>NW_026000019.1:5329684-5433321 GCF_001458135.2 Marmota marmota marmota
CCAAAAAAAAAAAAAAAACAATAAAATTTAAAATTTCACTATAGGGGTCTTATTAAGGAAGTTGGGTCCTAATCTGACATGTTAGAGATTTGGGTCTACTTTTTCTTTCATTAAGCACAAGGTCTCTGGGTTAATTCCTAGGTCTGATCCATTTTGAGTGTTTTGCAGGGTAAGAGATAGAGGTTTAATTTCATTTTGTTACATGTGGATTTCCAGTATTCCCAGCACCATTTGTTGAAGAGAATATCTTTTCTCCAAAATGTATTTTGGTGCCTTTGTCTAATATGAGATAAATGTAATTATGTGAGTTTGTCTCTGTGGCCTCTGTTCTGTACCATTGGTCTACAGCTCTATTTTGGTACCAATATCATGCTGTTTTTGTTACTATTGCTCTGTAGTATAGTTTATTACAGGGATACAGCCACATCAAGGTTTATAGCACCACAATTCACAATAGCTAAATTGTGAAACCAATCCAGATGCCCTTAAGTAGATAAATTGATAGGGAAACTTTGATATATATACACAATGGAGATTACATACACACACACACACACACACACACACACACACACAGCATTAAAGGAGATTGAAATCATGGCATTCACAGGTAAATGAATGGAGTTGGAGAATATAATGCTACCAATTCCAAAAAAACAAAGTCTGAGTTTATCTATATCTATCTATCTATCTATCTATATATATATGGATGCTGACTCATAATGGCAATACAGGCGTGGAGGAGAGGCGAGGAATGGAGGAACTTTAGATAGGGCAAAGGGGAGGGATGGGAAGGGAGGGGCCATGGGGGCAGGAAACACAGTGGAATGAGTTAGATGTCATTACCTTAAGTACATAAGTAAAGACACAACTGGTGTGAAAATAGTTTGTATACAACCAGAGACTTAAAAAATTGTGCTCAATATGTATAATATGAAATGAATTGCATTCTGCCATCATATATAACAAATTAGAATAAATAAATAATTTAATAAAAATAAATAATTAAGACATTTTTAAAAAAGAAAAACAAACTATTATTTCAGTGGTTTAAAACACAAAGGCTTATTTTTCTATTCATGTTATATATTTGGTACAGCATCATGTATTTTTGCATTTTATGTATGGTTACTAAAAGAATCAGCTCTAAGTGTACTTCTTTGACTCCTTACCAGTAAAAAGAAAAATGAAGGTACATGATGGCTTTTAAAGCTTGTCTTTAGAAATGGCATTTGTTATATAAGCTCAAGTTTCAGTGGTTGAAGCTTGTCATGTAGTCAACCTGGAGGTCAGATGGTGAGATTACCACATAAAGAAGGTGGGGCAGTGAAAGAAGTCTGTCCTGATGGCAAGCAATTCATTAGAACTTAGAGGAACTAACAAAGGTGGACTATCTTATCACTGACAATTGTTCAAAATTGCCAAGACATGATGACGATGGAGACCAGGTTTTTGTTTTGAATTAATTCTATGCTTTTAAGACTGCAGACAGTGCACTCTTATATCCTATGTACTGGGTCGCTGGCTGTCATTACCCTGCTCTTGATAATTCAGTGGACAGAAGATTTCTTTTCCCTAGAGGGAGGTATCCCAAAGGTGAGGTTATAAAGGGAGCAAAAACTAATTTGCCACCAATAAAGTCTACCACAGTGGCTGGAAAAAAAAGGAAAACTGGAAATAGTGGCAATAGAGACATGTCAATTAAGTTTCAGGAATATTGGCAAAACTCTACGGGAGACTGGAGGTGAAGAAAGGGAGAAAATTAGGTGATAATTTATATTTAGTAGAAATGACAATTGAGAATAGCATGAGAAAGAATAAAAGGAACAAGAATTTGCAAATATATATCTGAAAAAATGAAACTTCTTCTACTCCACTGATCCTCCCTTCTGTTTTTATGGGGTACCCACTCCTGTCTTTTCCTTTATTTTGCTCTAGGATCTACCTATGAGAGGAAACATTCAACCCTTGATTTTCTGAATCTGACCTATTACACTTAGCATGATGTTCTCTAGTTCCATCCATTTACCAGACATTGTTGTAATTGCATTCTTCTTTATGGCTGAGTACAATTCCATTGTGGATACTTACCACATTTTCTTTATTCATTCATATTTTTATGGATGCTTAAGTTGATTATAAAACTTGGCTTTGTAATTGTGTTGCTATAAATATTTGTATGCCTGTATCACTATAATATGCTGATTTTAGATATTTTGGATATAAATACCAAAAAGTGAAATATCAGAGTCTTATGGTTGTCCCATTTCTTAAGTTTTGAGGAATTGCCATTCTTCTTTCCTAACTTGTTGTATTAATTTGCAATCTTACCAACAATGTTTTTTTATGGGGTACCCACTTCCTTTTTCTCCGAATCCTATTTTTATTCTTATTTGTCTTCTGATGCTCACATTCTAACTGGAATGAGATGCTGATTGTTTGGGATGTTGAACATGAAGGAGAAAAAAGAAAAAAAAAACAGGAAAAGGGAGCAAGTATTCCATGAAATTGACCAAATTAAACTACATAGATATATAATATACCATAGTGATTTCAACCTTTATGTTGAATAAAGCACAAATTTAAAAACAATAAATACATAGACGAAAAGACCAGTAGAATACAGGAAGTGGAAAATGGAGAGGGAGTAAGAAAGGGGAGAGGAAGTACTGGGTACTGAAATGGAGCAAATTATGTCCCATGCATGTATGATTATGTCACAATGAACCCACTATTATATATGACTATAATACACTAATACAAACATTAAAAGAAAGGGAAAAAGAAAACTATTATTCACAGTTACCACACATGACATTTGAAAATAAATTGTGATTCAAATTCCCTCCTTCTCCCCCAAATTGAGGCTTCTTAAAGTCCAATTTGAATCAGAGAATGTGTTCTTAACTGCCAATAAGTAATGCTTCATTTCAGATGGTTTTGTTGTTGTTGTTAATGCAGTATGACATCAAAAATTATGTGAAAAAGGGCAACTGTTTGTCCTTCATATTATCAACCACCAACTCTAAATTGACAACTTTGAATCTATATTTCATTTCCATTCTTAAACCAAGTTCTTCTCTACTATTACCAGTAACAAAATATATTCCATTTATTATATATTTACATCAAATTCTAAATGTCTACAAATAATTTCTTTGTAAGCCATTCTTTTATTTCCATACCTAATCATCAGTCAAAGGGGTCTGCAGATGTCTCTGGTTTCCATCACTTTCTCTCCATTACTGACACAAACCTGGTTCAGGTACTTCTCGTTTATATGGCTTCCTGGCAGTTCTACCTGAGTACATTCATTATCTTTCAGATGCAGCCTGCAAACCTTCCCAAGATAAATTCTCAATAGTGATTTCTTAAACTTTACTACATATCTGTTCAACACCTAGAAGCTTTCTTATTTACTATTATCTCTACTGCCCCACAGATAATCATCTCTAGAATTGAATGATATACTGCTGCCATCTTTCTAATTCAACTGCTTCATCACTGACTTGAGTAGTGATATAAGGATGGGCTTATCAAAATGTAGAAACTGAAAAGGAAGTGAATAAAGATTAAAAACCATCCTAGTAGGCTGAAGCAAAAATGAATTTAAAACTATGATGTATCCTTGACATGAATGTAAAATTTAAAAACAAAGAGTTCATATGCCCCTTTAACATTATAAATATCCATTGTATTGTTCCTTTATTTTAAAACTTGAAAAAAAAAATTAATAGGAATTTAAAGAACATTTAGCAAGGTTTAAGAAATAATTTCTGATGTGGCATATAACAGCAAATTTATTTTAAACTATTTGATGAATATTTTTCTCATGATACTACTTAAGTGGTCCTCAAGATTTACGTGATCAAAACTCAGTAGAGGACTTGCTGGGCACAGAATTTATATATTTGGATTGCTACTTTTCTCTCTAGTTGGATTATAAAAGGTCGAGGTTAAATTACTTTTACATTTTAAAGTGCATTTTAAAGTGCCTGAATGTCCTAACATTTCTGCCCTGAAATGATACACTAATTTGATATTTGTCCTATATCCTTTTTCTATCTAATTTAGACAGAAATCTGAGTTGACCTTAATCGTGTTTTCTTTACTTTTAAACTATAGTTGTCTGTTTGCAATTTTGGGGCTCATAAATGGGAAATTTTGCTCTTAAAAATAATATTTTCTCTTAAATTTAGAAGTTTCTGTGAGAAATATAATAAAACTTGTCAACTTTAAAATATATAGCATTAGTCATTTGGGACTTACGTCACTAGAAATGGTTGGAGACCTTTTTAGTTAGGTGCCATGAAAAATGTACTCTCACCTTTCCATAATTCAAAAATGGCTAAAGAACTTTAGTCCAAACACTCAAAAACATTCATATCTGGTCTAAGTTAAAGTTTGGAAACCTCAATCAAAATGAAATCGCAGCCAGAGAAAATTATGATCTGAAAATGAGAAAAGACATAGAAATTATGCAATCATCCTCCCTCTTTTTTTCTTAATGCTCAATTTTGAGTTAAACCATTTAACTTTTCTTGATGCCTAGTTTAATAGAAACTAGTTGCTAGATTTTTTAAATTTAATTCATCTAATTATAAAAATGAAAAATTATTTTAATAATAGTGAAAACATTTAGTTACTCTTAGTTTAATGAATAAAAAGACCTAATGTATACATAAAATATAATCCTATAACTGCTAATAATTATCAAATATTTAGTACCCTACGTGGAAATATAAGATTATTAAAGATCTACAATTTAATTTGCTTATTGGTGAGTGTTTAGTATCTGTGATACACTCAGCACTGCTACATATTATGCCTACATAAATTAAAATGATATAATTCTTGCCCTAGAGGTATTTATTCTTCTGAGACAGATACCTAAATAGATAAAGGCAGTATTGCAAATTAGGGTTTTTTTATTGCAAGAATAATGATTGATTTTTGCCTGAGGTATTCAATCAGAGTGCTCAGAAATACTCGATCTAGGTCTTGAAAAATATGTAGCAGAGTAGAAGCATAGAAAGGAAAACCCAGACAGAATGCAAAGGCTTTGCAAGGTTAAAGAGCATGGCATGTGCATGTATGTGCAGGAAGGAGGGAAGTCTGAAGGTCTTGTATATCACCTCACAAATTAATTCTTAAACCTAGCTAAGTGTTCTGAAAGCATAAGACCACGGCCCGCCCACCCCGCAAAGTAGCTAAAATGATAGATGGAATAGTGAAAAAAAAATTCTGTGAATCCATAAATTGAAGAAAAAAGAATTCTGGAACCAGAGTGTTAAAAGAAACATTGCAGAAAAGAGACACCAGGGACTTGATGGCATTTGATGTACTGGATATATTTTATCTCTTCTAGCTTATTCTTATGGGGTTCAAGGTACAAATGGTAAATTTCAAATTCTATACCAGATAGAGGGTCTATAATAGATAATTCTACACATTTAAATCCCAAAGGTCTACAACCTTGAAATACACTGGAAATATTTATTGAAAGTATGAGTGGGTTTTTTTAATTTAAAAAAAAAAAACCTCATAGAATCATATCAATAAAAAGGTACATGACAACATTTAGCATCTAAAATGTAAATGACAACATTCAACAGCTAACATTCTTAAAACTCATAAGATTTCAATGGGAAAATTACCTATATTTGGAGGAAGTCATCTGCTTAATATTTTGAAGTCAGTGATTTTCAATACCAGCAGCACAATAAAATATTCTGGATAGCTTTTTAAAACTACCAACAGCTAGGCTCCTGCTGCAGACAGATTATATCACAATTTCTAAGGATAATGTTTTTGTATAACATATCAGGTAACTCACATGTGCAGCCAAGGTTGAAACCCTGAGTAATGAAAGACAAAAATTAATTTAATTAAACCAGAATCTACAGAGGATGCAAATTTTTTTATTGTTGTTAATGATATATGTGTGTTGGGGGGTATGTAACACTTTATAAAATGGCTAGATGAAGAAAAATATACAGAAAATAACAATGTATCTAATACTAAGTGAAGTTATTAGCAAATATATGTTAACTCTCTCAAAAAGGAATACTGATAATTAAGTTTCAACTTATATTGTGTAGAAGGAAGCTGTGGAAATTAAAATATGACTATCTTAAGAAAAGAACAAAGGAGAGGAGAAACTAGAAGGGAAAAGAGCAAACAAACTTCCACCCCACCACCATTTGAAAACAAAGAGGCCACTAAGACAACCAGGAAAAATAGCTAATGAATTCAAAAGTCAAATGAGGAAAACTAGAGAAAAATAGAGAAAGAAAGACTTTTCTACAAGAACTTCTGGCAATGGCTGTGTTGTTTTTATTTTCTTTCTTCTTTAAACTTATTAATTTGTTACAGTATTTACTTATCCATGCATTTATTTTAAATTTACAATAAAATTGTATGCATTTCCATGCCTTATCATATACAGTATGATGTTTTCAGTGTGTACACACACACATTGTTAGATAATCAAATATGTATATATACATATATATGCACACATATACACTGTTAGATAAAGATAATCAAATGAATTTTAGAGACTACCTTAAATTGTTTTCTTTTACATGTAAGAAAGTTAAGTACTATTAAATTTGAATTATTTTTTCTAAGAAAGGCCAAGAATAGTTATAGAAATAGAACATAGTTTTTTTTAATTCAAATTCTAAAATTGTAGAAATATTAATGAGGACATAAAATGATAGGAAATCATTTGCATAATGTACAGGATCAGAAAACCAGTCACATTAATGCTATACTATTAAAAAGATCTCAACTTTAGAAAAACTTTTATATCTTTGTATCTACATTATTAGGTCTTAAAATTGTACTTTTATATAAATCATCATTTGAAGTTTTCTAAATTCAAAATGTAACATTTTCTTTTGGAAGGCTGTCAATTTGATACACATATTTAAAAGCTGCAGAATATCCCAAAAGCAATGTTATGTATTAGAGCACACCTGAAATAACAGCTCATACATCATCAGGTCCTATTTAGCCCATGGAAATAACCAACAGTTCAATGTATCCTCAAAAGTTTCCCTAAAATATGCTGCATAAATAAACTCTGGATGAATAGAAAGTTGGTTTGTGAATTTTTTTTAATAGAGAAAGGGGAAAGATATACATTGGAATTAAATTCCATCCAAGGAATCATTTTCTTCTTTATTATTTTTCTTCATAAACTTGGTGGATTTGGGGGTTTACTCTGAATAAAAATCTCCTGGTTGTATGATTAAAGACCACTTGTAGAGATTCATAGTTCACAAACTTTACAAACGTGGATGACTCTAAAGCTTTGTGAAATCCCAGAGATATTATGGAGGTAGAGAACTGTTGGATATCCAGTTTCTAGAGGGGATATGTGGTAAGAAAGACAATGAAGTAAGAGATGAAGGTATGGAAAAAGGTAATAGAAGAGAAACACAGGATTTGCAGTAAGATTTCACGTTGGACCTATTATTTGTTTTTCAAATTTGTTCTAGAAAAGACTCAAATATATCCTTTGTGTGTATATTGACTAAGTGGGTATTTTTCATTTTTGTTTTGCTTCCATTACTGTTTTAAAGATAAATAGTTAACATAATCCTCAGGATATACTTCAACTTAAAAAATATGTGAGGAGAAGGCAGCACTGCATAGTATGATTAAAATATTACAGAGACATTTGGGCATTTTGTTGATTTTTTTCATTACCCTTAGAATTTTAATGACACATATGTAATTCATACAGACCATAAGATTCCTCTTTCTCCTGTATAATTAAGTTTTCTTCTTTTGAAGTCATCTTAGTCTGACTTTTAGTGATAATCAGTTGCAAAAGAATTTGGATTTCTCCTAACTTCTTTTTGTGAGCAAAGCCAATTTATTTTTCAGAAAAAAAAATAAGTAAGAAAGAAATGACAGAACTGTCTCTGTAATGGCCAGTTGAAACAAGAAATCCACTTCTGTCTTTCTAATTATGCTCAACTCTGTTGAGTTTTAGTATGCTGTGCTTATCAGTTCTCTTGGGCGCTTGTTTAATTGGGTGACAAATGGAAGAATATGACAATCTCAGTATGAAAGTTCAGCTAGTCTGTGCATAGGCATTAGCTGTCCTATTATAAGAAGATAACTGAAGTCAGAAGCTATTGATATGCTTAAGGGATTCAGAAATATTCAGTACTGTTGAAACTTCAAAAGGACATAATAAAAAGTTTTAAAGTTTTTAATCATAAGCAATGAGAGATGTTTTAATAAATATTTCAGAAGAGTGATATTAAATATGGAATTTCAGAGAAGTAATACAATTTTTGGTAAAAGTTTTTTTTTGTTGTTGTTGTTTTAATAAAATCGAAGGCAATTTATGAATTGTTCAGATACACTATACTGATTCCTAACTTGAGGAGAATTTTTTTTTAATTATAAAATATTTTTATTAAATGTTAGATATACACACAAAGCCTATTTCTAACCAGGTGTCCTGCTTTAGTATCTTAATATGACACAACACTTTATGGAGATGCTGTTGTTGCGTTTTGACAATGATGGATTGTCTCTGGTGTGCTTGGTGTAAACTATCATTGGTGATGGACTGGCAGTATTCTTGACACCAGTGCCATTGTCTTCTAATGTCATGATAGTTTCTCTAATGCAGCATTTGACATTTGCACATACATCAGTTTTGATTATTCTGTCAAAGAAAGCAAATAGATAATTTAATTTTATATCATCAGGACTATCAACTCCCACTTCATTGCTTGACTGAGAGGCCAGGTGAGTTCCAACTGGGAAAATAGACTGTATTTAGAAACATACTGATGAAATAAGTTACACGATAGGGATTAATGAAAAGGGTGGATCTGTTATTTGTAACACTGCTTTCTGGTCTTGGCAACAGATTTGTTTTCAATCTTAGTAGAATTTGCTCAATTGTAGGTTAGAGTCTGTTCCATCTAAGATATGTTCATTCCAACAGCTTTCTTGCTTATTCCATCAAAGAAATAGTGCAACTCAAGGTAGAGGAATGATTTGAAATGGGTTGATCTATCGTTTACATTATCAGTTTTATCTGATGAATTCTAATAGCTCCAAAGAAACCAGTATTTGTGTTCTGAACTTTTCCTCTTGCACTTTAAAGCTCATGGTCATTTTAAGTACATTCAAAAATTAAAAGGCAATGGGACTGCAATTCATAGAATAAACAAAAAATAAAGGAAAAGAATTTGTTCGTTTTACTCCTTCAGCTTGTTTCAATTTCTAAAATAAATCCGATGCATGCTGATTTGGATCACATTTTATTTTTTATGTGAAGCAACAGAAAAGAGCGTCTGCCCCTGAGTTCTCTAAAACATAATTTTTCTGGTCCAGGAGTAGTGGCATTCGGGCCTGACACTGGCAGTAACAACTGCAGGGGCTTCCTAATAACTCACCAAACGCAGAAGGCAAACCATGGCCCTGAACCAGGTCGCAAGCTGTGTCTGTTGTTTGTAACTGCCCTGTGGCAGTGAAGCTTTCCTTTTTTTCATTATTCATATTGAAAACATGTGAAAATTCTTAGCCAACTGTTGTGTAATAACAATATCCCTTTAGATTTTGTATAATGAAGTACAAGGTTACCATTTATGTAGCACCATCAGTTATAGCTTACACAAATGTAGCTCAAAGAAAAATGTCAGTTCTCTAAATGTATATCCATGTGGTTATGGAACTTAATGAAAGCTGTTTTTGCTCTATAGATTCTTATGATTGCTATGATTGTAAACTCTGTTTTATTTTAAAAATAAATCAAAATAGCATCTATAGGAGTGAGATTGAGGTTTGGCTTCTCCATGACCAATCAAGTGCTAAGCATTTAAGTTCTCTGGTAACCATGGTTTTAACACAAAGGGGTCCTGATGTTATTTGGAAACCTTGTTCTGACTGAATTGTGTCCAGTTTACCTTATTCCATATCACATTAAATAGTCACTTCAAGAACCTGAGAAAACTTCTCTTTTCTGGCCTGGTGTGTAATTTTATATTTTAATGTGTTCTCAAAGGCCATACATAGTTTCTCTCAGTAGGTTTACATGTGGGTGCTTGTGGGTGGTATACTTGTGTATTATTTTGATGGAGGATAATTTATGGGGTATGAAAAAGTAGGACAATCATTGTAGCCATGCCTGGACTCATAGTGGCAAATACAAGAGAAAATTACACCAAAGCAATTGCTCTCTAAAAGGACATATTCCACGTTGTTTCCAAAATACGATGTTACACCCTGCCTTTTGTATTACCTTCCTTGAACCATAATAGTTTACTTCACATAAATTGTTTTTGTTCTGTATGTTTTATAATCTGTAATTATATTGTTTATTTTCATATTTTAACATACATAATAGTGTTTATAATCATACTTTAATTAGTCTCATGTTTCAAGTACATCTGCTTCTCATGGAAAAGAACCACTAAATAGGTATTAAAAAGAAATTCCTTAAATGGTGAATCTAATATCTTTAATTATTTTATCTATTGAAAGTATGGAGAGTGTAGAATTAGAGTAAATAGTTATCAGCATGCAGTAATTTGCACAGAAAAATGATTCAATGTTAGTATGTTAAATTTTCATTTAATTCAATGTTCTTTATGTTAAATTTTCATTTAATTCACATTTGTTATTTACATGTGAAAATGTGAGTGATCTGGGAATTGATTTTATTTATATATATATATACTATTTTGAACTGCTACCAAATGTTGGTAGCATGTACAAGAAAACACTGATATTCTCAAATGTATTTTAAATCACAACATACATATTAGTTATCTATTATACACTAAGAATTGTGCTCATTATTGCATAGAGATGCAAGACAATTTTGTATCAACATACTATACTCATATTTTTCATTTGGTAGCATTTTATATGTGAATTTTCACTTTTCTTTTTTGGTACCAGGGAATGAACCAAGGGCACTTAGCCACAGAGCCACCTCCCCAAGCCCTTTTTTATATTTTATCAGAAACAGGGTTTTGTTGAGTTGCTTAGGATCTTGCTAAGTTGCTGAGGCTAGCTTTTATTTGAAATCCTCTTGCCTCAGCCTCCTGAGTCGCTGGGATTATGGGTGTGAGTCACTAGGCTCAACTGAATTTGTATTTTTCCCACAAAACACACTAAAAGTAAAAAAAAAAAAAAAGTAGAAATTAAATTAAAAATATCTTTACTGAGCTGTTTATTCCAATATGAATTTTTAGTTTTATATGCATCTTATAATTAACAGTAAGTCTGAAAATTCATTTCTTAATTAAACAATGAAACAATGAGTTCTGGAAATATTGCAGCAGAATGAAGAACTAGGATCTCATTGAATTGCAGTCTGACTTTTAAGTGCTTGATAAAATGCTGAACTAAGAATAAATTATTGGTAGAGAAAAAAACAAATGGTAAAACTATTTTAAACTCAATATTCACATTGGCAAGAAACAAAAATTATCATAAAACACTATTTTCAGCTAAGAAAATAGGAATTTTTTTCTTTTTAGTTATCAGCATTTTCTTAAGCTTTGTGATAGTTTGATAGATTTAACAATATGAAATTCCAAAATATCCTTTGTGTGTGGTAACAGAAAATTTCACACTCTGTTATGACAAAATAGAAGCTAATCAATGCTTACTTTTTACTTTTCAAAACTCCAGTGTGGAGTGATATGAGGATATGTAGAAAGTTATATTTCAAAGCATTAATAAATTATTATAATAAAGGCTAATTAGTTCATCCTTCAATCAAATTTATATTAACCAACTAATTCATAGTAATATTTATTGCGCATGAGAATTATCCAAGATATTCTAGAGCATCCTAACTGACTTCTATGCCAACCTAAACCAGTTAAATTGTGCTTTCTCATAACTTTATTTCAAGAGGGAGAGAATGAACAAATTAGATTGATGAAACCAAGCAAAGTTTCAAAAGCTTGTTAACTACTGCGTTTAGAAAGCCAGTATGATGTTTGGAATGGGTATCTGATTTATGTATGAGTCAGGGGCTCGAAGTCCCAGAAATAACCCTCATTTTACTCACATAATACACATGACACTGAACTTGTTAAATGACCCTACCTGTCTTCAGAATTGTCTTGTATAATGAGATGGTGATTTTAAATGATTTCTAAGACTCCTGATAGCTCTAAAATTTTATATATGCTGGCACTGATGCATTTTCTTCAAGAGGCTCTCAAAAATGTTTAATAAATTAAGTATCCTTTGTAATAAGGATTTCTAACTAGAAGTAAAATATTTGCTTACCAACTTACAGTTATTGAAGTAACTCCACAGTTAGAATTACTATAATGTGGCAGACACTATGTGCAATTATGAAAAGGAAGATATATTGTTAAATATATAGGGAAGATAATGGGAACAGATGACTGTATTGTAATTTTATAATTACCATAATAAAATATAAAGGAAACATTGTGGTAAGAAAAAGGAATAAGATATACCTATATCTTGGGAGTATTAATCTTCTTATTCTTTGCACGTTTACCCTTAAAGAATTTTCTACCTTTCAGCAACACAGCTTTAATTTTGTTCTTAAACATCATTGCTTTTAAAAAAAATTTTCCAGGTGTACCTCTGGGGTCTTTCCTGAGCCTCTTGTAATTATTATGGTATGTGTTTTGAATAACTATATGAATTTAATAAACTCTTGTCTTATTAATATTAAATATAATGATTTATTTGCAATAATTTAAAAACATAATCAAAGGAAAACTGGAAAGTAATTATATTAGGTTAAATAGAATATTTAAATAGCTTGCTTATTTATTCATATTTCTTTTTATTGCTACATAGAGGTGAGTTTATTAGGAAAAAACTAATTTCTTTTTATCAATGAGAAGAGTATTGTTTGGAATCATGGGTACCTATAAAATAAAAGAGTAGTAAGGATTATTAATCTGTAAGTTAGTTAATTATAAAAAATGATTTATCATCTATGTGTCTATCTATAACTTGAGAACAGTAATAATTACTCCTTGAAGAAAATAAGATAAATAAAACAAAATAAATATGACATGATTAAATTATTAAATATAGATTGAATATGATATTTAGATATCAAATTCAGATTTAGTCAATTTTTATTTTAATAACCTTAAAATGAATCCTTTGTTTTTCATAATCTTTTACATTATGAGATTTTATTATTTTCTTTTTTGCATAATCATATTTAAATAATAATTAATTTGAAAGGATATAGGTAGAAAGATCCAAATTTGAATTGTAATATACATAGAGGATCGACAGTTAAATACATAGATAGGCAGATAAATATATAGATATTTATAAACATGTAGACTTGGTACCTGCCCTGATTTAATTCACAAGAGAAATAAATATTAATTGGCTTGGTTAGTAAATGTTAATATGTACCACTTCTACAGAGAAGTACACACTGTGTTCGGATTTGAGAACATTTCAGCAACCATCTCATACATCCTCACTATCACTATCTTCCTATAAATCCTGTATACAAGGTCAATCAATCCTCATACTGGCTTTTAATAAATATTATTTTTTTCCTAATTTTGATATTAATGGTATCATTAAGGATTTTACTCACATTATACTTGTGAGATTCATCCATAGTATTCCTTGATATTGACTTTACATCATTGATTCTGTGCTACAGTATTCAAATCCTCAGTATATTTATGCATTACATTGGTGACCATTATTGTGATATGTTTCTATTTGAAATTATTAGGAATGATATTGCTGTGAACCACTTTGCATATCCAGGTGCAAAGTGCAAACCCATTTTTGTTGACTACATACTTAGCTCTTAAGATATGCCTATCTCCTCTGATGCAAGTAATTTCAAAGAATTTTCTGAAGTGGTTGTTCCAATTTATAGGCCAAGAAGCACTGTAAGAGAATTCCAGTTCCTTCACAGTACTGAAAGCACCTGCTATTTTCTGACTTTATATTCTTATAAGTCACCTAATGAACATCATCTGATAGTGGTATCTCATTATGCTTAATTTCAGCTCCCTGATATGAAAGTTTAATGCAATTTCATGAATGTTGGTTATATAGATATCCTCTTTTTGTCAAGTGCCTTTTTAAGATTACCCTTGTTTTATAATTTGTCTGTAGAATATTTTTACATATTCTACATATGAGACCTTCATTATTTATACGGATTGCAATAAAGTTTATAATATTTTAATAAATAAAATGTCATATAATTAATGACTCCTTGAGGAAAAATTTATGCAAGAATACATCATTCTTTATATTTGAAAAATAAATCTCAGATCTCATTTTAGATGTCATCATCTGAAATACAGTGAGCCAAATATAGTTTATGTCCTTTACTATAATCTTCTGAAAACAGTGTTTCCGATAATTAAAGAATTGAAGGACACTTCTGAAGGAATGGACAAGAAGACACTGTGTGGTAGAATGAATCTCAGGAAAATGTTGTCAAGATGTGGGCAACATTGACAAACATAAACAATGACTGGAATGGAAGTTTGTCTGAATGTGGGTACTACTACCAGTTCTTCCCCACCCCAGTCCAAAATATTTAAATGAATTTCTCTTGCTACCATACAGAAAAGGCAAAATAATCAATATTAAGGTCTTTTTAGTTATTTAGTTAAGATGTGATATTTAGAAGAGAACATTGAACTGGGAAGGACGATCCTAGGTCCACTCTTTGTTCTTAATTTTTTTGTGAATAAGCTATGTTGTTCCAGTATTTGACATGGGTAATCAATGGTGTATGCAATGACTTAAAAGTTACATTGATATAACCAAATGTAACTCTAACAATATAAATTTTTTAATGAGAAAAAGGCTGAAAAAAGATAGAACCTACAAATTTTAGTGTTATGAATAAAGAATAATCCTGAACAAGAATTGACCTAGTCACAGCTATTTTCATGTCTAGAAAAATGATGACGTTAAACAAGTAAAAATAGAAAAATATATTAGCTGTTGTTCCTCTGGGATAGTAATTTATTTCATTTCTTAAATTTCCAACATGAGCATTTATTACTTTTGTTATTAGAAATGGCAGGTTGGAACAAGAAAGAATATTGCTACTCTCTGTGTTTTCTTGTCTTATAACCAGTAAAAAGTTGATAGATGACAAGTCATTATAAGGGGGGATACCTATCTATGTCTCTGTGGAAACCTAAAAGATAAAAAATTACTTCTCCTTAAACATCAGAAAAAGTTCCTAAGAGCATTATAAACTTTAAAATGTAGATTTTAAATAGAATATATATTTTATAGATTTGTATTAAGTATATAGTATATAGTATTTACATGATCATGCATTTTATTGAATTGTTGAGGAAACAATAATCAGTTTATCATTTTGACAACAATGAACAAGTATTTTGCTTCATGTTGAAAGAAGTCTAGAGCAATAAGTCACAGATCTCAATAAAATATATGTGTGTATGTATAATTTTACAAAGCACATAAACTTTTTCTCTTACCCTTTTCATTCAATATGAAAAACATTTTCTCATATACTTATATTTTTGGATAGACTCCTCAAGTGTATTCTATATCAAAGGATGACAAACTTTTTCTGGTTTTATATTAACGCTGTTTTTCTTTTCTGTCCTATGGACTTGAATGGCTCATTTTTCCTTAAGCAATATTTCTCACTTAGTGTCATTATGGAATATTCTTTCTGTATTAGACATTGACTACATATTAATGTGACTTTGGGGAAAAATTTTTGCATAGTTTGATTCAAGGCTGAACTTGATTTGGTATGATTAAAAATGAAGCATCCTGTTTCTGTCTAAAAATAAACATAATAGCATCCAGTATTGATATCAGAAAAAGTATTATAATACAACCTTGATTGGGTGCTAGAAGAATAATAATTCTGGGATATTCCTACCAGAGTTATTTTTGTGCCTTGGTGTTTTTATAATAAACATTTAATTCTTCACACATATTTTGAAGTAATTGCTATGGGACAAGACCACAGTAAAGACTTTTCATAAACTATCTCATTTCATATTCACCAAATTGTAAGCATTTTGTCTGGGATAAATTCTTCTCCAGTGAGTATTTGGAGCTAGGACCCAGGTGTGTTCTTTTCATCTATTTATAAAAATTATATATCATTATAAGAATTTTGCAAGGAAATATTTTTAATATATAATATGTAAATTTGAAGACAGTTGACTCTAATAATACTATTTTTGTTTGGGAATAATATTTGTTGTTTTACTATTCTTTTGTTTGTCCTCTTTTCATTGTTTTCTTTTTTCACTTAAGATTGTTTTTCTTCAACTAATCTTTCATGAATTAATCCCATAACCCCAATACATTACTATGCCATGATAATCATCATGAGGCAATCATCATATTTTGAACATATAATACTGTAGGGAAGTTTGATATGAAGTAGCCAAGATTGTTTATTTCCAAGTAAATTATCTGTACACTTTTTATTTTACTGTAAGCACACTTGAATCTGTACTTTGTTTATATAATTACTTATAAGCCATCTCTTTGAATAAGGAAGATTATTTTTCTATTACTCCTTATCAGATTCCCCAACTGTGAGATTATAGGTAATAATTCAATGAAACTACATAGAAAACTTTGAAACAAATAATTGAAAATGACACACATTGCTTTTTCTTAAATTTACTACACTTTACATCCTTATTGACTTCTACAATATAATTTAAACACAGTTCACAAATATATTCTTTTATAGAACCAAAATCGTGTTTGACATATTTTCAAGACAACTTTCTCAAATATAATTTTGGAAATGTTCAACGTCACATGCTGTAGCTGGGTAAGCCATATCCTCCTTGCTCTGAGCTCCCCGGTGTACCCCTTAACCTCCCAATCGTTCAGGCACTTGTACTTTTATTCGGAATATTCAGTTACAACCACAACCCAATTTGACACTGTAGAGAGGACATGCTTTATGTATTCTAATCTCAGTGTTTTCTTGATCTCAACATATTCTTTATAACATGCACTAAATAAATTAAAATGTGTTTCTTAAAAAATTTCTTAGAATGTTTTTCATTTTAATTTATTCATTGCTTGTTTTTCTGGGACGATATATTGAAATCAAGGAAACAGAGATTAGAATAAATTAAAATGAAAAAACATTCTAAGAAATGTTTTAAGAAACACATTTTAATTTATGTATTGCATGTTTTTCTCACTCTGCATGCCATTTCTCAAAACCTTGACTATAATCAATAATGATTATAATGTCAGTGTCAACTCCTTTTGTGTTTATCTATTGAATGAACACATTTTTTTCTATAAATGAAGATCCCTAAATTAGAGTTTCATCTATCACCTGATGATCAAAACTTCAACCTATCAGTGGTACATCTACACAGTTCATTTTTGTTAGACTTAGAACCTCTACAGAAATACCTGTATCATAATTTCATATTCATTTTTTTCTTTTCATTTATATTTCACTTCATTATTAGTTTGAAACTAAAATATATGCACATTTAAAAATACAGAAACATTTATTAGAGTTGACACTGTAAGATATATAGGATCCTTAAATATAAAAAATTGAAGAAATAGTTTTGTTTGTTTCATAGAATGTGCTGGAGTTTGTACATTTTTATTTTAACACATGAAGTCCGAAGTTTTCAATTGTGTGAATGTCATTAAAATTGAATTAAAATAGCTTGAAAATTAAATATAGAGCTTATATATCCTTAAAATATATTTTCATATGTATGAAATATATATATTTGTAGATATATATGTGTGTGTATATATACACACACATATACCTCTACAAACATAACAGTTCTTTCAAATGTGTCATAATTGGTATATTTGTTGTTCGATTTAAGATTCTATAGGCATTCCACATCTGGGAAACTGGGACACAAAGAGTTAAATTAGACAATGGTTAATAAATTTATCTGTGAAAAAAAATAAAATTATAACTAATATTAGAGTTTTATTACCATTCATGGTGAATGAGAAATTAAAGCAACATGGATATAGATACAGAGATACAGCAATCTCAAAATTCAACAGTTTATTATTTTTTCATACATTTATTCTCAATAACACAGTAACAGAAACAAACAAACAAAAAAGATTCTCTGTAATGAAATAAAATGACCTTACTTACTCAGTAGTGACCTTGCCACTTTCTTGCTTTGGTTTCCCCTATGTTGCATGTGTTTCTTTCTCTTCGCCATTGTCTGTGCATTTACACAAGAACCTCTCTAACCCAGGAAGGATTGAGGTGGGGATACGGAAACAAAGGCATAGAACTGAGGTTGTTTTGTAGGACAGGGAGATAAATTTGCTGTTGAGGAGATATAGTACAGACACAAGCCAGATGGTTTAGACTTTGATGCTAACATAAGTAGAAAAATAAAATAATAAAATGAGTTTTTTTTAAAGTAGCTTGGCGAATGGCTCTGATTTATTGAGAAAACAAACAAAAGGCAATTTTCATGAGTTAATATTTTTTTTCTAGCACAAGTGGAGCACATTCCTATAATTCCAGTGATTCAAAAGGCTGAGGCAGGAGGTAGCAAGTTCAATCTAGCCTGAGCAATTTAGCAAGGCTCTAAGGAACTTAGCAAGACCCTGTCTCAAAAAAAAAAAAAAAAATATATATATATATATATAAAATTGGCTGGGGATGTTGCTTAGTGGTTAAGCACCTCTAGGTTTAATTCCTAGTACAAAACAAAAACAAAAAAAATATTTCTATCCTAAAAACAATTGCTCTATATTTGATAAAATATGAGACCTAATGTGAGTTTTGCTTCCATTATTTTCCCAGAAGATTTATCCCTGACCAAATGAGAGAAAGTGGAAATATATTTATTACTAGTATATATCAGATCCTAGACCTTTTAGTGATGTTTACCATCAAATGTATAATGTGAGTATGTGACAACTACACTGATCTGAAAGAACATTGCAAAATCTGATCTATATAATAAGGTTGATTCTTTGTTTGTCAGGTAACAGAAACACGGACGGGTCCTCTTGGCTGCAGTAATTATGACAACCTAGATTCTGTGAGTTCTGTTCTGGTTCAAAGTCCTGAGAATAAGATTCAATTGCAAGGTACGTAGGTAAAATTTTTATTAATGCTCCATGATTCTGGATGGAAAGTTACCCTGTTGTGATTTCTTTTATAATTTTAAAAGAAGCCATAAATATCATACTATGTGTATTTTTTTACATTTATAAAAGACTAATATCATAATTTTTGGCCTATATGAACATTCTAGGCCAGATAAAGAAAATGTCAAAACTTGACTTTCTTCCCTGATTAATATTATAGCCATTGAAAATATATCTTAGCAATATTATTCTTGTATATGATAATCGTCTCAATAAACAATGATTTCTGCATGGGCTCGCCTGAGATATGACTTTTTTACGAATAGATTCTTGTGAAAGTTAAAACCATATTTGTTTACAGTGTAAAATGAACTGTTGGCATTTTAAATTTAACTTAGTATGTCAGCCAATGCTGAATTTTTTCAGCTAAATAAAAATGTACTTGATAATATGTTAAGAAAATACCTGTATTCACATTATTTCCATTGTAGAGATTTGTTTTCTGATAATGGTGATGATTTGCCATGTTTTCTTTTATCATATTTTGGTAAATGTTTCAATATAGACTGTTAATCATAACAGCATTAATCATATTCCAAAAGTTCATATGGGTATGGATATTTCCTCATTTTTAAAGGCAAAAAAAGTTAATGAATACATATGTTTACACATTTATTAGTTGAACTAGCTCAGAAAAATATTTATGTTGACATTCATTGCTCAAAATAAGTTGAGTGATCCAAGTGGAAATCTTGACTAATTATTCTTTTGTATACATTTTTAATTTTGCATATTAGAGTTGTATGTACTGTATTCAGTTTTATATAAAAGCTATCTGATTTATTAATGTAATTTTAGATTTAAGTTATTGAAATATTTTCTCTAATTTAAATAGAAATGCAATATTACTTGTAATCTCTACTTCTTACTCCTTTCCGATGTATGGATTAACTTTCAATCAGAATTATTAAGTTTGATAAAAAATGACAATACATGCTTAAACCATTTTTCTTGGTTATTTTATTGGTTTGTTTAAAATATATATTAATGAGACATTGGATTTTATTGTCTATAAATCATCACAGTTTCAAAATAATTTTATATCATGAAACTAAAACCTCAATATTCTCTCCTAAAAAAGAAGAAAAGATAGGAACACTTTCCTTTTGTATAAATATTATTTCTATGCTTCTAATTTATATGATTCAGAAACTCTCATTTATAATATTCACATTTTTATTACTTGCTGGACCTGTGTTTTCAATTGTTTATTGTAATTCTGTTTGTACATGTGAGGGTAAAGAATCTTTCCAGGATTATTTTTGGAAACCAGTCTCAAGATCTTCAGCATCCTATCTACTCTTTGTTAAATTTGATTTGTATTACAGTCCCAGTATCATCTTGATTTATCTTCTCATCTTTATTTTATAAAAGAATTCAAACTCTTTAGCAATTCAGGATCAATGCTATCATCATGCATTCCTTTGAAGGGGAAAAAAATTCCTAAACCTGGGTCACTGCATAAGTCAATTGAAAAAATTGATATTGCTAAGAATCCACTTTAGGTCTTTGTCTACAACACTTTGTTAGCGACTTGGTTGAATGGATAGATTGTTATGGATATATATGTAGATGATAAACATAAATAGAGATAATTTGTTGTTGTGTGTATTTTTGTGTGATAAGTAGAAGATGAAGTTCTACAATGTTAATGAGATTGTTTGGGGATGTTTGGAATGCATATATATTATTGAAAGGAGTCTAGATGTGTGAGTTTTTCTGTAAAGATCATCTTCTAAAACTCTACTGTTATAGAAGAAAAATAATTGCTTGTAAAGTAGAATTTTATCAGAGCAAAGCAAAGGCTGCATTAATAACTACTGATGGCAATAACATTAGGCAATACATTCAGAACAAAAATCCATGACCTATCTACTAATATAAGAAATTGTTAATTATTTTGTCAATAATAACACCACATATGAAAAGGGTAAAAATATTAATTTTCACTAAAATTAATGAAAATGAAATCAAATGTTTGCTGCTAGTGAGAAAGCTGGATGTTTTTGCTTGTTTGACCTTGCAATTTGACTTTGCCAATAGAGTTTCTGAGCAGATGTTTTTTGAGAATTGACAAAACCATATCTATAACTCCAAACTATTGATGAAAATATATTTAAGATATATGATAAAAAGTCATAGTATTGGAAAATATATATTGCAATTAATATTTCAAGTTTCTCAACCCCTTATGATTGTATCTTATGAAACCAAGTACCTCTAAGTGAAAGGATACAGTAGTAATTAAAAGTTGCTTAAGTCTTGATAGTAACTTTTTAGTAAAATTCTCAGAAATTGAGAAAGTGAATGATCCATATAACTGAATTACAAATAATTTTCAGGTTAGTTGGTTTCCAATTTATTTCAACAAAATTGACAGGAAAAAATAGGTTACTATTAGATAATTAAATATAATTTTAAAAGATGAAACACTATGCAACTTTTTCATTACAACAATAATAGAATGATACTTCTTTATAACACTATTTTTATCACTATTTGTAAAAGTTAATTATCAATATTTAAAGTTAATTCTAGAGAATTATATGTTATTAGTGATTCCTATGGTAATCCCATAAGGATTTCTTTAATATTAAAATTTTTATTGTCATGAAATTATGTATGGCATATCTATAATGTAACTCTTTACATAATTTAGTTTAAATTTCTCAGGAAATATACATGCATACATGTATTTTAGGTAATCTCCCTTCATAATAGAAAAGTATGACTATGAATAAGGTGAGATGTTTATGAATAAAATATTTGAGGAGAATATTAGGTATGTTGCAATGAAGTGACTTCAGGAGAGAATATATGTGTGTGCATCTCTATATTACATATACTATTATTGTTTATGTTTTATTTTTTGAAAGAATTATTAAATGTTGATCACCAGGATTAAATTCTATTTGGTACATACATAGATATACCATAACATTTTAATATACACATATTTATAATATAATAGAAATGACCTACTATGGACATATTTAATGAAGGCAAGAAAACTTTTATGGCAACTTAATTATGTCCTTTTTCATCATCTTGTTTAAATACATTCTTCTGACACAGCTTACTGTCTTTCAGCTGTACCTATTCTGCTATTAATCAATGCTTCTTAATTCCAATTGATGTATTTTCACTCACAGAATATACACTTGATTGTTATTTATAATTTCTAGTAACTTACCAAACTTGTCTGTTTTCTTATTTAATTTTTGAGCATGTGATTATAATTAACTTTTAGTTTCATGGTTGAGAGTCTTTGGATCATTGTTGTTGTGTTTCAGATTTGTAAAGTGATTCAACAATATTAATGTTCTTTTTTTCCTTCAGAGAAGATTTCCAAAAGTATTGTAATCAATTTTAAATTGAGCCCATTGAAATTATGCTTCAGGTCTGGTGAAAGCTAATATGTTTGGCTTGTCTTGTCCCATTTGTCTTTTCTCTTTGGGTTTATAGTTCATCTTGGTTTTAGAAACCCCTACGTATTTACTATATCTGGCATGGCTAGTTCAAAGTGACAATTTTTGCCTTGTTACTGGGAAAAATTCTAAGGAAAAAAAATATGTGTGTTCAATGTTTGACTCACTCCCATGGAGTTTGATTCCCTTCTCACCATATTAGCCCCACAAATTCTTACTGCCTAGTTAACCTTTTAATGCCTTGAAACAGATTATCTTAAATATTTATAAGCTTTCCACTTGCTCTCAATGAGAACTTTATTTCAAAGCAGACATGTCCTCCAACACTGGAAGCATCCATGTGTTACTTCACGGCATGTATACCTGCCCTGCTTCTCCCATCCTGGTTTTTACAGTCAACTCCCAAGCTTTGTGATCAGTTTCCTAAAGAGTATCAGTAGACCTTCCCTAATGACAGTGTGGTCACTATTTCTATTCTCTTGTTTCTGAACATTTAAAAATTTTTCCCTTGGGCAACACTAAGTTACTCTGAGTTGACTTCCAAGGCAATTACCTCTCTAGGTATCATTTGTAAATTTTGCTAATGGTACAGTTATAAAATAACAAAGTTTTAAATGCCTTATCTCTAAACCTATTTCCCCCATTTTTATTTTTAGTTTGATATTTCAGAATCTTAGTTTCCATCTATGAGCATGAGGTGTGTGTACATGCATGCTTTTGTGTATGAGTACAAACACACAAATGTTTATATATATGTGTGTGTGTGTGTGTGTGTGTGTGTGTGTGTAGAGAGAGAGAGAGAGAAAGAGAGAACAAGAGCAGATAAACTTGTATGTTTAAAACTGAACTCTTTATTTATTTTTTTGCTGCCAATCATTCCTCCCCCAATAACTTCATTCTTTTCTGTTTCTACAAGTATCCTACACAATTGTAATGCAATTTTGTAAATTGCTCTTTCTTTCTTTCTTTCTTTCTTTCTTTTTCTTTCTTTCTTTCTTTCTTTTTATAAAATCAAAGCTGAAACATAGACCAATAGTTTGCAAATATCTGATCCACACACAATTAATGTTTTAGTAAGTGTATTGTAATTCTTGAGTCCTGGCAACACACACTCAGACTTATTAAGTCTATTTTTAGCTCTTAAAGGAATGTTTTCAGAAGAAATCCCTAGGTATTTCTGCAGTGCACTAATGAGAGAGTGGAAGTATTTTTTACTTTACTACTTGATGCCTCTGAGTCATCTGACACATTTCACCTACATCAAATAAAATATTGTCTAGTACATTCTCATTTTCCCATTCCATCATTATTTGTCTGGTTTAAATTTTGTAAAACCTTCTGGGGAAATTAATCATTTTTTATTTATACCTTTCACTTCCAGATAAGTACTACTCAGAGTATCCTATAGGATTAAGTCACTTAAATCCAAGTGAATTAATTTCATGCCTTTACCATCATACAGGAATACCAATTACATTACTCCAAATGTTTTTTCTTAACAACTCACTTATTCCATTGTTATAGACCTTGTCCATTGAAACAATACTATTAATTGCTATTTAAAGAATGTGTTCTTCTATTTGTGTGTGATGCTGTTAATGTGTTCTCCTTTGACATGGATAACTAACCTCTCAATATTGAGAACTATCTATGAAAAATGGTTTTAGCCTTCCTGAGCCCTATATTAATTGCTTATCCAATTAATTATATCTACTGAATTACATGTATCCTATTGTGAGAGTTATTATGTAGCTATAATATTATTATATAGTCAATAATTATTTTTCTTAAACATACTACAAATACTTTGTCATCTTCACATTTGTTCCTTACATAACAATTACCTTTCAAATGACAGGTATTAAATATTTTTTGAGACAGAATAAAAATTAATAAAAATGTGAATTTATAAGTGCATAAAGTGATTTTTTGGCTAATAAAGACAGAGTTTATCTGAAAGAATGATATAAGTATAGTTTATAATGCATTTACAAAGTAGACTTTTTTCTTAAATATTAATTGGTGATATTTAGTAAATCAAATTCACAGATAATAGTCAAGGGTACAGAAATGATGTTTTTTTGAAGGAAACACAAAAATTATAAAGATCCATTTCATCATAAATAATAATTTAGTGTGGGCCAAATTGTCCCTTAGTTTTGAATTCATTTTTATCCTTCTAATTAAATTTTCTTATGTAGCAAGAAATACTGATAGTGAAACCCTGATTTTCTTAGAATAATTGTGAAGCCCCAATATTAATTTTTAGTTTTTTTTAAATTGTTGATACTTTTCTAAAGAGAGTAACTTTATAAAACTTGAATCCAGAAAAGTAATGAGCTATGTCACTGGGGCTCTTTGTACGTGCCAAGGAAATGAACTGTGAAATAACTAAATCAGTCCATCTGCTCCTCTGTAGTCAATTGTTGCTACTCCTAAACAATACAAGTATATAAGTTCTGCATTGTTGAAAAAAATGGAATAAGCTTTACCAAGAATTTTCCAGAACTCTTTCACTAAAACCCATTGTATCATATGTGTGTTGCTGTAGGTTGATACTCTGAAAGGAAAATGAAGATATTAAAAATCATTTGAAATCAAACAGTGGAAAATAAATGCATACATATATTTTCAATGTTACAAAAGAAAAGGTTTTATCTACATTGCATAAAACTAACTAAATATCATGATTAATTGCAACAAAGATCCAATCAAATACATTTGAAAAGGTCATAGAGTCAGCATATGTGTTGAAAGAACTCTAAATGTTTAAAATTTTATAGATAACTTTATAATAATAATTTTAAATTATACACACGTTCATAATGTACTAAAATTTGTACTGTTTTTACTTAATGTTATAAATACATATTTTGCACTTTTTTCTTTATAAAGTAAACTTGTTTGATGACTTTGCTTATTCTTCAAGGGCTTCAAGTACTCCTTCCAGACTATCTTCAGGAACGTTTTGTACAAGCAGCTTTGAGCTACATTGCTTGCAATTCAGAGGGAGAATTTATCTGCAAGGATAATGACTGCTGGTGTCAGTGTGGTCCCAAATTTCCAGAATGTAACTGCCCTTCTATGGACATCCAAGCCATGGAAGAGAATCTTCTTCGAATAACTGAAACCTGGAAAGCCTACAACAGTGACTTTGAGGAATCAGGTATGATATATATTTTATACACTTTATCATTGACCAAAAGATGTTGAAAAGACTGTTTTATCCTATTGAAAGAATCTGCTGCATAGTTTGAAAGTTTTTTGTTTGTTATTATTTCAAGTGGACATTCATATTGCTTTTATTAGTGGTTATTTAGTTTTCTCCTGGAAGAATATATTGTCCTTTGTGTATTAATATGTGCTATTGGCACTATCCATGAGTGGATCTATTAGTCACTTATTAAAAGTTCTTGAGTTATCAACACAATAATTTATCAACTGATCCCTTTCATGCTTATTTCGACTTTTCTGGTTGACTTTGAGTTTCACTTGTGACGTGAAATGTAGGCAGCATTTGTTCTGCACCTTTACAGGAAAACAATTTTCATGTGTGCTCACCTTCAATTAACTACTCATGTTATCAAATTTAGATGAATTTCACGTTGATAGTCTGGATTTTTTGTTTGTTATTTCTAAATTTTTGTGAGTTCATGTATATGTCTTCAAAATTCTTAGTGGCTGCATAAACTTGAACAGTCTATCATTTACCTTTAACAGTCTACATTTTATAAAGCATTGAACATTAAACAATATGATTAAAGGATTCCTCAAAACAAAAATAAAATGTTGATAGGACCATATGTAATATTCATGATAAAAGAACTAAAAATTTCCATAGTATGGTGAATATAATTGTGTAGAATTTGGTCAAAATTGTTAGGCATGATTAACTTTCAAATGAACAATGAGAACAATCAAATTATAAATAAATGGGTAGTAAATAGATTTAGGAAAAGTTAACAGATTTAGATTTATGTAAAATATATTTTGATTTAAATAGTGCATTAAAACAGTTGAATTCATAGAAGCAGAGATAAGAATGGTAGTTATCAGAGGCTAGGTATAGGAAAAACTGAGAAATGGTGGACTAACTACAAAATTTTAGTTTAATAGGAGGATTAAGGTTTTGAGAGATATTTGCACAACTTGATGACTACAGTTAAATAATATCAAATTATACACTTAAAATTGCTATGAGAATAATTATTAAAATATTCTCACTACAAAAAAGATAGGTATTTGAAGTGATAGATTCTTTATTTACCTAGGTTTAGTCATTTCATGTTATAAATATACATCATAATATCAAATTATTCACCTAATAAATGCAATTATAATTTGTCAATTTACAGTAAAATAATTAAAAAAAAACTGTTACAGAAGGGGTTTGATAACCAAACAGACAAGGTTGGAGAACTCTGGAGAAAATTATGAATTGACACTAAGTTTCTACAACTGCTTTTCATGGGCCACATTTAACAACTCATGGCAGATTTCAAAGCTGCAAATCTATTAGCCCATGGAAAATCCTGCTACTCTAAGATAGAGAAACCAGAAGAAATATTTGTGGTCACATCAGGTTACAGAAAACTTTTGGGAGGCTTACATTGTCTTAAGTGTGAAGCCAGTCTCTATTTTAGACATTTCCCTTATTTTCCATTAAAATGTAGAAGGTGACTTCACCATTAAACTAAAAAATTTTCAATGGTAGAATTGTATCTTCTGAAGTGTTACAGGCCTGGAGATGCAAATAATTCACCAGGTCTGAAATTGAAAGTGCTCAAGGGCCACACCCAAAGCAAAAAAGAACCAAGTCCAGTTCATATCCTGAGGATATAATCCTAAAATGATCATCTCTCAATAGTGTCTTCTGAAAAAAATCATTAAGTAGTTGAAAGGATGATGTCTTGTGCATTGAAACATTTTCTTAAACACTTCAGGTCATTTATATATAATGGACATAAAGTCCTCATTAACTTATAGGAGTATAGATAACAAACCATTATTTGTTGACTATAAATTTGTCTATCTGGGCTTTCTGTTCTATTCCATCAGTCTATATGTCTTTTTTTTTTTTTAAGGACAGTACAATGCTCTTTTGATTATATAAGATTTGTAGTGTATTTGGAAGTTAGGTAGTAAAATGTCTTCCATTTTCTTGTTTTTGCTCAAGATTGCTTTGGCTATAAGGAGATTTTATATCCCACACAGATTTTAAAATTGTTTTCTAGTTCTGTGAAGAATGTCATTGATATTTTGATAGTGATTTAATTGAATATATAGATTGCTTCTAGTAGTGTGGACATTTTAATCATATTTATTTGGTCAGCCATGAGCAGAGAATGTTTTAAAACTTTTCTGCCCTCTACAAAATTTCATCAATATTTTACAGTTACCATTATAGAGATATTTCATCTTGTTAGTTAAATTTATCCCTAGGTACTTCTTTTGGTCACTCTTGTAAATGGAATTATTTTTTCTTAATTTCTACTTCAGATAATTCTCCATTGGAGTATAGTAACATTACTAATTTCTATACTGCAACTTTGCTGAAATTGTTTATTAATTCTTATAGTTTTTGATGAAGTTTTAATAATTTTATATGTATGAAACTGTCATCTACAGATTTCCAAATTGGATGTCTTATTTTTCCTGCCTGAATGTTCTGGCTAGGATTCCAGTATAATTTTGAATATAAATAGTTAAATTGGACATCCTTTTCTTATTCAAATCCTTAGACAGGGAGCCTTCAGCTTCTCTCTATTCAGTATGAAGTTCCTGTATATATGGCTTTTATTATTTTGAAATGCATGTCTCCTATATCTAATTTGTTCAGAGTTTTTAATCATGAAGGGATACTCAGTTTTATCAAGTGAATGTTGTATTGAAATTTGGTTTTATTCTTAATTCTGTTGTATCACAGCATAAATTGGAAAAAGTGAAGCCTTTTTAATAAATGGTGCTGGGAAAATTGGACATCTAAATGCACAAGAATGCAACTAGATCTTTATCTTTCACCAGCTTAAAAATCAACTTGAAATATGCATAAGAATCTAATATGAGACCAGAAATTGTGAAAATACCATGGTGGGGTGACAAGAGAAATGCTTCAGGACATTGGAATGAGAAAATATCTTTTGAAAAACATTGCAAATACAGAGGAACAAAAGCAAAAATAGATGGGATTGTGTCAAATTGAAAAAAAAAAGACTTCAGCACAGCAAATGAAATCAATCAGCAAAGTAGTAAGGAAACCTACATGATGGAAGAAAATATTTGCAAACTATATATCTAATTAGGGGATAACATTCAGAATATATAAGGAACTTAAAAAACTCAATAGCATATAAATAACTTGATTTTAAAATGGGCAATAGACCTAAATAGACATTTCTCAAATGAAGATTTTGAATGACTGACAGATACATGAAAAAAAAAATGCTCAACATCCCTAATCATCATGTAAATGCAAAGCAAAACCACAATTGGATTTCCACCTCAATCTAGTAAGAATTGCAAGGGTCAAAATGGCAAAAAATACCAAGTGCTTTAAGAATGTGAAGAAAAAGAATCCTTGTGCAGTTTTGGTGGGAATATAAATTACTACAGCCATAATGGAAAGCAGGATGGAGGTTCCACAAAAAAATTAACAGAACTACCAGATGATCCAGAATTCCAAATTCTAGGTGTATGTCCAAAGAAAACAAAGCATGTTAAAGAGACATCTGCCCTCAGTTTAATTCAGTACTATGTTTAATTCAGTACTATTCACAATAGCTAATAAGTAGAAACAACCTCGTGTCCATTGATTGATTGATAAATAAAATTTTATACATCTACACAATGGAAAACTATCCCACTATAAAAATATTTAAATACTGTCATATGCAAAATGTATGGAGCTGAAGGTCATTATGTTAAGCGAAATAAGCCAGGCACAAAAAAACAAGCACCACATGGTCTCACTTATATATGGACAAAAAACATATTGATATTATATAGGTGAAAGAAGATCAGTGGTTATTAGAGGTTGTGGAGAGCAGAAGAAAAAGGGGAGATGAAAGGTTGATCAATGGGTGTTAACTTACAGTTAGACAGGAGTCAGAAGTTCTGGTGTGCTCTTGCCCAGCAGGTGACTATAGATAACATTTACATTCTGCACCTTTCAAAAAGCTAAAAGAAGGGTTTTGAAAGTTTTCACCATAATAAAATGAAAAATGTTGGAGAACAGATATGCCTACCCTCATTTAGATATTTCACAATGTATACATGTATGAAAACATCACTGGCAATTTCATAGATATGTAGAAATTGTATGTTCTTATATATCTGTTTAAAATAAATTTAAATTGAAGAATAGTAAGCAGACAGTGGAAGTAAGATGATCGCAGTGTTAAAACGAGTAAAAAATAGTTTCAGAAAACTGTTACTGAAATGTTAAAGAAATGAAGAAAAGGAAAGATGAAGTGAGTAAAGATATTAGAAAGTTCACCAGAGATTTGGAATCAATAAAACTGGATTCAGGAACACTCCAAACAGAAAAGTGCAGTATCGAAAACCAATGACTTAGGCTGGGCTTTGTAGTTCAGTGGTAGAGTGCTTGCCTAGCACTGGGTTCAATCCCCAGCAACACACAAAATAAATAAAATAAACGTCCATCAACAACTTAAAAAAAAAAGAAAACAAAAAAAATGACTTGGTTTTGTTTTAATGGGAGTTTTGACACAGGACATGGCAGGATTAGTGAGCATGGGGACACAGAAATGGAATATATGAAAATAAAAGCAGCAAGGAAGGCCACAGCAAAATATCCTACCTATGGGACGCATGCAGGAAAGTTCTAATGTGTTTTAAATTTCAGGCATTGTAGTAGTGGGGGTCTGGCACAAAAAAAATGCAAAGACATAATGGATACAATTTACAAAAATCTGAAAAACATTCAAACTATGAATTCCATAAGTTCAGCAAAACAAAAGTAAAATAAATTTAAAGAAAATTACAAGTACAGAAAAAATACTTCGATATATCTAGAGGAAAAAAATGATTACTGTCAACAAAGGAACAAAAATGTAATGACTTAAAACAATCAAAAGTTTTTAGACAAAACTAAAGTGCTAAAAATAAATATTCTAGAATTACGTACACCTCAATGATATTTTCAGAAATGGAGGTGAAATAAAGATATATCTGGTGAAAACTTGGAAATGCAAAAGGAAAGATCAATACTTAGCAATGGCAAGGAGGCAAAATGCTTAAGTGAATGTCAGTTATGCAAAATAATGATTATAATGTGATATGGACATAAAATATATACAGGACTTAGTAAATGACAATAATGTAATAGTGGTCAAACAATGGGAAGACTTAACTATCCTAAATATTCTAAAATCCTGTCATTGCTGAGGATGTGTTAAAAGATGTAATTAGTTTTAGATTGATGTAAATAAAAAATCTGGCTTAACCACAAAAATATAGGAAAATGAATTAAAATCAAGCAAAAAGAAAATCAAATAAAAATTATTTAGTGATTTCTAAATACAAACATAAAGTAGCAAACAGGGAGAAAATCATCTTATCCAATACATAAATGTAACATAAAGGGGAAGGGTTGTATTCCAGATATAATCCTGCTATAAAGGTTATAAAATTAAATTTTCTATTTTGCCTATTATTATATATTGTAAGTAAAGTATATAATGATACTATGTAATTGGTTATAATGATATTTATACTTTTATTTATTAGAAACATTTAAATATAATGACACAGATAAGTGCAGGATTAAGGATGGAGAAATATGTGATGTAAAATCCAGCCCAAGGAATACTGTAGTAAATTTTAAGATACATTAGGAATACTTTTCCTAAGACTATTATATATAATATAGGAGAAAGGTTTATTATATTAAAGGAGAGACTTTGAACTCCACCCCACTGAGATAACAATATAGAATTTTAAATGCAGTCATAAACTCAAGGAAAAGTATTAGTGGATACTAACAGGTAGATTGGTCAATGTCATTAGGCCTTTTGTGCTTTATAATTGTCTATTTTTAGAGTTAGGCTCTTGCAGTTCCACCGAAGCTGGGAGATTAGGGATACTACCTCCTTTAATGGTTTCATTTCAAATGGATGATCCCCAGATCCTGGAGAAAGGCCTGTCTAGTTTGTAGATTTCCACATGAAAGGACAGAGAGAGAATGTACAATTGCCAAGTATCCTACAATAGATTGTCTAAGAGTCAGGGGAAAATAGACAGGAAGAAATTTGTTCAAAGTTTAATCAAGCTGAGAGGGATGTTTACAACCTCTAGGTCAAAAACCAATACCTTGGTCCCAAAAAATGTGAAGAAAAGTTTTACAGAACTATAAGATAAAAAAACACATACACAATCATAACCTACCTCTCCTAATACATGAAAGATTAAGCAACTCTTATATCAGTGAAGATTGAAAATTAAACAGAAATTTAGCAGTTGACAAAAATAGTATGCATAGAACACTGAACAAAAAATATTACTAAATATATATATATATATATATATATCCAGTACTCATGTAACATTTTCCTAAATTTCATCAAATTCCGGGCCACAGAACAACCTTGAACAACATATTCAAATCAGATGCTGTGTGACCATAAATAAAATCAAGCTGAAATCAATAATTAGAAGTCAAATAGGCAAATTTCCATCTGCTTGTATATTAAATGGTAGGCTTCTACAGGGAAAGAGGGTAGAAAATAAAAAAGTTAAGTGAGAAGTTAGAACACATGAAATTGCCACATAATGTTGATGGGTGTGTTATTGATTTCTCATTAGAAAAATTATTTTGTAAAATGTAGCTGATATGGTACAATATGCAATATCCCCCAAAACCTCCTGTATTAGTAGTACAGGAATATTCAAAGGTGAAATGATTGGATTATGAAAGTTGTAATATAATCACTCCATCCTAAATTTAATGGAATAACTGGGTGGTAATTACGGTGGTATTATCTTCTTGCCCCACATTTGAACTGTCCATCTTAGAACCAGACTCTTAACATACTAGATTCAGTTGTGCTTATGTTGTGAAAATGTTGATCTGAGCCAGGTGTGGTGGATACTAACAGGTAGATTGGTCAATGTCATTAAGCGGTTCTAGAGGCTGAGACAGGATGATCAAAAGTTCAAAGCAGGTCTTGGCAATGACAACATGCTAAGCAACTCAGTGAGACCCTGTCTCTAAACAAAATACAAAATAGGACTGGGGATGTGGCTCAGTGATTGAGTGCCCCTGAGTTCAATCCCCAGTACTGAAAAAACAATAAAACAAAACAAATAATAAGGATAAAAATTATAAAACAAACAAGAAAACCCAGCAATCTATATTCTATCTCTGGTCTTATTTTCAATATTTATATTTTTAATGTTTAATTCTTTGTTTTTACTGGTGGTATGCTAAAATTCATATTTTATATTAGGGTTCCCCTACTTTGCCATAAATTTTACTCTACATGGTAGACAATAGTAATACTCTACATGGTAGACATTTTGTGGTACATCTTCAATAAAACTACATTAATTAATATGCACTTGGAAATAGACCATGTTCAATGGCATCATATTCTTTTTTTATTGAATTCCTTTTCAAACTTGTAAAATGTATTAAGGAAAACATTTGATAGTTTTGAAAAGAGTGGGTTTTTTAATTGTCTTTTTTTAGAAAAACATTTTGACATTTAGTTTTTGTTGAGCAATAAGTAATAGAAATAATGTGGCAGATATTGCACCAAGAAAAGATTTTTAAAATATTCTGATCACCTACAGCTTAAAAATTGATAACCTGCATTCAGTTTTCATAATCGTAAGTCTATGCACTAGATTATTTCATTTCCTTTATAGAATGGAAAGTAATAATACTATGTTCAAGTGCATTCTTCAAATGTTTCTGCTGTGATTTCTTGAATTTTAGTCACAAGAGATAATAATTTGTGTCTACTTGCCTATATGTCAAAATTTCAAATTCTGTTATATACTTTATGTAGATGTACAAATCAGGGTGGTGTGGGGTTACTTTCAAGTACTAAATGCAACTGAACTTGAAAAATTAGACAAATGAAAATTATTAACATACCAAAGGATATTTTAATTGAAGCAGAAAAATCAGTTTACTTTTGTTATTTTCTTACAAAAGATAATAATCTAAATTTAGAAGATTTTTTCTGAAGCATAAATAGTAATGTGAGGTAGATCATAGTAATATAGAATGCTAATTACAGTCACCACATAAAAAGGAAGAAAATAAGTTTTACTTTATTAGGTCAAGATAATTTTTTGTAACTGTTTTGTGTGTTTCCTGTTTTCACCAAGTGTAAAATTCAATCAGTAGGTCTGATTAGCATACAATGCTAAGCTGCTTTTATATTTGATTATATTTGAGTCATTTTTTCTTTTGTAATCTGCAAGTCCTAGAAAATACACTTTTTATAGAGTGTAAACAAAAGTATCAGGGAGTTTAAAATACAATTTTTCTGTCATATCTTGAAACTGGAGAAAATTTCCAACAGTTAAAAAAATATATATAAAAATATATTCATTCTTTACCTTGGTATTCTCAGAAAAAAATAGTGTTGTCTAATAAAAAATAATGGTGGCATAAATGCAACATCAGTTAGAATGAAAATATGGAAGATAAAAACATAGAGGAATATGGAATAAAAAATTATACCTCACAATTGTAATCACTATCAAAACCTAATTTATATGTTATATTTTATTGAATAAAAATAACAATTTTGTAGCCAATTATGTAAGGACAGTGTCTACCTAGATCAGTATCAAGGAATCAACTTAATGATAAAACTGGAAGTACTTAACATCTTACACAAACACACAGACATACACACATAAATGTCTAAAACCAAAATTTATTTTGCTTTGCATTATGCAACCATTTATCAGAACTGCCAGAAGAACAAATAAATACTAAAGCTCTAAAGAGATGTCAATATATTGCCTTTTTCAAATAGTTTTCTAAGTCAACTTCACCTAGCTTCTGGATGAATGAGAAATGTAATTATTTAAACTGTAATTATGGAAAATTGTGATATTCTTGCAAGTAATCATTTTAAGAAAAAAAACAAAAAGCTTAGCTGATATGAAGTGCAAATAGTTTTAGAAATGTTTTAACATGACACTTTGGAAAAATTGTGTTATCACTTAATGTGTAGGAGATCTGAGGTGTATATTTGTTGTCAACAAATATCTTTATCAGGATCATGTCCTGTTAAATGGAAGTATATATATTTGTTGATCTAAGAATAGCAGTTGTAGGCCACCTTGTAATGGGGATTGTTGAGGTGTCAATTTTCTGAGAACAGTGTTCATTTTGACAGTTCAACTGAAAGGAGATAAACTTTCTAATGCTGTAAACATAAAATGTATTGCTTGCTATAGTGCTATAAAGGTAGAATTAGCTTGATTTCAAAAATTTTAATTCATCTGTTTCCTCTTTTTATTTTTATGTAGACCATTCTTAATTTTCTTTCTCAAAAACAGTTTCTTCTTCAGATGATACTTTACTATAAGCTCATGCATAAAGAACATTTTCCAAGGAAAATCAGTATCTCTGTAAACAATATTTGAAATTTATCATTCTACTTCACTCATTATAAAATTTAATAAAATACTACTATTTGCTGCTCATTGTTCATTCTTCTTCCCTGATAGTAAATTCTCCTAAATTTTCTTTGAGGAATCCGCATTCCATTCTTACTATTGTACAGTGTATGGGAATGAGCTCCATATTAAGCACCGGAATGGTCTCTGATTAATGCAAGCTAATCATAAGAATCTATTTTCCTGGCTACAGAGATCAGTTCAAGACACATGAAAAAAAAAATGGTGAATGAGAACCAGAAGTATAATTCCCAAGAATAGCTGGGAGGAAGAAAAGATTCCTTGTCTTCTCCCAGTAGCTACACGGAGTACTATTAGTTTGTTAGATGTGAAAGAACATATTCATAAGAACATTAGAGGACCATCTTGCCACCAGAAGAGTTGCCTCAACCTCACAAGATATGAAAATGCTTGGTTAAGTCAGTGAACAGTTGAACACTTTTGCTTCAAGCTTAACTTGCTCCTAGAGATTCAGTTGCATGAGGTGATTAATTTTTCAACTGTTGAGTCAGTTTGAGATGGACTATTTATTCAGAACAGCACAAGCAATTCTGTAGTGATAAAGAATCCTCAAATCTTTGAGTTATAAAATTAGTCTATTTCTTTGTCACTTCTTCATTGCAAATTTACTGTGGATTTTGTTCTGTCTTCTTCCAAAACTCAGGTTGGCAGTTTAGCCCCTGTGTAGAGAAGCTATCACCATGGAGTCTGTAGCTGTAGCTCAGTGGTGGAGTGCCTGCATGGCACATGTGAGGCACTGGGTTTGATCCTCAGCACCACATAAAAATAAATAGATAAAGATATTGTGTCTATCTATAACTAAAAAATATTTAAAAAAAAGAAAATGAGACATGCTATACCTAATAAGATTCTGTTGCTAAATTATCTAACCCTACCTCAAGGAGGAATTTTTCCTTGGAAAAAAGTCTGAATATGTGTGAGAAGTTCTAATGACTCCACAATGTATTGTTATTACCAGATATTCAACTTACTTCTTTATTCAGATTCACAACAGATTTAACTCATCTCCATGGGAAACAAAAGTCACATCTAGTACAGTGCAATGCAATGAGTGAGGCTTCTCAGTCTCTTTGCTAGTCTGGTGTGGTATCTTCTGATACCAGACATGAACCAAAAATCAAGTCACCTATCCCAGTCATAGTATATACCAGTCAGAACTGTTCAGCAGAACTACAATGAGCATTTCCAGTCAGAAGAAGAAGAACAAGGGACAAAATAAACTAACTCTAGTTGGAGCAATTCTGAAATTCCTCTGGAAGATATTTTGAGAGCTTGAACCTGCAAGTAATAAATGTTTCCTGGAGGGTCTTTGGTGTCTCTTTCTCTGAATAGCTCTCTTGCCTACTGTTTTCAGTGCAGCCAAGATCCAACATATGAGTGATTTTCCTGTTGCATTATCCTTCCATACCACATCTGAGATGAGAATTGGGTGATTCTAGGGTATAGCTTTCTTAGCCTTTGTTCTGCCAAAACAGTGACAGTCATATGTCATTTTAAATTTTAAACTTTACATGATATTTGTCTATTTAAGTTGTCTATTTAAGTTGTCTATTTAAGTTGTCTATTTAAGTTGTCTATTTAAGTTGTCTCTTTGTCTATTTAAGTTGTCAATTCCATGGGTCATTAGCCACACCGTAGTTTTTCCAAGATATATTTTCTGTATTTGCTATTTTCATTTTATTTTCGATACTATTCCTCCCTCCTTCCTCTATCATTGATTTTATTAGATTTTATTAGACTTTCTTACTTGTTCTTTGGTGTCCAATTGAAAGTATTTATGAGGTGCACTTTTTCTTAGGTTTATACTATAAGACAATTATTAAATGAGTTATTTTCATATTGGAGTTGAGAAGTGGTTGCCTCTAATCATGCTTTTAAAATTTTCTGAGTTTGAACTTTTCCTCTGTGTCATATATCACACAAGAAAAGTTGTTACCTATGTAGAAATGCACAGTACAAGATTTCCCTTATGATATTGCAGTTTATTTCCCACTATATCACTTGTCCATTGCAAGTTGGCTGTGGGATTTTCTCCATGTCTTCTCACTCCAGGATATGGGCTTGCAATGAAGCCACCATCTGGAGTAATGTGTCACTGTGACAGAGAGTGATACCTTGCCATACTTTGCCTGAAAGTGTTATCAGCAACAGAACTAACATTCTATTTTCCAACATCTCATTTTATGAAACATATGATTTTCTTTTCCAGTTACTACAGGCAACATTTATACCAGCTGTTTCCTCACTGCTTAACACAGATTGTAATTATTTCCATTATAGTCTCTGCTAAGTGTCCTCGGTGCCTCTATGATCCACCAAGACAGTGCCATAACTATGAACTTCTGATTTTTTTTTTTCAGCACTATTCCTGCCACCCCTGCCTTCATTTCTGGATCCAAATTCTATAAAAATCAATATCAGCTTGGTAATACTGCAGTGGTAAAAAAAAAAATCTAAATACAATCCTATAAACAATTGCAATTTCTTGCTCACATTGCATGTCTACCACAGGATAACTGGGGTCTCTGGGCTGGTCTCCATATTTCTCCTTCTTGGACTCAGCCTCAAGGAATCATTACTGTTGAGTAATTTAGCTATGGAGGCAGTAGGAAAATTGCAGTCAATCATCACTGGCTCTTACGTGAACCACTTTTCACAGTATTTATGATTATATTTTATCACCAAGTCTAATTTCAAAGGAAACAGAAAAATGTCATTTGACCATGTGCTTGCTTAGAAGAGAATAAGATCCCAAATATTTCTGAATTGCCAAAATGTCAGACACAGTGGCTTTTTAAAATCAAAAAACCGAAAACATCATAATCTGTATCATCAAGCCATATAGCCTCACACAGGAATATATACATTTTACTCTTGCCTTCTGACATTCCTTAATCTTCTATATTAGTAAGAAACTGAGGTATATCTGTAGTTAAGTGAACTTTAATGCACTCTACTTCACTGTACCCTTCATTGTGTCCAAACTAAATAGTTGAAAGTCAGATAAACAAGCTCTATCCATAACAAACTATGTGAACATCAGCAAGTCCCATAATCTCTTGTAACATCTGCAACTTCATTTGTCAATAAATTTATTTAGACTTGATGAACTAGAAAGAAGATTCTTCTCCTAAATTAATCATCACATATAGTATTGCCTTCTCATGGGTAAAGCTTTATGGAAATCAAATGCTTGTATTTAACAGTTATCTCTTGAATGAATTGTAGCTGGAATATAAGAGTAAGGGAAAGAAAACAGCTTTTCATAAAACCAAGTCTCAGTCTTGATTCTGAGGGTAACAGTACATTTTTAATTGATTGTGATGATTGTTTCATTGTCTGTATTACAAATTATACATGACTTCAGCACCAAGGACAGACAGTATTCAGCTCCAAAACTGATAGACCCAGACCAATTTGGTTTCCATTGCTGTTTTGTTTGACTGGTCAGAGTTTCCAGTTTGATTTGTCACTGCCTGACTGTACCATATTTAATATATTATGAAAATCACCTTTGCCATTACCAAATTTTATTTTGTACTTCAATTAATGTTTTAACAGCATCTGAAATAAGATGGTTATGGGATTCCAGCAAGTGTTTTATGTGATGATTCCTGATTTAGATCCCAAAAGGCTTGCTGCCAAATGCCTTCTACCTGTTCCAGTTGGCTCTGGTGCATTTCCATGCCTAGATGAATGCCATCATTCCAACCATCTGAGAAGAGTTTGACATTTCTTCATAGCAAAGAACAACATATTTCTTTACAACATTGCACAAAAAGCTAGTACAGTGTACTATGTATAGTAAACACATTACATATTACAATACATGTTTATTGATGATGAATGAGATAACAAAACATATATGTGCCCATATATTGCTAATGCATTTGATTTGGTCTACTTCATTTGTTTTCTTGGGGAATGCCACAGTAACTATAATATCATTCATCTTTTCAGTAGATATGTGCTAAAAATATTCTTTTAAAGATATATGTTATTTTGAATATTTTCAGTAGATAATTTTGAGGTTCTGTTCTTTTTTGCTTTATTTTGCTTATTTTTGTATTCTTCCCTCTCACTCAAATCTTAATAAAAGCATGAACAATAAATTTTTTTTACATTTGCTTGAATTTGTTTATCAAAAAATAATGTCTGTCAAAAGATGTATATGTATTTGTTCTAAAGTTATTACCATCTATATTTACTTAAAGTCATAATTCACTCAAGTATCCAGTTTAATCTGAAAAAGATCATTCAAGACTTTAATTGAGTACCAAAAAAAACAAATAAGTGATGTTCATTAAGTGTTTTATTGTTTGTTTTTTTCTTTTCTTTTTTTGATTTTGTCATGGATTCTGCTGAGAGAGATTAATCAATAATATTGTGTGTTTAGTATATTTTTATTTGATCCTCAATTGTAAGTCTTGTAAAATCATATGTAATGTATAGGTGTGTGCAATATATGCCAGTATTTGGGTCATTTTGATAAAAATAGTTATTCATTTAAAGTACAAATTCTTAGAAACCATGCTGAAGACTGTCACCATTCAGTCCATTCACTGCTTTCATAAAAACCTCATAAGGGTGACAGAGATTTTATTAAAATCATATAATGTAACATAATTGGTACTTTGTGGTTGTATAATCAAATAACTCATAAATTTAATATTTAGGCAGTATCATCTTATACTGGAAAACTAATAAGTTGTTCTATTCATTTATTTTAAGAGAGAGATCTATTTATTTTCAAACTTCATTCTGCTAATGCATATAAGTGAACTTCATGTAGATGCAGAGTTAAATTTCATGTATTTTTACATGACTTGCTTTGTCAATTACTTTATTGATAAATAAGGATAGTAGAATATGGAATTTTGTACTGCACTTTTGGATACTTGAAGATAGATATGATAATATTGCATGATACACTAATGTGAAGTTATGGTGTGTCATCTAAAATATTTTATATTTGATCATCAAACCATTCAAAATATATATTTAAAATATACCACAAAAATTTCAAGATACTCAAATATTATCAATGTGTAATATACAGTTATCATTCATGCTTTTCACTGTATTTTTTTTGGTTTTCATTCTTAAGAATATTGACTTTATAGCACATTGAAGCTAGGTATGGCCATGTGAATTATTTTGATAAAGTAAATATGAGAGTAACAGTGCTTATTAGTGTCTTAAAGCAAGAGTCTGGCACTTACCAGGCTTACTTTTTCAGCCAAACAATTGATGATTTTCTAGATGATAAAACAGTAGAGAGCCTAGACTTCAGTCATCTGTTAGTGGATATGTGATGTGGCTTGAAACCTACAAATCTTATTGAAACCTAGAAATATTTTGATGATGTTCATTACTCGGGTAAAGTCTGGTCCATGCTTTCTTATACATAAGGTAAGCTTTCTGTGTCACTATGAGTGAAAGAAAGTTTGGTGATAATTACTTATTTATCCAATAAAAAGTAAATATGAGATTTAAGATTGATTACTTTTTCTAACATTAATGATAAAAGTTTACTATAGTTTCTGAATTTTGTAATATAATGAGTGTAACAAAAGTGCTCTGAGACATTTTTAATATAATATACCGTGGCCTTACATCATTAACTCTTTAATATTTCAAAGTACCACTATGATGATTGTATTTTTTACTTTACAGAAAAGAGAACCTGACAGAACACATGCTAAGTAGCTTTCACCACATCAAATAAGTGGTGATGCTAAGATTCACATTCAAACAAAAGTGCATAGCTCTTGTACTACATAAACTTCTTTTCTGAACAAATGCTATTATTTCATAAGAAGGCCTCAGACCTTCTCATCAGAGCTCATATTATCTTTAGATGCATTAGCTTAAACAGTGGCTCACTATGATACAGAGCTTGTAATAGGACTGAGGGTGTAACTCAATGTAGAATGTTTAACTAGCATGAGGGAGCCCCTGGTTTTGATCCCCTCCAACACTGTTAAACAAAAACAAAAACAAAACTCCAAGGTTACAAAAACCCCTAATGATAAAAGTGAATATTGAAGGCAACAAAAAATTGCATAATATGTGCATTTACATGATATATAACAAATATATGTATATACATGATAGTGTTAATAACCAATTGATACATATTTTAGATTTCCTTGAATATTTACAATGAGGTTTATATGACATCATTTACTTGTTTCATTAGAAGTAATGAAAAATCTGCAGAGCCAAAGTAGATACTATTTTTACTTAGAGTGATTTGAACTACATGAAAGATGCTTTAGTCCCTGTTAATATTTTCAATCTACTTTTTACCAAAGCTTGAAATTACTTCCTAAGATCCTGATCCACACCATACAATTTTAATAATAATATATGTAATGCCCCGACTTTTCTTAAAAAAAAAAGTCTGTTCATTAATGTTGTAATTCAAGATTTTATATGCACTGATATTTCCAACTTTGTATAGCATAGCCAGATGACTTATAGCAATTAGTAAATGTGCTTGTGAAATATATCCTTTTTTTTGAACAATGCCCCTTCACTGTCTTATGGGGACACCTATATAGCAAGCACACATAGCATCTTCCATGCAGCTAAATGGTCTGTCACCAAGAGTCTCATTTGATTTTTGTTATCTTGCTAGTATGATCTTAACAGCTAGCTTTAAAGAAGAAATAACCCTCTGTTGGCAAAAGTCAGTGCTACATTTAAGAAGTTGACAAAGTGTTAGTGGAAAGATGTTGAAGTTAATTGGCAGCAAAACAAATGTGTGGTGTTATGTCAGGTTGTCAGGTAGCTGTGTTGTGTGAACTCTGAACAAGTATCATTCTAGGAATGTTGGCCGAATTTGTTGCACAAGCTATGTGAGACATCACAGAGAATAGCAAGATAAATTTTCTCAAACACCGCTGAAGCATAAAGTCATGCCTCAACTCTTAAAATTGACAGGCCTGTTAGTGGCCAGCGTGTCAGATCTACCGGATAAAGAATCCTCTACTTTATCCAGTTTAGTATTGGGTTATTTAACTTCTATTTCCAGTGTATCACAAAGCTAAAGAGTATAGTTTAAACATCTCTAAATTTAAGATCACTCTTATTTATGTTTGAAATGAAATTCTTATGTATTTCCCACTTTTCTGCCAAAAATAAATGGAATAATATTACCTTGAGCTTAATTATATACAATTCTAACATATGCCCAGTAGTCTTAGTCTTCCTCTATAGACTCATGCATGTCCACTCCCAATTCCAGAGGGAAGGCTTTGGGTATCTACAAACCACTATCACATCTTCCTTGCATATTTATTCTTGCAAATTTAATATTCCCACTCTTTATTTTGCAAAATTTCTAAACCATTAATCAGTGTTTTCATCATCTTGCAGTAATCTCAGTTTATTGGTGGAATTCAGACAACAGAAGCTCAGGCGTCATTTAAAAAAGGAAAGTTTATTTGTCCTTTCCACTACCTGTGCACTGTTGTTCAGCTGTGCTTGCCCTTTACTCTTCAGAGATCCAGGTTAAAGGAACAATTTCTCACTTGAATGTGGGAACATTTCCAATTATGGCAGGTAGAAAAGAGACTGAGAAGAACTACCACTGCCTCACAAAGCTTCTGCTTAGAAGTGGTATATCTCATTGAGGCTCACATTTTATTTTTCAAAGGAAGCACATACGGCATCCAGAATTCAATAGGGAAGGAATGTGTCATTCTTCCATAGGGAAGCATGACAAAGAAGGAACCAACCATGAGTAACCACTCATAAAATCTATCAAAATTTATCATAGTTCCTATTATAAAACTCGATTCAATATATGAGCTTGTCACAGTGTTTAAAAAGGAATAACAGTTGAATTGAATCAATGTATGCATAATGTACACAGGCCTTAACAAGTTCTTAAATATTGTCAGAATATTTTCACCAGTTCTGAATCATCCCCATAATATCACAATATTTCAATGTCAGAAAGATATACTATACCTTAAATTGTCCTATTTATCCACTATTTAAATTTCTCCCATGTAACACTAAAAGCATTGATGGATAACTATACTTGGTTATCAGATTATTCGTGCCCTCTGAAGGCAACAACCACTTTTTTAGAATGCTACAATAGTTTTTTCCTTAAATTCCAACAATACCTGTGTCTTAAATTTCTACACACTCCTGTTAGTTTTGACCTTTTAATCTACACACAGTGCATCCTATCAAGTCTAATTCTCTTCTATCTAGTTTTATATTTTAGTTACATACTTTACATACTTTGCTAACCAAACTATTCTTTGCTATTCGAACATCTTTCCATTATATGATTTATCCTGTCTATCTCTATTTTCAACTTTCCTCCTCAAGTTTATTTACAGACACTCCAGGTACAACAAACGTAACATATAAATGATGAAAATCAGCCCAGATCTTCACTTATTCTTCCAAGTTTTGTTTCTTATCAATGTATTTTGAATAATTTTATTTAAAACTGGCAAACATCTCCACATCCAAATATTTTAATAGTTTATTTTTAGAAGGATTGATATTATGTTAATGCTTAGCAACTGTATATATAACAGTATATATCACAAATGCTAATCTGTGTTATACTGTGCCATTTATGATTAAATATTCTTTATATTTGTGAAACATTTTCACCATTGTTTCTGTTTAATATATTTAAATTGTGCAATAAAAATGGCAAGAGACAAATGCTAACATTCTCCTAGTTTGATCTTATATTTTTTTTATTTCCTCATATCTTTTCTTCTAAAATGTATACTTATATTTTGAAGTTCTTAGATGAAATACAATGTATTTACTATCAAGGAAATCTCCTAGGGGAAACTACATCTGTTCAACAATCTTTAAAACAATGCTTGAACTTCTCAGCATTTTAAAATTCTGAGCCAGCTTTGATGATAACATTCTAGGATATGAAAATCCTTCCCAAGAGCATAGAAAGCTGTAGCGGCATCTAGTTAGTTGGAGTTACAAGAAATAGATTTCTTTCTAAAAAGAGAAATACATTTGTAATGTGTGTCTTTTAAAAATGCTATTTGTTCTTTTTTCATTCCATTTCCATGCCATGTTCCCTTAGACAATAACAGTTTTTTAAAAAGAATAATGAATCATTCTTAATAAATATGTATTACATTTAATGAATTATACATCATTTAACGATACTATATCTTCATATAACATGACAATTATAATTTCATTTTGCATCAAAATCTATATATATATATCTAATAATATTTGATGAAAGAGTATGACACATAAATTGGGTTCTAGGATTTCACAGAAATCATTGTGGTACAGAAGAGTGAGTGCAAGTCAATATGACAACATATTTTTCAGGAATTAAGTCCATAAGAATGTAACCTGTACAAACCACAGCTGCTCATGACTGTTTACCATCATACTGACCTAAAAGGGCTAGAAGTATTGTAGATCTACTTGTCCATGCATTTTGTAAATGGTACATTTTGCTAAGCAATTATTTTTATGGTTAATTATTCTTTTCTTTCATTGTCGCATCTCTAATTGATCAATATCTGTAAGTATTTAGCATTTGGGAACTATCTCTGTATCTCAGGTGACACATCTAATTTTCTAAGACACACGCACACATATGTACACATATATGAATGTGTGTATTTACATATATATGTAAATTTTTTATGAAAGTATACATGCTAGGGAGTGATTGAACAGTATTTCCCCATTTGTGCACTGTGCTTACTCTGGATAGAGAATAAAATGCAGACTCTCTGATCTATGAGTTCATGTTCTGTATGTTCTATTACAGTTCAAATTTGAAATTATTTCCAAGTCTAAAATTATCTCAAGATGAACTTTTCATTGCTTGTACCTAAGCACCAGAAACTGAAGGGACTTTACCACATTCACAAATAGTGTCCTTTTATCCAGGAATATGCATTAGAGTGGTAAGAAGGGATATGTAAATTATCAAAACTGTGTCCTTCGAGAGCTCAAAATTTGTCTGTGAAGATAAAGTTTAACAGCTTATTCCAAATATAAATGGAAAAGGTAGCCTCTGGTTTTGCAAAGATGAGAAATAAAACTTGGTGTATTAAAGAGTAGTGATTAAGAAGAGCTTCCAGAGAAGTGGACACTTGAGCTGTAACTGGAAGAACCATTAGGATTGGTATGTCCACTTCCTGTCATGATCAGGCTGCTTCAATTGTAAAACAGTAAGGAAAATTGTAGATAATAATAATATTGAGGCTAGCAATTTAGACAGTTGTCACATGGAAATGGTGGTATTCTTTGTTTTGGCTACTTGACAAATTAATATATATCACATATAATACATATACACAAGTACACACAGAATTTTCAAAAGAAGGAAGGGATATAGTTTGATTTCATAGTAAGCACAATGCTTTGAGAAAAACAGAACCATTAGGAATCTGTCATTTTAATTATTGTCTCCTTTCCTCACCTTGACTTTCATCTTGACCCCTTTTCCCTTGATTTGTGATAAAGGTGGTTACCAACATTGTCAAAAATTCATCCTACCACCTTAGCCTAAGAGAAAGAGAATATTTTTTAAGTAAATGTTGCAGAAAAAGTAATGGACAGGAACCTTATTGCTCTGGTTTGGGCATGTGTATTAAATAAAAAGTGTGGGGGTTGGAGATGAGATGTTCTGGTCTGACAAACCTGGAGCTTTTAGTTCACTTTTTCCTCCGTTTCAGTTTTGTGATGAATAGGGTAACATTTCAGAATTATCCTTCAATGCATTGCCCCTTTAGGAATATTGGCATGAGGAATAATTGGATATACTACAAGGTTAAATAGTTGCCTGTTTGAAAATATGCAATTTGTAGTTTAGTTTATTATAACAATGGGCCAATTTTAAACCCAAATTTATTTTATTAATTTGTAAGAAGAATTTCACGATTGTGTCCATAACTGTGCTATGATTATGTGAAATCCATTCATGAATGACCTTCATTAAATTAGTCAAAATATGGCTCTAGGAAGAATGGTGGCTAAAATACAAATTTGATCCTGAAACACAGTTGTTATACTATGGAAAAAATCTTGAAAGTTATATATCTTCAGAACACACACACACAGGCAAACACACATACACAAAACAATACCTATCAGTTAATATGGCCAACCACCTTGGAAATATAAAGAAATAAGAACTGAAGTACCTGAATTCCTGATTACGTTTATCCATAACTTTCTTTTCATGTCTCAGTATCAATGCTAAATATGTGCATCTCTTAGTTCTGGCTTAAGAAACTGTTTTTATAACAGTTATTCTGAAATACAATCATATGTTTTTTTGAAGGAAAACTCTATATTATAGTTTCAAGTCCCCATCAAATATCAGTTAAATGTCCAGAAATTTATTAAATCCCAAATGTCTGAACAGCTATCTAATGTTGGTCAAGAGATTTAACTATTTGATTTATACTCTCAAGAGGACTAAATCTATCTGTCATAGCTGGTGATGTACCTAAGTAAAGATGGCACATTGATAGCAGAAGTCAGGATATCATTGGTAGGTGAATAGAAATGTAGTGGTCTTGAAGGAACAAAATCTGATGTTCAAAGAAGCATGACTGAAACTTGGAAGCCAGCACTGGGATAATCTTTTAGTGATTTATGGTGATGTCTGCTGTATAGGGACAGACACTGTCACACTTATAAATCTTAGTTTTGAAAATGCTATATGAGAGTTGCCAGAGAAAATATGAGAGCTCCTGTTCAAGGTAGGGCAGAAAGCTCATACTTACAGAATCCTGGCAACTGCCAAGAGTTACTTGACATGAAAAGTTTTGGACTGAGAAGATATGTCAAATATGAAGTTATTGATGATGTGTAGCTGGACATGAGCTTTATAAAACTTGAGTGGAAAGAGACTAGGAATAGAAAGTTTATTTTTAAAATAAGTGTAATTATGTAAAGAAGAAAAACCTAAGAGTATTGACTTGAGAAAAATGCAGCATTTAGTAAAAATTATTTGATTGGGAAATGAGTAAGCATATACTTACACTGAAGGGAAGGAAAAATGAAGAGGAGAAAGATTAGAGTTATAAGTACTTGGAGTTATGGATGAAGTCAGGAGTGTGTGTGTCTTTTTTTGGTGTACACAACATCTTTATTTTATTTTATTTTTATGTGGTGCCGAGGACCGAACCCAGCTCCCCGCGCATGCCAGGCGAGCACGCTACCACTTGAGCCACATCCCCAGCCCAGTGTGTGTGTCTTTCTATGAGAGAGGAGGATAGGAAATTTTTGGTGGTGCTGGGGATCCAACCTCGGTCTCATCCATTTGAGCTACACCTGCAGCCTAAAAAGGAATTCTTCATAGATGTATTATGTAAGAAACTTTGAAGTCCAAGTGAAATCTATCAATATTAAAATCTCTCTCACAAAGATTAAGAAAAATAAAATTATTTGATAAGGAATATATTTTTAAAATGCTATAAAATGTAAGTTAACAGTATTGCAAAATTACTGGGCTAGTATTAAGTTTTTGTTTTTTGCTTTTAGTGAGGGATTTGTTTCAGAGATTTTATCTGGAAAATAATGATCAAATAAGCAGAACTAGATAGAAAAATATTTGTATACTATGAAATACTGAGCAAAAGTTAGTTTTATTCATTTATTTTTAACTAATATAAAAATTGACTATATTTTGTAGATGTAACCAAAACTACATGTGAATTAAAAAAGTTTAACCTTATCAACACTTACACTGGAGGCCTAAATATATTTAATTATGATTTTACATATGAATACTGTACATATTGTGATGGTATAATCATGTATGTGATCATACATTTCGAATGATTTTATATAATGCATGTGATGTTGTGGCAACTCGTGATTTTCAAAGACTAACAAATAACTAAAGCTTTTGTTTTTAAACTTGTGTTGAAAGTAAACATGTAAAGGAAATAGAAGTAGTTTTGTTTACCAAAAGTTCCAAGTAACCTTGTAAACATAGTTCAACATATTGTTTGTCCCTAAAGAAGTGACTGGAAAGCTCTTTTGAATTATTTATGCTAACCATCTGTTCCTTGCTTATCATATCTTCCAGAACAGACAAATCTTATGGCCTTCAGACTTTAGCTACTACTACTTCTAGATGAGCAGCTGTTTTCTTATCAAAAATCCATACTGAAGCTGTTTATCCTAAATTGGTAAATTTCATTATTATCTCCAGGGCTCTGACAGAATTAATCTATTTAAACAGCATTCTCCTTAAAAACAGGTGCTTAAGTGGCTTATCCCAATTCTATCATTTTAACAATAGTACTCAGAAAAAAAGAGCTCCACATTTTCTCCTAAAACAAAATAATATGATTGCTTTCTTTTACTACTACTTTTTTGTTAGGGAAACAATGCAGAGTCGTCAACATATGATACTCATATGGTGCCACCATAGTCAACAAGAGGTCTCATTCTAGAAGGTCTTAGTGGAATTAATGTTTTTACAATAATGTATTACAATTTAAGATAATGGACTTAAATAAAAATGTTTTCCAATCACTAAATTTGTTCTTTGTCTGGTATAATAAAGTATCACAAACTTTGTGACTTAAAACAATAGAAATTTATCCTGTCACAGTTCTGGTCACCATAGGTGCAAAATCAAGGTGTCAACAGGAACACTCTCTTTCTGGATGTTCTAGAATATACTAGAAAAAACACTAAGAACAGTATTGAGGAAAACACAAATTAGGGGAAAAGTTTCCTGTGTTCATGGGTTGGAAGAATTAATATTGTTAAATATTTGTGCATACAAAGTGAGATACAGATTTAATGCGATTCATATTTCAAAACACCAATGGTGTTATTCATAGAAATAGAAAATTGTAACCCTAAAATTCACAATGGGACAACAAAATACACCAAATAGACAAAGCAATCTTGAGCAAAAAGAACCAAAACTGAATTATCAAACTATTTGACTTGAAAATAAATAATTTTATAGTAACCCAAACAATATGGCATAAGCATGAAAACAAACATATAAAATATTGGTTAAAAAAGAGAGAAGAATAAATCCAAACAATAAATTAATTCATTTTCAACCAACTGATTATGAAGAAGTTCATACCACTTAATGGAGAAAAGACAAATCTCTTCAATAATTGGTCCTAAGAAAACTGAATACCACTTGTGGAAAAATGAGATTAGAATCTTATCACATAAGTCAACTTAGAATGGATTAAAAACCCAGTATAAAAATGAATATAATGAAGTTACTAGAAGAAAACAGGAGAAACCTTTATTATATTAATATCGATAATACATTTTGGATAAACTCTTGAAACACAGAAAACAAAAAGGAGACAAATGGGATTACTTATAACTGAAAAGTTTCTGTGAAGCAAAAGAAACAATAAAGTGAAGAGACAACCTATAGACTCTGAGAAACTATTTGCAAACTATAAATCTGGTAAGGGATTAATATTCATAATGTATAAGGAATTCAGACAACTCAATAGCAAGAAAACAGCCTGATTAAAAAAATGGGCAAAGGACTTGAAAACATATTTTACAAAGAAGACATACAAATGGCTAATAGGTACGTGAAAAAAAAGTTAAACATCACTAAATGTCATTGTTTGAATCTTGAATGTCTCTCGAAGTGTCATGTGTTGAAGACAATGCAGCAATGTTCAGAGGTACAATTTTTGGTAACTGACTGGATCATGAGGACTCTGATCTTATCAGTGGATTAATAAAGTGATGGATTAGTAATTTGGTGGCATTATGAGAGGTGGAAGAAATGCTATGAGGCAGAGCTTTGGTTGAAAAAACAGGTCACTGGAGGCTTGCCCCTGAAGGGTATTTCTTGCCCCTTGCCTCTTCTGCTTATGTGCTCTCTTTCTCTCTCTCTCGACTGACATGAGCTGAGCAACTTTCCTCCTCCATGATGTTCTACCATGATGTCCTCCACCATTCCTTCTATAATGCCTTGCCTCAGGTCCTACCCAATGGAATTGGCAGATCATGTACTGAAAATAGGAGAAAAATAATATTTCCTCCTTCAAGTTGTTCAACTCAATTATTTGTCACAGCAACAAAACATTAACACACTAAGCATTTTAATGTAAATTAGAAACACAGGAGGCTCACCTCATGCAGGGTTGAATAGCCATTATCAAATTTTTTTAAAATAAGGGATATTGGTGAGGAAGTTAAGAAAATGGAACCTTTGCAATCTATTGGTGGGAATATAAATTAATGCTTCCATTACAGAAAAAAAAAGCTTGGAGGTTTCTCCAAACTTGAAAGAGAATTACCAGCTGGGCATGGTGGCAAATACCTGAAATCCCAGTGACTGAGGCAGAAGGATCACAAGTTCAAAGCCAGCCTCAGCAATTTAGTGAGATCCTGAGCAACTTAGTGAGACCCTGTCTCAAAACAAAAACTAAAAAACAAACAAACAAAAAAAAAAACGGTCTGGGAATATAGCTAAGTGGTTAAGTGTCCCTTGGTTTAATCCTAGGTAACAAAATAAAAAAAGAAAAAAAGAAAGAAAAGGAAAGAAAAGAAAAGAAAAACAAAAGTAGAATGACTATGTAATCCAACAATTCCACATAAATGAAATTTATGTGGAAGATATACTGTATTCCTATGTTTATTGCAGCCTTATTTAAAATTGTCCAGACATAGAATCAGCCTAAGTATCTATGAAGAGTTGAATGGAATGAGAAAATGTGGCATGTATGCACAACCATGGAATATTCTTTGCCTATAAAAAAATAAGGAAACTCTATCATTTATGACAGCATGGATGAATCTGGTAGTTAACATATCAAGTGAAATAAAGCGACACAGAAGGCCAAATATTGAGACATCTTACTTATATAAGGAGTCTTGAAATATTTAACTCATAGAAACAGAGAGGATGGCAAGGGCCAGGGGTATGGGACTTGATGTTTGGAAAATGAAGTTAACATTCACTTAAGGATATAAAATTTTAGTTAGGAAAATAGTATTCAAAATATCTATTGTGCAACATTGTGACTATAACTAAATATGTTCTTAAAAAAATTCTGGGGGCTGGGGATGTGGCTCAAGCAGAAATGCGCTCGCCTGGCATGTGCGCAGCGCTGGGTTACATCCTCAGCACCACATACAAATAAAGATGTTGTGTCCGCCAAAAACTAAAAAATAAATATTAAAAAATTCTCTCTCTCTCTCTCTCTCTCTCTCTCTCTCTCTCTCTCTCTCTAAAAAAAAAAAATCTGGGAGTTAATGTGAAGTGTTCTTATCACAAAAATGATACCTATGGTAGGGTAATGCATATGATATTTAGCTAAGTTTAGTCATTCCATGTGATTCAGACCACCATGTTATATATAGAATATGCATGCAATTTTGTCTGTCAATGCAAGTGGGTATTATATATGCATACATATATGTATATATATAAAAATATTTCAACAAGGTGTTTGAAAAGCCTTTGTCCTAAGAATCCTAAATCCTAGAAGCTGTGACCTAAAAGCAGCTCTACTTTTCACTGTTAATTCCTGAACACATAATTTTACACTGGTTAATGACCTGTAATAGGAAGAGACTGATCTGTTTTTGATCAGATTCATCTGGGGATTTGCTCAAATAACCAGAATCCTGGTTCCCTAGACACAGTGAATTCGTACGCATGCCAGGCGAGTGCGCTACCGCTTGAGCCACATCCCCAGCCCCTAAAATGTGAAATTCTAACAATGCATTTTTATTTGGTGAAATTGTTTTAATCACTTGTTTTACTTTGGAAATATGAGGTAGTGATAATTAAATTATAAAATAAATGGTTTGTTTTTGAGAGTCAGTCAAGAGAGTGTTGGTGAAGGAAATAGAATAAATAAATGCTATGGAAATACCAGGAAGCAGCAGTTATGATTACTTACCCTTTTCCCCCTGGCTTTGAAGACTGCATTCCTACATTTGTGACCTTTATTTTACTATTTTAAACTCACAGAATACATTTTTCCTGAGTCTGGGACAAGAATAGCTATACCAGAAATGCATTTTAAATAATTTTACTTTAAAATGTTTTTAAAGGATATGTAATAGTGGACATTTCTATTATATTCAATGCATCCCTGAATAACTGCATTATATACATATGTCTTTGGAGCAACATTTTTCTATCAGTTATTTAGATCTGAATATTATAAAGTAATAGATGGTATAAAATAAGTTTAAAATAATAAATAAATGCAGGAGGCATTCATTTATTTCTATATTATTTCTATTAATTTTACATCTTTAGTCTCTGTAATTGCACTTCAGAATCTGGTAGGCAGAATGCTGTGCCAGCTCATCTGACTTTCCACCTATTTTGATTTACACACAAGGTGATAAATAAGAAATTCTCTTTCTTTTTTTCTTTAAATATGGGGTTTTGATAATTAATCAAGAAAAAATAATCGGTTATATTTTAAAACTTTTTTTGATACTGGCCATCCTGAAAAGTATGAAATGATGTCTCACGTTTCTTATTTGCATTTCCTTGGTGACCATTTGTATTTTTTTCTTTGGAAAAATGTTTATTCAAATTCTTAGCACATTTTTCAATTGGGTAATTAGTTTTTTGTCTATTGAGTTTTTCGAGTTTTTTATATATTAAAAATTAACCACTTGTTATGTATATTATTTGTGAATATTTTCTCTATTGCTTAGGCTGCTTTTGTATTCTGTTGGTTATTTTTTTGATGAATTCTTTTTTTATTATTTGATATAGTCCTAGTTTTAAAAATGATTAGGGTTGTCATTTTTATGTGTGTGCTTTTGGTGTCATAAAATTGTCAAGACCAATGTCAAAAGTTTTTTTTTCCCTTTTGTGCTCTATGGGTAATACAACTTAAGCTCTTACATTGAAGTCTTTAGTCCATGTTGAGTTGACAAATTGTTTGTGGGACAAGATAAGCATCCAGTTTTATCATTTTGCACATGATTGTTATTCCAGTATCACCATTTAAATGGAATCCTTTTCACATTGCATATTCTTGAAACCTTGATGAATGTTAGCTAACTGTATGTGAATGGATTTATTTATGTGCTTTTTATGCAACTGGTTTATGTGTTAGCAAGGATGAGGGGAAATTCGAACCTTTTCACACTGTTGGTGGGAGTTCTGCACGATGCAGTCGCTGTAAAATACATTATGGAAGTTCTTAAAAAAATTTACAAGTGAAGCTTCCATATGATCCAGCAGTCCCACCTCCAGTTACTTGTACAAAATAATTGAAATCAGGATCTTGAAAAGATATTATTATGCCCATGTTCATTGTAGCACTATTCATAATAGCTAACATGTGGAAGCAATCTAAATGTCCACTAACAGTTGAATGGGTACAGAAAATGTTTTATATTCATACACTGGGACATCATTCAGCTTTAAAGATGAAAGAAATTCTGTGAAATATGTGACAACATAGGTAATGCCCTCTCTTGCCAAACACCTCATATAAAAACTGCAGCCCTAATCTACCCATGCAGTCAAAGGCCAAGTAGGGACCCTGGATTTTGGCCCTAACCAGGTTATTATAAAGTGCTCCCAAACCCCTTCTGAGGTGGTGTGATATAGGGCTGAGTGGAGAGCCTGAACTTTCTTGCCTACTGGAAAATAACAATTCTCCCATGCCCATTGTGTCAGAGAATGCCTAGTAAAGACTCAGGACTTCTGTCATCAAGGGAGTAGCAGGATCAAGCCATGCAGTGTCAGTGGAGGAAAAGTGCAGAGTATGAGTGAGCTACTCATCCCCAGGATGGCATCAGCAGAAGCATTAAGGGAAACTGAACTCCTGCCCTTTCTAGGCTATTATAACAAGGAGTTCTTCTTCCTAGGGATTCAGTGAAGGCACACTAGGAACTTAGACCTCCACCACAACCTGGCATTAATCACATTTTATCCTTCTTTTCTCTTTGAATAGTTTACAAGTGACCTGCAAAAATACACTTGAATAAGATACAGTGGTTCCGAACATAATACATAAAATGTTCAGGTTTCAATTGAAAGTACAAATATGAAGGCCTAGGAAAACCTCAAACTGAATGAGAAAGAAACCATCTCTAGATGCCATTATAAATATTGTGGAGTTGCTAGAATTTTGTAACAAAGATTTTAAAGAAGTTTTTACAAAAATGCTTCAATGAACAAGCAGAGATATGCTTAAAACTAGGTAGAAATGCAAAGCCTCAAGATAAGTTAGTCCAAATGTAAGGCAGAGGTTACAGTTTTCAGTTATTGTAATACCACTCATTTTCCCTTAGTGTAATACTACACCATTCAAAAACTCAGGAGTTTCCCAAAACCACTCTCAGTTTTGAAATTTTCCCAGAAGGACTCAAAGACCTCACTGAAATCTATTTTACTCGCAATTACAGATAATTATAAGACATGAATACCAACTAAATTCAGCTTAGGAAAGAAGTTCATAGATTGGAGTCTGAGAAGTTCGTGACCCCAGAGTTTCTCTTGTCTTCTCCCTAAGGAGATGTTTTACTTTCCCAGCATTGATTTTGTGAGGGTATGTGAAGTGTATCTCCAAAAAGTCATGCTCATTTGTGCCTCAGTGAACTGAGATATTTTTTGAGATTCATTATAAAGGCATGACTGACTGACTGCAAATATGATTGATCTCAATCCCTGAGTTTACTGATACAATATGACCCCAAGTCCCCACACTAAATCATCTTGTTGGCCTTCCTGGTATGGTCATTCCCCATCCTAAATATTACATGGGAGGGCCAGCCTCCTGCCCAAGTAATACTACCTGACATAACCCTAACCCTCTAAACAAACAAAGACAATCCTATCAGCTGTGATGAAGATTACTTTTCAGAAACTGAGTACAAAGCCCTTACCTCTTTGGGGGCAAGGTTTAATTTCCTGCCTAATATCAAACAAATAAATGTTATAAAGAAGACAAAATGGAGATCTTGAAAATAAAAATTATAGCCAAAACAAAATAATCAATGAATGGCCTCAGTAGCATAAAAAGACAAAGAAAAGAGCCAGTGAACTAAAAGGCTGAACAATCTAAACAACTGGGAGAAAATGTACTAAAAAAAAAGATGATAAAAGTCTCAGGGGCCTGAAGAACTCTAAAATAATCTGACTTTATTCTCATCTGAGACTGGCGATGGGAGAGGAAAGAAGAAAAAATTAAAAATTATTCAAAGAGATAATGCCTGGTAACTTGCAAAATTTGACAAAGACATAAACTTACAAGTTTAAAAATTTAAAGGATCACAAACAGGATAAATAAAAAGAAATCTGCACCCATCCCAACTTCCAAAAAGAGAGATAATGAAAAATAATCTTGAAAACAAAGAGAAAGATATGTCAAAAATCATTCAAATGATTTATTATCAAATATTATGGAGAACAGAAAAAAAAATTCCAGAATATTGTTCAAGCACAGATAAAAAATAATCCTGTTAAATAGGATTCAATAACAGGTAAAAATACCCTTCAGGATTCAAAGGGATTCCAATACATTTTCAGATGAAGAGATACTAAGACAATTTTTCCACAAAGACTTACTATAAAATAAAGGCTAAAGGAAATTCTCTAAACAGAAATGGAATGGGAATAGAAGGTAACAGAATATTCAGTAGGAATAAAATAACAAAATAAAAAGAATGGTAAAATACTGTCTACACATTTGACTTTCCATTTCCTCTTGAGTTTTATAAATTATGTATGATGGATGAAGCAAAAATTACAGTATAGTCTACCATGATTCTTAATAACTGTAGAGGAACTATTAAGGAATTTTTATTACAAGTGATTTATGGTAGAGTAACTCAAAACAGAGATAAGGCTTTTTATTTTATTCAGTCCATTAAAAAAAACTGCACTAGTACACTGTGAAGTTATGTTTATACAATGTAATACCTAAAGCAACCATTTCAAGCTAAATCTGTACAGCAGAAACACTCTAAATACTACAGATAAATAAAACGGGATTCTAGGAAAATTCATGTAATGCACAGAAGGACAGAAAACAGAAAGTAAATACAGGAACAACATGAAAACCAAAAATGAGTGAAAGACTCAAGTCCTAGGATATCAACAATTACACTAAATGCTTTATCTTATTTATATTAGCCACAAAGTAGAAACAACCAAAATTTTCCTCAGTAGGTAAATGGTTAAAATGCTATAGTATATTCATACCATGAAATTCTGCTAACTAATAATCAGGGAGAGTAATTTATGAAGATAGTTAACTTATAAACCCTTATGATAAAATGATATAGAACTATACACATACATTCTACCTGTAAGGATTTCTTCATTTTTATATTGTGCTATCTTGATATAAAATGTGATCATTCAGTGAATCTAGGTGAAATGTACACAGGATTCTGTCTGTACTATTTTTATAGCTTCCCATGGATATTTATTATTTTTTTTTTATTTTTTATTGTTGGTTGTTCAAAACATTACATAGTTCTTGATATATCATATTTCACACTTTGATTCAAGTGGGTTATGAACTCCCATTTTTACCCCATATACAGATTGCAGAATCACATCAGTTACACATCCATTGATTTACATATTGCCATACTAGTGTCTGTTGTGTTCTGCTGCCTTTCCTATCCTCTACTATCCCCCCTCCCCTCCCCTCCCCTCCCCTCTTCTCTCTCTACCCCCTCTACTGTCAATCATTTCTCACCCTTGTATTATTTTTCCCTTTCCCCTCACTTCCTCTTGTATGTACTTTTGTATAACCCTGAGAGTCTCCTTCCATTTCCATGCAATTTCCCTTCTCTCTCCCTTTCCCTCCCACCTCTCATCCCTGTTTAATGTTAATCTTCTTCTCATGCTCTTCGTCCCTACTCTGTTCTTAGTTACTCTCCTTATATCAAAGAAGACATTTGGCATTTGTTTTTTAGGGATTGGCTAGCTTCACTTAGCGTAATCTGCTCTAATGCCATCCATTTCCCTGCAAATTCTATGATTTTGTCATTTTTTATTATTTTAAAATAAAATGTTAAAGAAAGGCAGCTTAACACCAAATAACTGTGTTAAGTTTATCTAATAATTAAATAATATAGCTAATACCTTGACTAATAAAACATTTGGAAAGTCAGTTGGAGCTAGACTTTTTTGAATAGCTAATTATAAGTGATTTATTAAGACATTTTATGTAACCATTCAATTAAACCCATAAATCCTCTCAGGTGGGTATTGTTTTGACTTCTGAGAATATATTGCTTCCTTGGATTTCTTACTTTTCCTATAAAATGTCTTAGTCTCCGAGAAACATTTTCACATATCATAAGGATTAGATTTATAGCATTTGTTTCCCTGATGTGGAACTACTTGTTCTGACCTGAAAGGATAATAAAACTCCTTTTATCACTCCAAGAAGGCTAAATAGTAGCTGTCAGCACCAGGTTTCTTGCTTCAGCCCTAAAGTGCTGGAAAGACTGGAACACTCATACCCACAGGTTTGTGCATTTCCAGGAGGAATGAAGATTCTGAATTAGAAGACACCTCCAGCCTTCAAGTCTGCAATGTACAATGTGAGACATACAGGTTCCTGGAGAGATTTTACTCAAAACCAAAAGGTTGAAGTTAGGATTCAGGCTGATTAGTTTCTCCAATGACCCTTTCAGGTAGAAATAGGGACAGCTGTCTCTTTTCCCTTTACAGGCAGAAAAGAATTTTTTTACTGGCCTCTGGCCAATTGGCTATTGGGTTGTCTGTGGAGTAAATGAAATATCATTGGCTGTCCTGATGTTACTCAAGAGCAAAAGAGCAATGACACATTATTTTCTGGAGGTATTTAATAATCTCTGAACTAGAATACCTCTGTGCTCATTCAGGGAAAAAATATTAACAATGAAGGCTACAAACTCAGACTTACTTTAATTTATAGAACAGAAAAGTTTGTTGCAGAGAAAAGAAATAACCTTCCCCAAGGTCACATGGTTTCGCAAAGAATCTGGCGCCTACATGGCCTGCTCCACAGTGTATTCATTGAGACTCTATCTTATAATGGACCTAGGGAGGAAATGAATTCTACCAGCTAATATAATCACTAGCCAACATTAAAGTATCTTTACTCTTTTCAAATCAGGTATAGGTTACCAGAAAGATGATTCACTTCATATGCAAAGCAAATTTTATCTTGTTTTCATAGAGAGATTCTTCGTGGGGTAGTTAATTAGTTTAATGAAAAGTGAGTGTTCTTTTTAATAATTTAAAATAAGAAAACAGAGCATTAATAATTACTGATTTTTGTCAGGGTTGGAGAAGGTGTTGACAAAAAGGACTTGAAGAACTGGGTTGCCACAGCTATTCAAAGAGAACTGGGAATATCACATTTAAGATTACAAACAGTCTCTGGGGTTCTCAATATAATTATGTTTTCTTCATTATTTTGCAAGGGTGTTAATTGCCTACTAGTAATTAACTTCCCATGTGACTGTCAAGAAATGTAATCAATATTAAGAGCAGAGGGACCAAGCTGTCATGGTTTCTGTGACCGATATCCTTTTCTCACCCCTGGCAAGGTGTTTCTGTTTTAATAAAATGAACAGGTGCAAATGTACAAGGTTTCTCCAGAAAGCCACCAGCTAAATCAGTTCATCTCATAGTTGTGAAATTAAAATGTAGCCAATCAGAACTTTGAAATATAATTGCCTCATTTTCAAACTTAAATACATTATGGGCCTCCTGCTAGTGCTGCACCTGGCAAATCTACTTATTAAAGTTATGAAGGGAAGAGTTTGCTGAGACATTTTAAATATTATGCTGACATTGTAATAAAAGAAAGGAGAAAGGTAGGCATGATCTAATTCTACTGATGTCTGCTCAGTTTAGTATATACTGTTATTCCTGCAGAGCTGATAATCGAATTTCACTTATGGAAATATTTCAAATAATTTTGTACAAACTAAAACCCCCTGAACTTAAATATATCATCTCTGTTATAATTCTTTAATTCATTTTATGTTATTAGTTACTCAAATATTGCTTTATCATGTCACCCAATTTGTTTAATATTTCTTTTTTTGTAAGTCTGGTTTCTTAAGTCACTACCATAGTTCCTATACATTTATAAATACTTATGTAAGTAAACGGTAGAAGCAATAAGAAAGATGAGATTAAATTTCTCTCACTGTGCTAGCAAAATTATTATGTGTGTTCTGACATATGACCAATTTTCATTATCAAACAATGAAGATACTGAACCAGGATTCAGATTTTTGTCATCAATATTTTAAACAAAATGTTTCACAATTTTTCTTTACTCTCTCCTAGATGTTATAAATAATAATAAAATGTTGACATTTGATTAACAAAAAATGTACAGTTGCAAAGTAGTATTGTAACTATCTTATACAGAAGGTCATTATACTAGATAAATATCTTTAAATTGTAGATGGTTCTCATACTAATTACAACAACATAAAGTAATATTCAAAAATTAAAAAAGGATTTACATATTGAGTATGGAGAAAGTTATACAAAAATACAGAGACTTTGTATGCCAAAGTCACTTATGACATCCCATTGTTACACATGACTTAGGAATTACGGGTCCATTGTATTATTGGAAAAACTTTTATAGAAAATATGGTACAGAACCTATAATATATCTTCTTTTAGAAAGACAGTATGTAAGAACCACATATTCTATCACATTCCAACTTGTCTACAATTGATTTGTAAGATTTGTTCCCAAAATAACTTAGGTCAACTCAGGCTTGTTTGTCAAATTAATGTTCAATGTTTGTTCAGGTTTTAATATTGTGGATTTTAATATTTTAAATATTGGGCTATAGCATTTATTACAGATACTTATTTTTTTCAGTTATATGATTTATCATTTTTATTACAATTATGCATTGAAGAGAGTTGATTTTTAATCTATTTTTAAAAATAGTTAGTAAATCCCAAAATGATTTCCAGGACACACAAAACAAGTTGTCTTTGGGTTCACCATCACTTCATAACCTTATCCTCCCGACTAATACAGAATCTGTACACTAGCAATGAGATACTTCCATGACAAGCAACCAAACCAAATGATAATCTTGGCCACGTAGCCAGTTGGTGTGCTAGCAATCAAAAGTGTGTCAGCTCATGCCATACTTTGGTAAAATGCTGTCATGTGCAAAATTATTTGTAAGTAAGTCCAATTTTCTTATATAATTTTAGTTCTATGAAAGAGGTTCAAAAGCAAAGCCTGTTTGATGGCTCATGACTGTGTTGAACCATGCCTTTAAGAAACATCTAAGTTCTTTATGGGACATGAAAGGGCAAAGTTTCACAATTTTCAGACTTCTAAACAGTGTCTAAAGCTTTGTTTCTTGAATCCAAGCATTAAAAGAATGAGAATGTCTAAGGGACACTTATTCCATTAAAGTTTAGAGTCAGAGTGTGGTCTTCCATTAAAATCCTGATAGCTTAAATGTGGCCCATCTCCTTTTAATCTAAGAGAAGCCGAGAGGAAAAATGTAAAGAACTATAACAGTTCTGAACCAACTCTGGGAAAGAACTGAGGGTGAGGTTTCTAGCAATGGGCGATAATTAAAAGAATGAAATTTTCAGAAAATAAAACTAGGGTCTAACCCAGGAACTCTTTCCACTTCCAAGGTAAAGGGCTTTCACTATGCCATAGAAGGTTTAGGATACCTTCAAACAGTGGCTCATTTGCTTTTCCCGTTCTTGCCCTATAAAGATAGTATTGTCTATTGTCCTTATTTGGTCATGCTTACACCGCTGATATTGGGTGTGAGAGTAAGATAGCTCATCATTTCAGTTTATTGACTTGTAGACCAATGGGCACCATATTGACTTATAGACTACCTTACATCTCTCAGAAAACTTGGCCTTTTCCCTTGATAGATGGTGGAGCATTTGGATCATCTCCACCAGCGAAACAGAGTATATTCAATAATTAAGAATAGAGAAAATGGACAATTGCAGGGCAGACTGCAGAAGAGCAGCACTCAATGTTTATCCCATTTGTACCCTTAATTTTCCTAATGTTCTTTATTTAGATGGTGCAATGTGATAAGTTCTGACAAACGAAGGGTATGGGTAAGTAAAGGATGTAGTTTTGGGGCCAAAGCAGTAAAACAAAACAAACAAGTAAAACAGTCACTTTGTCTTTCTCTGCTGTGAAAACCAGTAAGGCCTTAAGTTCCATGGTGTTCCATCAGGTGATGGAGCCTCCATCACTGAGATCCTGAAAAGCCTACCACATAGCCACCAGGCATGTAACCACTGCAGGATATAAACTGTTTTTGTTGTTGTTGTTGTTTAAGCATTTAGGCCTAGGGAAATATTTTTGTCATATCAGGGAAATGTAGCATCTTCTAGTAATTACAAGACATAACAGATGTAGAATAGAATGGTGATAGCAGACATTACAGACAAGATACATAGTTGGGTGTGAATAATAAATTAATATGTCTGTTTATTACTCTCTTCCTATAAGAAGTAAAAATTGGGTAGTAATCCATTTTATGTTTCCTTAGTATATAATAGAATGAAGTAAGCAGTAATTTATAATATTAAATGAGCCATTTCTTGGCTTTTCTTGAACAATCACCTGGACCGTATTGGTTTGTACAGTGAAACAACACTACTTCTGGTTAAAGTATATTATTCCTTGTGTTCCAGTGTACAAAGACAACACCACCAACAAAACCCCAAAATAGTCCTTAAAACCTACTCTTGTTTTTAGGATGAGTTAAGTAATGTTATTGTGAACAAATAAAATCAATTGGAACATAAAAATAAACACATTTTTATATATTTCTCTGTGTTTTGTGCCAACATATGAAATGTGGCATAATCTTTTTAGGTAATACGTCTTTGGTAAATCACTATCATAATGCTTGCATGATAGTGAAGCATCATTTTATTGAACATTTGTTTGAGAGCTTGAGATATTGGTTCTATTGTAGATCAATCCCTCTGATAACAATTTCACTAGCTTTGCAATTTGCTATTTCAATTCAATATTGCCAGTGGTGTTAGACCTGCTATTACTTTTATTGCTTAGATTACTATTGAAAATATTGTTGTGAGAAAAAAGTAATATTGCCATGATTTTATTATTAGACCACTTTTCTTACACACAATGCCAGGACTCTACAAAAGCATCAGGCTCTCAGGCCATATGGTATCATTTATATCTTTTATGACTGGCTCACAGCGTTTTCCACTACGAATAGTAATGGTGATTTTCAGAGCTGTAGCTATGGTCAGAGCAGTTCACCTCTGCAGCAGCCAGAATGAATATGATGCTCCAGTTTTAAAATTTGGCAGCCTATTTCAGGAAAAAAAAAAATCCAGTGTTAACTGTCACAATATTGTGCCATTGCCCTATAAAATTCCAAGGCAATCTACTATGCAAAAGAGCAAGATTATTGAAAGATGCAGCAACTGTTAAGTATAAACTAACATATGATTTTCTCTTTTATTATTATGTTTGGATAATGCAAACCATGAAACATACGTCTAATGGTAACAAATATCACAATTTTTCTTTCCTTCAAATAATGCACTCACTACTATGAAATTGGCCCAATTTATTATTTTATTTTTGTACCTACTGTGTAGGATACATTTCACACAAGAGCACTACCTTGGCAGAGTGAAAAAAAGATTTTTAAAGACCTGTCAGAACATGGATAAATTTTGATGTTGGAGAAAAAATGTTACCACTCTGATGACCAATTCAGTTGTCTATAAGTGGGAGTCAATGTAGTTGAGATACCTTGGGCTCACAGTTTTTATAGGGCTAACGAAGATGTTAATTGAAATAAAATATAACTTATCGAGTGTTTTAAAATGTAAGATATGACCATTATAATATACTTTGCAGCAGCAATTCTCAAAGTCTAGTCAGAGAAACCTAGTGGTCTCTGAGATACGTTCAGGAGGTCCATGAGACCAACAATATTGAGATGTTATGTGCTTAATTTCCCACTTTCTCTTGTGAGGGTGCAGGGGACATGCGTAGAAGTGTCTCAGTGTTCGGCAACACACAATGGCAACACATAAAATGCAAAAGCAGGTATGAGAATCCTGGTATTTCTTCTTTGGCCAGACATTATGGAAGCTCATAAATAATGAAACAGTGCACATTTTCTATAAAATGTTCTTTTTTTGTAGAAAATATTTTCATTAAAAAAATGATCCTTAACATGTGAAGGATATATGGTTTCCATTTTACGTGAGTTGATAAATATATATTTAATTTAATATAAATACCTATAAATTACCCAAACCAAAGCTCCTTGGAGTCCTCAATAATTTCTAAGAATGTAAAGGGCTCTTGGGATAGGATATTTGGGAGCTATTGATTTGAAAAGGCATTCACTGCTCCTTCTTTCCCAAGTTGGGTGACAGCAGTCTGCATGTGACAGCACTGAGGTTGCAGTATACTGCTGCTCCAACGGCCTTTCTCCTGACTTTTGCCTCATGGTCCCAATATGGCTACTGCTGCTGAAGTTCAATAATTCACTAGGGAAGATGCAAAAAAGTCAAGAAGGGCAAATCCTAAATCTGAAAAACAAAATTCTAAACCACACAGAAACTTTCAATGCCACACTGCTTTTGTGACACTGGCCAGCATATTGTCACATTTCTACTAGAGGCTGGAAGTAGTTTTGTATCTGGATCAATTACAGTCCAAAACAAAAGTCAGTGTCCTGGTAGTTAATGATAAAAGGAGAATGAAAATGTTAAGTAAACTAGCCTTGCCTACATTAATTGTTTTCTTCATCTGAGCTTAGATAAGAATATAAAGCCACTTAAAAGTATAGGAAAAAATATCATTCTTTTGTTTCTTAGTTTGAAGTTAGCTTTTAAACTGACATATAATAATTATACATATTTATACATAATTATACATATTTATGGAGTACCTTGTGTTGTTTTGATTCTTGTATACATTGGTTAATTTTTAAATCAGTTTATATGTGTGTGTGTGTGTGTGTGTGTGTGTACTCTGGATCTGGAATGTCCCCAAAAGGCTCGAATGTGGAAGGTTTTGTCTCTAATGTGGTATTGTTCAGAGGAAATGATTGGATCATGAGAGCTCTGATACCATCAGTGGATTTATTCATTTGGTGGATGAATAATTTAAATGGACTATTGGGAGGAGGGATCAATTTAATGAAAATAGGACAGTTGGAGTGTATCCTGGAAGGGCATTTCTCCTGCCTGGCTCCTTCTTCTCTATCTGCTCCCTGCATGGCATGATATGAGCAGCTGTCCTCTGTTATACATCTGCCATGATGTTCTGCCTCACCTCTGCCCAAAGCAATGGAGCCACCTGACCATGGACTAAAACCTCAGAAACTGTGAGCAGAAATAAATCTTCCTTCATGTTGTTTTCCTCAGGTGTTTGTGACAAAAAGATGACTAACACAACTTATCTATCTTCTCATACATTTACCATTTCTTCATAGTGAAAGCATTCAAAACACTTCCTTCTAGATTTTTGAAATATAAAGTGCATTACATTATCGGTAGTCACTGTACTGCAGAACAACATGCCAAACTTTTTACTCTAATTATAACATAGTACCCAGTCATCAAACTTTTCTGTATTTTCTTCCCACCTACCCTTCCCAGATTGTGAATCACCATTCTAAGCACAATTCCTATGAGCTTAATGTTGTTTGATTCTATATATGAGTGAGATAATCTGTTTCTTTGGATTTTCCACTGAATATAATGTCCTTTGGTTTCCTCTGTTCTGTAGCAAATGACAGGATTTAACTGATTTTTGTGACTGAATAGTATTCCATTGTGTGCATGTGACACATTTTCTTTATCCACTCATTAGTTGATGAGCACTCAGGTTTTTTCAATTTTATTGTTATTCTGAATGGTGCTGAAGTAAATGGATACTGCAGATGTCTCTTCAACATACAGATTACACATACTGGTTACAAATCCAGTAGTGGGATAGCTGAATCATGTGGTAGTTACATATTTAATTTTTTTTTTGAGGTACCACCATACTCTTTTCCATGATAGTAGTCTAATTAGCATTCCCACCAACAGTGTGCAAGGATTTCTTTTTCTATACATCCTAGCCCTGTTATCTTTTGTTATTTATGAGTAGCCTTTCTTACGGGAGGGCCATGATATTTCATTTTGGTTTTGATTTGCATTCTCTGATGATTAGAGATGCTGAACATTTTCCATATATCTGTTGAAAATATGTATGTCTTCTGTTGAGAAATGTCTATTTAGATCTACTGTCCATTCGTAAATTAGGTTATTTGTTTTCATGCTATTGTGTTTTTTTCCCTTAAATATGGTGGATATTAGCCTTTTATCAGATATACAGCTTGCAAATATTTTCCAACATTTTAGACTATGTATTTACCCTTTTGATTTTTTTTCATTTGCTGTTCAGAAGCTTTTCAGTTTGATATAACTCTGTTTCTCTGTTTATTTTTGCTGTTGTTTTTGTGCTTTGGGGGATAAGAAAGAAAGAGTGAGAGAGCAAGAGTGAGAGAAAGGGGGGGGGGTGGGAGAAGAGAAAATTTTTGCCAATTTTCTGAAGAATCTTACCTAAGAGTTTTTAAGTAGTTTCATAGTTTTGTTATTTACATTTAAGTCCTTAATCCATCTTAGGTTGGTCGTAAGTTGATTTTTTGATTGACAAGGGATAAAAAATCTAATTTCATTTATCTATGTATGATATTCAATTTTCTCGGCACTGTTTATTGAAAAAACTGTCCTTTCTCCAATGTATGTTTTTAGTACCATTTTAAACGATAGGTGACTATAGATGTGTGGGTACTCTAGCTTTTTTATTCTGCTTTTTTTTAAATGCTTCTTTATATAAAAGCACCATGCCATTTTGATTATGACTGCTTTGTACTGTGTTTTGAAGATAGGTTATATAATGTCTCTTGCTTTGTAGTTTTGTTCAACATTGCTTTTACTCTTCAGGGGGAAGAGGGTTTTAACATTGGAATTATTGCTTATATGAGGGATAAGAAAGACATGGAAGGAATGAAAGAGAACTTGAGAAACATCCATGATCACCTATTTTCAAAGCCTGGAAGGGCTGGAATGCCAGCACCTGTGTCCAGGTGCAAGACCCCTGTGAAGTGGTCTGTGAAGTCAGAGTCTATGAAAAGGCATCTGGAAATTGCTGTTTCTGGGAATGATGTCACTTGTATGGATGCTGCTTTTTATCTGGAAGCTACCATGCATTTGGAGAAGGACAGAGCCTCATAGTCACACATTCATGGCCATATAATTTCAGAAGATGATGCTTCTATTTCATGTCACATCACACATGAGCTTCTGTTAGTGACAAACTTTAACCTAGAACTGTCTAAAAGAGAGGGTTTGAGGAAAGAGTTTCCAGCTTTAGACTGGTGACAATGGTGCCAATTTATGATAAACAAGATAGCAGATCTACCAATAAGGCATGAAGTATATATGAGGTAGCCTCAGATGTTCTACTTGGGAATTAATAGACTAAGCATGATTAGTCAGAAGCATAACATATTGTTTTTATTCATAAAATACTGGGGAATGAAACTCACCAAATATATATTACCAAACTGGGATAATTTTGAAAGTGAAAATGAGCTTTGTTAAAATTTATTCTGGTTCAACATGTATAAGCTAGGGCCTTTAAACAGCATGATAATAAAAGATGATGAAAGATTACATTCCAATGCAAATAATAATAAATACAAAGTCAAGTTTGTGACAACGTTAACTAATATTGTAAAAAATGTATTGGAGGAGCACAATACATATATAATTTATTTGCTAAATTCAAACAAGAGGGGAAAAAAGCCTTCAACAACCAAGGATTTGAGGAATTACCTAGAATCATAAAATCAAAGAGCATGATATATCTTAATTGTACACAAAACAAATATTTGAAAGTTTGAGGAAGGAATTAACTCACACATAGGGGTTAGGTACTTATTTGTCACCATAGGCACTGATTCTCTTGGAAAAAAATCTTACCATATTGTTTTTTCTGTTCTAGTAAGTACTTCTATTTTGTGTAAACCTGCTGCAAGAAAGGTTAGAAACAATTTTAAAAGACAGAACTCAACTCATATGGAATGAATAATTTCCTGGCTCTCCATTCTTTTCAGTTGTATGGAGAGAGAACTGATGTAGCTGGTGGAGAGAGAACCTTCTTGTCTAGATGTGGTTTCCCTGTTGTTTCTGTGCAGGATTTAACTTGCTTTTATTTCTCAGAGTTTTAACTATTTGAAAGGTGTTAATCTTGGTTAAAGTTTGGTCTTCCAACATTCCAAAATAATTGTTTAAGGTTATATCAAAATGACCAAGAACTCAGGGAATTTCTATACCTGAGAGTTCTCACTATACTTGGAACTACACTTGGAATAAGCTATATTAGAATATTTTATCCAGGCACATGCTTGTAATTTCAGCAGCTTGGGAGGCTGAGGCAGGAGGATTTAAGTTCAAGACCAGCCTCAGCAACTTAGCAAAGCCCTAATCAACTTAGGAAGACCCTACCTCAAAAAAAAAAAAAATAAAATAAGTGCTTGGGATGTATCTCAGTGGTAAAGTGCCCCTTGGTAAAGTGCCCAACTGCCTCCACCCAGATTAAAAAAAAAAAAAGAAAAAAGATGATGTTTTATGCTTACTCTTAATGATAAATATGTTGATGTGAACATTTAAAAGTGTTTTGATTCTACTTATATAGTATTTTAAATTTTCCTACTTGGAAGTATGTCCTAATAGTTAATATGTGATTTAGTATTAATTTAGCAATTATTCCTATACACAATCATGCATTACATTACACTTAAAATTATAATCTAATATAAAAGACAAACTGTGGATAATATTTCTCAGTCTGAAGTACTAATTCCACTTTTTTGTAGAACTGTGTTCACAGGGAAATCACTAAACTTCTTTGGCCTCCATTTTTACTGACTGGAATAAAAACTGCAGCACAAATTGACATCTGATTTACAAGGGGAGGGTGGTGCCTGGAAGGTTTTACTGTTTAAAGAGGAAGGAAATTCCCTTGGAGATTGCTTGTGCTCTAGGATGCGAAGCAAAGTCTCTGAATTCTCGATGCCTTCACCCTGTTCCAGGGTTTCTATCTGTTCCCTGGTACATGGTTTCAAAAGAGTTTAATCTCATAGGCAAATTCAGTAAGACGGCTGCTGGGGCGGGGCGGGGGGGTGTTCTGCAGTTTTTCTTTAGGCATTACTAAGGAGTGTTATCCCTGGAGAAATTTACAAAATATCTCTAAGTCATGGTTATCATATCTGTATAATAAATATTGTAGCAAAAGTTACTCTGTAGAATTAAAACAGCTAAGGGCCCAGAACAAAGAGTAATAGTTAAAAGGAACTGAAGGTAAATATCCCTTATGCAACCATTGAAACATACTTTGTTCTAGTTTCTTTTATGACCAATGATCACATGCCATTGCTGAATATTTTGATCATTTATCAATCTGAATTTTACATGCCCTATTTCATTACTTGAAACTCACTATTTTCCTATCCATAAGTTAAGACACATATCTATGGTTTTGCCTTGCAGGTTTGCTTTCAATTCCCTTTTTTCCCATAGTATTAAGGCTTAGAACTACAATACATGTCTTACTTCAAATTTCTTTCCCCATCTGGGTCACTTGGGCATTGTGTTTTATATGAAAAAGCTCCAGCCCTGCTTTTCTAGATGAATCACTCCATTATATTTATAGCAAGGATCAACTGTTTCTTCCCAAATCTTGTCAATTGGTTAAACCATTTAAGAAATATATAATTAAATGATAGTATAATAATGTGTTCTATTAGGCTTTTGGAAAGGGAAAATAAAAAGAAAAGTAAAACATTGCCCTGACCCTCACAGAAATATAAAATTATTTTTTTTCTATTTCCATGAGTCTATTATTTTCTTCATCTTTCTCTCATACTTGGCTCTGTGCAATGATCCTATAATTCAAATTAGTTTCACATCACATCTCAACAAAACCAGTCTGTCCTACTGCATGGTTATTATGAGATTGGATGTGATAATGTTTATGAAAATTCTACCAAACAAAAGAAGTCTTCAAATATAGGGAACAATAATTTTATTTTTCTCTCAACTCTCAGAAAATGTATGCTTATTAAGGCAGGGGCTATGTTTTGGTTTTGCTTTTGTTTTTTCAGATGAGGTTTGTTCTGGGCTTTCATTATTAGCAACATCATTTTGAATATTTGCTGAAATTCAAAAAAGCACATTTTATTATCAGCAAAATGTGGATTATATTAGTACCCACCTCCTAAGACTTCTGTAAGGATTAAATGAGATAATGCTTGTAAAGTGCTCAGAACAGCACACATAGAAACACTGATTAAATTATAACAAGAAAAAGAAAGCTAGTATTTATCATTAATCATGTAAAAGGCACTTTATTAAATTTTCATAGCAATTATCTAATCTGCATGGAAATCCTATGGGAAAAAGTACCATTTTATATCTATAACAGTAATTATTATTGTTGTCTAAGTTCTTAACTAGCACAGTGATTGGCACACTGTAGACACTCAATAAATATTTGTTAAACTCTTGTTGAACTACAGACTATAATTTCCCTTGAGGCCTCAATTAACTGTATCAGTCAGCATTCTTCTAAGAATAGAATCTGACTGCAGCAGAAAAGGAATTTATTTAAAGACATTGAATTGGATAACTCAGTATCAACTTGAGAATTGGAGATGCTGGCTCAGAGGCTATGCCAAGAACAATCTTGAACTCACACAGCAGGGGAAATCTCTTGAGGACACCAAGAAGCACAATAGTCTGCAGCTGGCACATCTGCCATCCCAGTACAGATCATTGAAGTCATCATTATCAATAATGTTACTAGAGAAAGCATTCAATGCAATTTCAGAGATTTGTACGTCTTTCTAATTTAAGGGAGATAAAGTTGCAATTACCTGTTCTTCATTTTGAAGGTGATATCCAGATACACTCAGAATCACCAGACTTTCAGAACAAATAAGATTTATTTGCAGTTGTCATACGCAACTACATTATAGACCAGCAGTTAGAAACCTGCTACTCATGTTTCTTTTTAATTTTTTAATTTATTTTTTAAAAATAAATGACAGTGGAATGCATTACAATTCTTATTACATGTATACAGCACAATTTTTCATATCTCTGGTTGTATATAAAGTATGGTAACATCAATTCATGTCTTCATAAATGTACATTGGATAATGATGTCTATCACATTTCATCATCCTTGCTAACCCCCTGTCCCCTCCCTTTCTCTCCCACCCCTCTTCCCTATCTAGAGGTTATCTATTCCTCTCATGCTCCCCACTCTCTACCCCACTTTGAATCAGCCTCGTTATGTTAGAGGAAACATTCAGCATTTGTTTTGGGGAGATTGGCTAACTTCACTTAGCATTATCTTCTCCAACACCATCCATTTACCTGCAAATGACATGATTTTATTCTATTTTATTGCTGAGTAATATTCCATTGTGTATATATACCACATTTTTTTATCCATTCATCTACTGTTTTCCACACCTTTTCAGTATCATGTCATCAGCAAATTGTGTTCTGTAACATGGAGATGATCTATATCCCTGTGCAGTGAACTGTAGTACAGAAGGTGAGGATTTGTTTAACCCTGGAACACAATGAGAATGTTGAACTTTTTTTCTCAAATTCCTACAGGTTAGAGTTTTCTAAGTAGAAAGGAAGGTGTTTCTGATATTCTCTGTTTTTAATGATAAAGGAAACAAAAATGTGCCAGGAAAGAAATGTTAACCCCCTTCTGCCAGGAGTCATTACATCTTTAAAGCATCAGGAAAAAAAAAAAGAGGTAACTACAATTACCATATGATAAAGAGAACTCAGCGACATGGTGAGTTATATACAGGTGGAAAATGAATACCATCTTCACCACTTCCAAGTATTGAGTGGATCTCTTACAATTGTGTCAAGCAAAAAATGCAAGCAATATGACTGTATTTATAATTTTCATAGAAAGGGAAGGTTTCATTCATCTATTGAAGGGCATCTGGGTTGGTTCCACAGTCTAGCAATTGTGAATTGTGCTGCTATGAACATCGATGTAGCAGTATCCCTGTAGTACGCTCTTTTAAGGTCTTCAGGGAAAAGTCCAAGAAGGGCAATAGCTGGGTCAAATGGTGGTTCCATTCCCAGCTTTCCCAGGAGCAGGGAGGAAGAGCAGGAAGAAAAGATTAACATTAAACAGATACATGAGGTGGGATGGAAAGGGAGAGAAAAGGGAAATTGCATGGTAATGGAGGGAGACCCTCATTGTTATACAAAATTACATATAAGAGGTTGTGAGGGGAATGGGAAAATAAACAAGGAGAAATATGAATTACAGTGGATGGGGTAGAGAGAGAAGATGGGAGGGGAGGGAGGGGGGATGGTAGAGGATAGGAAAGGTAGCAGAATACAACAGTTACTAATAGGGTATTATGTAAAAATGTGGATGTGTAACCCATGTGATTCTGCAATCTGTATTTGGGGTAAAATTGGGAGTTCATAACCAACTTGAATCTAATGTGTGAAATATGATATGTCAAGAGCTTTATAATGTTTTTCAACAACCAATAAAAAAAAAATTAAAAAAAAAAAAGAAAGGGAAGGTTTCACTGTATCTTTTGACCTTACTATATCTTACTCCATAATATGTTAGCTGATAGTCTTCTAATTCTTTAAGGAATAGGAAAATAAACATAACATGGCTTATGGTCCTAACAGATATAATTTAAAAGGATACAGGGAAAATCAATTTTTTAACTATATTTCTAAAAGGCTGTACTCCGAATCATGGAATATTGTGGCACTCAGAGCTCCAGGAATTAAGCATTAACTCACAATTCAGCAATCAAAAGGGAAGATTTCCCCTATTTAAACTGTGGTACAAGACACCTGTGTCTTTGAAATGACTCAGGGCTGGGAATTTGATAGGACAGATTTTTGTTTTTTCCTTGACTCTCACCTTTCATTTCTTTCTTCTTCTTTTCTGACTCAAGTCAGGACTTTTCTGACAGACCTAGATCTTATTTATTTACTTACTTACTTACTTATTTATTTGCTTGTTTTTAGCAATACAAATCAAATAGGGCCTCAAGACATGGCCCTATATTTAAATCCCTAGGGACAATTATCTAATTAGTAAACTCTCAAATTCCTATAGGTTAGACCTCTCTAAATAGCCTGCTATTCTTGTGCAGTACAATGTGTGTATTGTGCCTCTGGGGCTCACAGCTATTGTGAGGCCTTAGCCACAGTGGGGTAAATGTGTCTTCACTGAAATCTGAGAGGTCATCTGATTTCACTTTGGTGTCACAGCCTTCAGAAAACAGTGCTTACAGTGCTCATCAGAGATGCTGACGTTCTTTTCACCACTGAATTTAATGCTTTTTCTCAAATAAAAATGATGAAATTACTGACAATCTATTACAAAATTAGGCCAAATTTAGAATGATTTCAATAAGCTCTCTGGGTCACGATGGGTGGTGAAACTGGGGCATGGTAAGCCCTGGCTTCACGATGCGATGGTCATCACCTTTTTTGATTAAGATTATTGCAGTGTCTGAAAGCAAGACAAAGATAATACTTGAAATAAAAAATGTGCTGTTTGGGGGAAAGGTAGCAAGGGAAAAATATTCATGCTTTGGATTTTTCTAAGTCAATATCCACCTATCTGACTTCCAGTTCCCATGTCCCCACGAATTTCCAATCAGTGGTCTGTCTAACTTTAACATAAGAGATCTGGAGGAATTTAAATTCAATCTTGGAAACAAAGTTTGTCTTGAAGCCATGCAACTATAAGAGAGAAAAGATTCATTTAGCACAGTTTGAAAGTCTCTAACATTCATTCTGTACTTTGAGAAGAAAGTATATACATTTGAGTTCTTTAAGCAAGCTGTAACTGTTGGTAGCAACAGTCTTTGAATTCTCAGGTTCCTCACTCAGCTCCTGGTCAGCATATGGTCCCTAATACCATTCCTGAAACAAGCACTTCATTCAAGATGAATGCATGTGGTGTTTCTGTGGCTGAAGTTCCACCCTTAATACTCTATGAACTTGCAAATCTTCCTGCTCCATTTGGTCCATGCAATCAGTCATACATTCAGCCAATTGTCTTTGGAATCTATTGTCAAAAATAACTTTCAATATCTGTACCTCTATCATCCCAGATTTTTTTTTTCTGTATGTAAGAAAAAAAAAATTAGCTGACATACATGGATAAATTCATGAAAGGTTTCTGTATAGCACATAAAATCACCAAGAGGGGTAGAGAAACACACTCTTCTCTCTAGTCAGGAAACAGTAAAAAAAAGAATTTTGCATAAGACTTATTTAGTGAGGTCATCATTGCTAACTGCAAGGATTATCAGATTGAAATAAAGACTACCATTGCTGCTATTGCCATTCCCTCCTGAAAGAATGTCTCTAGGCCTCCTCTTCAAACTCTGGGTGGCTACAGCTGACTTCTGTAATTTAGATGATGCACCCACCCTGTGCTGAAAAGGCACTGGGAATATGAGGACCTGTTTTTTTCAGATTCTGTAATGAGGGATAAGCTGCATTTAGGTAGTTTTCTCAAATATTTGGGGTAATAAAAAAGGAAACCCAATGTAGGCTAGATTGCTCTGATTGACCTAATGTATTAAAATATTGTAACATAAAGTATGCCGTCTTTCAGAGAAAAATAAAAGAAAAAACTTATTTCTAGGCAGCTACTAAAGAATGAGAATCTGTTCCTGATTTATACCCTTGTGTACCCATCGCTTTGTAGCCTCATAAAATTGGCCAGTTCACAAGCTATTGAGCAGTCTTGCCATTTAGTTTATGCAGCATTATAGTATTTTGTCAATTTCATTATAAACTCTCTACCCATGGCTGATAGAATGGCTTGAATAGACACATATCGGTGGCACTGATATACAGCCACTCACAGTTGTATCGGTGATTTACTGTAGAAGCTGGAAAAATTCTAAACTGGTTCAAATCATTCAAATAGTTTCTTAGAAAGGCTTGGAGAAAAGAAGTTTGTAAAAATGTAAACTGACCAATTCTAGTTAGAATTATAGAGCGGGTCAAGGTTCATATATCAGCAACACTTGCTCAAAGATTGATTGTCATCTCTCTGCCATTCAGGATGCCCATCGGCTGGGCTGTCTCTGTCTCAGCTTTTCTTGCTAGATCCTTCTTGCCTCTCACATTCCCACTTCTTTCCCCTTTTGACAATTTTATATCTTACTTACATAAGGGCAATTTTTATGTAGTGTCAAAGTTATCATTTAATTAATTTACTAGAAAAACCTTTGCCACTGAAAATCAGGAAACTTGTACTATCATCTGTGAAAAGTGTGACTGTGAAAAAGAATAAGAAATAATTGTATTAGAGTGTGTTCAGGTGTGTCAATAACGCTGAAAGTCAGAGGCAGAAATGGTTTGACCTTTGTCAACTTTATATGTTGGACTTATAAGTCTAGATCTCTTGTACATTAAAAAATAAGTAAATAAAATAAAAAAAAAAAATATACTCAAAGAAGCAGAGCATACCTGCCCAAGTGTTCATGATAGTAATGCAGTCACTATAAGGAAGTAACACTTGTTTTGTTAGCTTACTTATAGAATTTTTCCATAAGTGTATGCTATTAACATGTCATTATTTCAAAAATTTATACACACATATATATGTAGTAATAATGAATTTGAAGATATCAGATTGGAAATAACATAAAATCATACATGGCCTTTCTTTCTGCTTAAAAATGTATTCTTCACATTATCTACACAGCTTCATTTTCCTTTTATAACTTTCCTGTGTCTGTTTCTTTACAGATTTTGTAGGATATTGTGTATATTTTTTAACACTGTAAAATAATATTGTTATGTATTCATAATAATTAAAAATACTTCTGTATTGCATTACCCCACACACTGAAAAGATACTTTAATTGTGCCAATATGTTAGTTGATTTAAAACAAAAGACACACTCATATAAAATATGAACCAGTGAGGCTTTATTCTTTTTTTAATATTTTTGTTTTAGTTGCAGTTGGACACAATACCTTTAATTTATTTTTATGTGGTGCTGAGGATCAAACCCAGCTCCCCACATGTGCTAGGCGAGCACTCTACTGCTAAGGCACAATCCCAGCCCTGAGGTTTTATGCTTGTATTAACAAGTAATTAAATAATGTCAACTAATTTACATTTATTTTTAAAATTTATTTATTTACTTTAATTAGGTATATATAACAGAAGAATGCATTTTGATTGATTTTACACAATTGCAGCACAACTTTTCATTTTTCTGTATGTGATGTAGCACCACACCATATGTGAACTCATACATGTACCTAGGGTAATGATGTCCATCTCATCCACCATCTTTCCTGCCCTCATGCCACTGTGTATATATAATAGTGTTTATCCATTCAGCTATTGAAGGGCTTCTAGGTTGCTTCCACAATTTAGCTATTGTGAATTGAGCTGCTATAAACATTGATGTGATTGTGTTACTATAGTATGTTTATTTTAAGTCCTTTGGGTATAGACCGAGGAGTGGGATAGCTGGGTCAAACGGTGGTTCTATTCCAAGTTTTCTAAGGAATCTCCATACTGTTTTCCAGATCGGTTGCACCAATTTGCAGTCTCACCAGCAATGTATGAGTGTGCCTTTCCCCCCATATCCTCCCCAAAATTTATTGTTATCTCTATTCTTGATAACTGCCATTTGATTGGGGTGAGATGAAATCTTAGAGTACTTTTGATTTGCATTTCTTAATTAAAGAAATAATAGAGATGTTGATCATTTTTTCATATATTTGTTGATTGAATGTATATCTTCTTCTGAGAAGTGTCTCTTCAGCTTCTTAAATCAATTATTATTATTATTATTTTGATGGTAAGTTTTTGAGTTCTTTATATATACTGGAGATTAGTTCTCTATCTCACATGTGTATGGCAAAATTTGCTCCCAAAATGTAGGCTCTCTCTTCACCACATTGATTGTTTCTTTTTGTGAGAAGAAGCTTTTTTAGTTTAGGTTCATCCCATTTATTAATTCTTGATTTTATTTCTTATATTTTAGGAATCTTGTTAAGGAAGTCAGGGCCTACATTTTCCTCTATTAGGAGCAGGATTTCTGGACTAATTCCTAGATCCTTGATCCACTTTAAGTTGAGTTTTGTGCATGATGAGAGGGATTGATTTTCATTTTGCTGCATATGGATTTTCAGTTCTCCCAGCACCATTTGTTGAAGAGGCTATCTTTTCTCCCATGTATGTTTTGGCTCCTTTGTCTAGTATGAGATAACTGTATATATGCAGGTTTGTATCTGTGTCTTTTATTCTGTAACATTGGTCTACATGTCTATTTTGGTGCCAACAACATGTCATTTTTGTTATTATAGCATTGTATTATAGTTTAAGGTCTGGTATTGTGATGCCTCTTGCTTCACTCTTCTTGGTAAGGATTACTTTGGCTCTTCTCAGTCTCTTATTTTTCCAAATGAATTTCATGATTGCTTTTGCTATTTCTATACAGAATAACATTGGGATTTTAATTGGAACTGCAGTGAATCTGTATAGCGCTTTGTGTAGTATGGTTATTTTGTCAATATTAATTTTGTCTATCCAAGAACATGGGCAATCTTTCCATCTTCTAAGGTCTTCTTTAATTTTTTTCTTTAGTGTTCTGTAGTTTTTACTGTAGAGGTCTTTCACTTCTCTTGTTAGATTGATTTACAAATATTTTTTGTTTGAGGCTATTGTGAATGGGGTAGTTTTCCTAATTTATCTTTCAGAGGATTCATCACTAATGCATAGTAATGCATTTGATTTATGGGTATTGATTTTATATCCTGCTACTTTGCTGAATTCCTTTATTAATTCTAGAAGTTTTCTGGTAGAGTTTTTGGATACTCTAAGTACAGAATCGTGTTGTCAGCAAATAATGATAGTTTGAATTCTTCTTTCCCTATCTATATCCCTTTAATTTCTTTCGTCTAATTGCTCTGGCTAGAATTTCAAGGACTATATTGAATACACATGGTGAATGTGTCTTGTTCCAGGTGTTTGAGGGAATGCTTCCAATTTTTCTCCATTTTGAATGATGTTGGTCTTGAGTTTAGCATTGATAGTTTTTACAATGTTAAAGTTTGATCCTACTATCCCTAGTTCTTCTAATGTTTTGAACATGAAAGGGTGCTGTATTTTGTCAAATGCTTTCTTGGCATAATCATATGATTTTTATCTTTAAAGTCTATTGATGTGATTAATTATATTGATTTTTATATGTTGAACCAATCTTGTATTCCTTGAATGAACCCCACTTGATCATAGTGCACTGTTTTTTTAAATATTTTTGTATGTGATTTGCCAGAATTTTATTGAGAATTTTTGCATCAATGTTTATCAGGGATATTGGTCTGAAATTTTCTTTCTTTGATATGTCTCTGCCTGGTTTTGGTATCAGGATGATACTAGCTCCATAGAATGAGTTTGGAAGGGTTCCCTCCTTTTCTACTTCATGGAATAATTTGAGGAATATTAATTCTTCTTTTTAGGTCTTGTAGAACTCAGCTGTGAATCTTTTTGGTCCCAGGCTTTTCTTGTTTGGTAGGCTCTTGATGGCATCTTCTATTTCCATGCTTGAAATTGATCTGTTTAAATTGTGTATGTCCTCTTGACTCAGTTTGGGTTGATAGTTTGCCTCTAGAAATTTGTTGGTGTCTTTGAGGTTTTCTATTTTACTAGAATATACATTTTCAAAATACTTTCTAATTGTCTTCTGCATTTCAATAATCATGATATTTCCTATTTTTATCACAAATTTTAGTAATTTGAATTTTTTCCTTCCTTCTTTTTGTAAGGATGATTAAGAGTTGGTCAGTTTTATTTATTTTTTTTTCAAAGAACCAGCTTCTTTTTTTGTCAATTTTTGAATTGTTTATTTTGTTTCAATTTTGTTGATTGCTGCCCTGATTTTAATTGTTATGGGAATAACTCTCGGCTTGCAGCCAGCAGCTAGCAGCTCAAGGGGTTATGAAGACCAATGCCTGTACAGGCCTTACAGGCACATCTGCAGGATGGGGTGCTCTGCTCTGGCAAGCCTTTGAGGTAAAACCACCTCCTCAGTGATTGACCTCAATGTTGCTAGGCAACTGAGAGGCAAGAGCCTCAGGGTCTCAGCTTCCTTAATTTAAGGATCCCTTTCATAGGAGTCATGACCCTTCCTGACAGCCTTCAACTATGTGGCAGATTTTAGAGCTTCCTCATAGTGCAGTTACATTGATCATAAGATGATTGGTTTCTAAATGTTAGGTAACCTGCTTGCTTATGTATGATTGGAGGATGAGCCCTATATCAGTTGTAAACTATTCCATAATAAATGAGCTGGCTGGAGGTCTGCCACCTGCCTGCTCTTACCAGCTCCTGGTGTCTGTGTCTTGACTCCGTGTCCCTGCCCCTGCACCTGCACATCCTGTTGATTAAGGAAAAGACCCACGACTACAAATTATTTTCTGTCTTCTACTACTTTTGGTGTTTGTTTGTTTCTCTTTTTCTAGGGCTTTGAGTTGTAATATCAGGTCATTTGTTGACTTTTCTTCTTTTAATGAATGAATTCCATGCAATGAATTTTCCTCTTAGCACTGCCTTCACAATGTCCCAGAAATTTTGATAAGTTGTATCAGAATTCTCATTTACATCTATAAATTTATTTTTATCTCCTGCTGATGTCTTCTGTTATCCATGTGTCATTCAATAGCATATCTCCAGGTGTTGGAGTAGCTTCTATTTTTTTATTTTATCATTGATTTCTAATTTCATTTCATTATGGTCAGATAGAATGCATGGTAGTATCTCTATTTTTTTTTGTACTTGCTAAGACTTTCTTGGTGGCATAATATATGGTCTATTATGGAGAAGGATCCATGTGCTTCTGAGAAGAAAGTGTATTTGCTAGTTGATGGATGGAATATTCTATAATGTCTGTTAAGTCTAACTTATTGATTGTATTACTGTTTTCTATAGTTTCTTTGTTTATTTTTTGTTTGGAGGATATATCCAGTGATGAGAGATATGTATTAAAATCACCCAGTATCACTATGTTGTGATCTCTTTGGTTCTTGTAGTTGAGAAGGGTTTGTTTGATATACATAGACACCCCATTGTTTGGGGTATAGATATTTATGATTGTTATATCTTGTTAGTCTGAATCCCTTAAGCAGTATTAAATGTCCTTCTCTATCCCTCTTTACTACTTTGTTTGAAAACACTTTATCCATGGAAACTCCTGCTTGTTTACATGGTCCATGTAAATGGTACTTTTTTCCAACCCTTTCACCTTCAGTCTGTGGATATCTTTTCCTGTGAGATGAATCTCTTGAAGGAAGCATATTGTTGGGTCTTTTTTTTTAAGCAATCTGTCAGTCTGTGTCTTTTAATTGATGAGTTTAGGCCATATACATTCAGGACTATTATTGAAATATGATTTGTATTCCTGGTCATTTTGATTTATTTTTGGTTTTTAACTTAACTTGGTTTCTTTTTGGAGTGACCTTTCCTTTAGTGTAGTTCCTCCCTTTGCTGATTTTCATTGTTGTTTTTCATTTCCTCCTTGTGAAATTTTTTCTGAGAATGCTCTGAAGTGCAGGCTTTCTTGTGGTAAATTCTTTTAATTTTTGTTTATCATGAAAAGTTTTTATTTCATCATCAAATATGAAGCTTAATTTTTTAGGATATAAGATTCTTGGTTGGCATCCATTTTCTTTCAGAGCTTAGTCTATGTTGTTCCGGGATCTCCTGGCTTTGAGGGTCTGGGTTAAAAAATCTGTTCAAATACGAATTGGTCTCCCCCAGTATATGATCTGATTCCTCTCTCTTGTGGCCTTTAAGATCCTATTCTTATTCGGTAGGCTAGGCATTTTCATTATAACATGCCTTGGTGTAGATATGTTGTAATTTTTTACATTTGGTGTCCTGTAAACCTCTTGTATTTGATTTTCCAATTCATTCCTCATGTTTGGGAAATTTTCTGATATTATTTTATTGAAGAGATTTGTGCGTTCCTTTGGTTTCAATCTCTGTGCCTTCCTCTATCCCCATAAGTCTTATATTGGTCTTTTGGTGTTATCCCATAATTCTTGGATGTTCTTTTCATGGTTTCTTACCATCTTCACTGTGTGGTAAACTTTATTTTCAAGATTGTATATTTGTCTTCATTATCTGATGTTCTGTCTTCCAAGTGATCTAGTCTGTTGGTGATGCTTTCTATTACATTTTTTTATTTCATTTTTGTTTCCTTCATTTCCAGGATTTCTGATTGCTTTTTTTTTCAGAATCTTTTTCTTGAAGTAATCTTTTGCTACTTGCATTTGTTCCCTTATCTCTTTGTTGGTGTGATCAATGGTTGTCCATATGTGCTCTCTTATCTCTTTGTTGGACTGATCAGTTTTTGCCTGTATTTGCTCACTTAGGTCATTCTTTAATTTGTGGACCATTTTAATTGTGAACATTCTGAACTCCTTCTCTAACATTTCATCAACTGTACTGTCCATGGATTCTATTATTGTAGTATCTTGGTTTGTTTGGGGCACTTTCCTCCCTTGGTTTTTCATATTTTCTATATGTCTTCCTTTCTTGCAGTGCAGATCTGAGGTAATACAGTTTCTAACCTATAATTTTATAGTGTCCCTGCAAATTACCTGTATCTCACCTTGTGTGTTTGGCTTCTAGACCCTGGTCAATGACCCAGGATAAATGCTACTGCAAGTAAAGGTGGTGGTGCCAATAGTAAAGGTAACTCAAGATATCAGTGGCAGTGTCCCAAGATGGATGCAACCCCTTTCAGAGATGGGGCTGAAAGGCTGGGCTGCCGGTTCCGAGATGCAGCTCCCTCCACGCTGTATCTGTTGTCCCAAGGTGGAGGTTACTGCATGGGGAGGGCTATAGTGATGGCTACAGTGTCCCAAGATTGAGGTGAGTTAGGCCTGAGCTCCAGCATGTGACAGCTGGTTGGCGGAGTTAGTCCTGGGCCTAACCTTGGCCTTGCCTCCTGCATGGGTCAGCGGGATGGTCCTTAGCTGGGGCCTGGGCCTTGACCTTATTTACATTTCTTAAACATAACATGTACATAGTGTGCTGAAAATTCAATATTATTTGGGGTGAGTTTTTATATTTATTTACAACATCTATTTGAATTTAATTGATAACACATTCAAGTGAATTAATAAAAATCATTAAAACACACATTTCCTCCTTCCATCCCTCCTATCCATAGGCCTACTTTTCAATGTCAGCAGCTTCTGTTTGGGTGGAATTATAACTGAAGAAATGATTTTTAAATAACAAATTTTCCTGATTACTCAAGTTTTCAGGAAATAAATTAAAAGCTCTCAAAACTCTGGAAATTTTAAGATGTCTAAGTGCCTTAAAACATTTTGAAAATATGTTTTAAAGTAATTTTACAGATTCTGAACATTTTAAGATACACAATCAATTCTATGGGTTAATGTTTGATGTATAAGCAGAAATACTCATCAGAATATGTATTCATAGCTGATCCTTTCACACCCTAACAATGTTTATTTTCCTGCTTTCATACATTTAATTCAACTATAAGCCATGACAATAAAGAGCATAATGGTATAAATACATAAAATTGTTATATAAACATTGTAGTTTTAATAAAACTTTTTGCTGACATTAAAATTCTGAAACCGACGATTATCTGTATTCTGCGTATGAAATTTTCTAATAAAATTTGCATGAAGGATTATTGGAGAGATAATTGAGTTAATATTTAAAGCACCTTTTTTAAAGTACCTTCCTTAGCTAGAAATCATAATAGCAGAGAGAGAGAGATTCAAAATTAACAGATGAAATTACACAGCAAGTGATAACTAGAGCTTTTATCAAGGAAATGGGAAGAAAAGCAACCCATTCCTATTTAGCTGTTTTTAAAACACTTCATTTTAATGTAGAAACACTAGAAGTCTAGAGAGTTAAACCTTATGTCTAAGTAGTCATTTGTAATTTATGGGAAAGCTGTCACCTAACCTATTTCTCTGTGCCTCCAAAGAATTCATTAATATAATACATTTCCCTGTGTTTTATTTTTTGCTTCATGCAAATTAGTTTCAAGGAGACAGAGACTGACTATAAATTTCTACCAGCATAGAGTTTTACTAGCATATTACTGTCATTGTTTCTGTTTTGTTTCTCTGTGGTCCTCAAAACTATGCTGTGCAAAAAATACTCAATTGATACACACTTAAATAATTCTAGAATAACGTCTCTAATAAAATACATACAAATTTATTTTTTCTTGGCGACTTTTACATAATTTTGACATTTCTCTTTTATAAACTCATCTCTACACCCCACAAAATATGGCTGGTCATTCTTGTTTTTCATTTTGAGTGTACTCTATCTTCTACATAGCTGCAGAAATTACTATATGATAAAATATTACCTGTAACCTCGAATTATTGTATTTTGTCTTTGTGCTGATACATATTGTTAATCTATACAATAGAAATTCTAATGTGTCATTCAAATTTGTAAACTTTAAATATACATTTTATTAATTTCCAAAAGTAGCTAAAACATATCCACAGGAATAATTTTCAAGACTCTATTGACTTCCGAGTAGAATGAATTTCAGACACTAAAGATATTATTTTAACACTTGAATATATGGCATATCATTAATTAGTCATTTTTTAAAGTAAGATTAAAGGTTTATCCATACTTGCTGTCATAGACTGAAACATCTGTATGTTCTGTTCACAACAGGTGTTCAATAAATGTTTTGGGTGACTGTCGGTGGAGACTCTTAATGACTTCATAATGAAGTAATTATTCAAGTGTCATGTTAAAGCCCTATTTCATAGAAACTACATATTGACAATTTTCACAGACATACACTATTATGTACACTTCAGTAAAAAGAAATTCCACCTTAAAATGTAAGTCTTGAGCTTGAATAAAATTTACTGATTTGAAAAGTCTCCCAATACTACTATAACAATGAACATAATTAAGTATGCATACCCACAACACAATAAAGTCTTATCAAAAGTGTTCAAGTAAAGGATGACAACGAAATGAATGATTAGTTTTCAAAGTAGTGGCATCTGTTCTGTGAATAATCCAAGGAATGCTTTCCAATTTCCATGCATCAATTCTTTATTCAAAAGAGGGAATTTCTCAAAAGAGACATATGGGACCAAACAAAATGTAGACTATTGTCAAATCAGAATTTCAAGATTCATCTATTATTTACACCCTGCTTATTTAAAAAATGACTTGAAGCATATCAAATGGATATGCACTCAAAAATCTTCTTCAATATTTTTTTTGTTAAAAGTCATTTATTTTCTTTTCATATTTCTTTTTGTTCAGGTAAAAGACTATGACTTCAATAGCCAAAAAGATAACAGATGTATCTATTTGCTTTAGAAGAAAGAACCCTAATATTCACGAATATGTTTTGAATTGTTAAAAAGTTGTATTTTCCAGCATTGGTGAAATATTAAAATAACTTTAACACATAAAATAAATATAAATTCAGTGACTTAACTGTGTATTATCAGATGTCAGTGGCATATTTAAAGATGTGTTAATAATAGTTTATTGATTTTAAAATACAAAGAGTGTCAACATAAAATAAACAGATATTGATATACTTTCCAAACTTTGTTGAATAATAATGTAATAGCTATAATTGGATCTTTTAAAAATATTTTTAGTTATGGATGGACATAATGCCTTTATTTTATTCATTTATTTTTATGTGGTGCTGAGGATTGAACCCAGTGACACATAAGTTATAGGCAAGTGCTCTGCCACTGAGGTACAACCCCAGCCCTATAAGGATATTTGAAAAGAATTATTTTCAAAATAGACCTTTCAATCTAATTTAATACTTACTTAAGAACAACCATCTGTAACATCACAGGATTTTAAAATTAAATGAATTTATAGTCATCTAGTACTTTCTCATTTACATATAAGCAAATTAAGTTATACAGAGGTTCCAGTTTAATGAATGCTAACAGTTTATTATTGGGAGAATAGTGACTAAAATGTGGTTTTTCTGACTTGCCAGATAACGCTTCTCTGTCACTGAAAATGTTTTCCAAATCTTGTGGTTTGTGGGCATGTGTACAAGGGGGAAACAAAAACATGTATGCACAATGAATGCAACATAATATGTAAAAAAAAATAAAAATAAAGTTAAAGATCATTTAAAGAAGCACCAAAAGCAATTAAAATTTATGTTTTGAGATTCTACTCACAGTTTTACTTCAGAAGAAAAGGAGAGATGTGGAAATTTGCTTATTATTTTTCAAATTTTTTACTGTGATAAAATTATATAACATATGGACCCAAATAGGCAATTCAATCATTTTAAACGTATAATTCAGAGATATTAATTACATTTACAATGTTACATAATGATCATTACCATTATTTTTCATAAAAAGTTTTCATCATCCAGAACAGAAACCCTGTAACCATTATGCAATAGCTTTTTTCTCCTCCACCCATTTCCTTATAAGTTTAAATTTTAATTTCTGTTGCAGTGAATTTGACTATTTTTGGTTTTCTCTGTAGTTGAAATCATACAATATTTATCCTTTTGTGTTTGGTTTATTTCATATTTGGTTTATTTCAAAGTTTATCTCTGTTTTAGCATCTACCATAACTTCATTATTATGGCTGAATAAAATTCTCTTGTATATATTTATCACATTTTATGTATTCATTCAAATGTTAATGGACAGTTTTGTTGTTTCCATGTTTTGACTATTGCCTTGATTTATCTTCTGTGTTGAGATTACTAATAGGTCTTTTAGACTATTTATTTATTTTAGCATAGCATCAACTTTTAATTTAATTATTGATTAAGCATTTGAAAATAAAGCTATTTCAGGTATGATAATTATTGATGCAAAAATAAAAGCTAATATTGGAGATTTTAAATTCCCTTAATTTTTTTTTTACTCTTCAGGATACACTTTTATTTTAAATCAAATGCCATGACATTTTGAAACATGGTCAGTTACAGAGAATAGATGTCTAGCTGAAAGTTATAATTTTCTATTTACAAAACTTTCTCTCCTTAAACATTTATTAAATTATTAATGATTTTCTGTATTTTCTATACTTTTTATACTGACTTAGTGAACACTTCTTAATATATAAATATAAAATGCTTAAGAGAATTATTTACACTAATTCTGGAAATGAAAGTGTCAGATTTAATCTACAGTGCATTGGAGAAACACTATCAAAAGGAGAATATAGAAAATTTAAGTTAAACTTTCTTTCTAAACTGTTTAATTATTTATAAATTATTCTAACTTTCTTCCACACAATTTCTATTTTATGGAAATCGAAAGAAAAACAATTCCAAAGCACCTAAATATCTCATCTTCTACTAATCTGTTACCTATACATGGTGGATTGTATTTATTTGTTTTTAATTTTCATATTATATGTGTTTGGAAATGTTTCATAATCAAAATGTTGAATTTTAACATTTGTTTCAGATGAATTCAAGTTATTCATGAAAAGGCTACCCATGAATTATTTCCTCAACACATCAACTATAATGCATTTGTGGACAATGGATTCTAATTTTCAGCGCCGCTATGAGCAACTGGAGAACAGCATGAAACAACTTTTCCTCAAGGCACAGAAAATTGTACACAAGCTCTTTAGCCTTAGCAAGAGGTGTCATAAACAACCCCTCATCAGCCTGCCGAGACAAAGGTAAGCCCTGGCAATGTAACAACTGAAGGTATTGTTTCCACAGATTTCTCTTTATTTTTGTGAATGTAGTTGTTATAATATCACAGTTATTTATTATCATTAGATAGAGATAATTTGAAAACAGCATATTCTCTTAAGTCCCCAAATAATAAATTGCAGTAATTTTCCAAAGAAATAGTAGAAGGGGAACACATATGCTAATTCTCCCCTGATTTTTTTTCCTTTTTCTATCATAATCAAGAAATCATTCTTATTCCATGAGGTAGTCAACTAACTGGAATAGAAAAACACAAAGCTCTAGAGTTAAATTGTAGCATACAGAGTAAGCAGGGGTACAAAATGAAATTCTTTATATAATTTTCAACTAAAATAATTCAAGGTTTAGTTTTTATGACCAGTATTTAAAAAACCATGAATATCATTCTACAGCAACTTCTAAAAATTACTGTGAATGTTGCTAACATTACATATGAATAATGACAGACTATTAAAATATTTATGTCTGATCTGATTTGAGAAAACACGTTTTAGATTTGTAACTTTAAGATCTACTGAAAAGTGAGTGTAATAAAAAGTCGTACCTTCTCTGTTGGAGGTCTAGTTAAAAAAATCATGAATGACAAAAGCTACAGGAAAAACAAAGAAGATTATCACAAAATGATACATTTGTATCAGTATCTTGCTTTATAACCCTAGAATTTTGATATGATGTTCAAATCATTGAAATTTATTTCAGTGAAAATAAAACAGATTAATATCCATTAAAAATTTTAATTTAAAAATAACTCATTTGAATTTTTTATTGTTTCTTTGGAATTTTAATATATTCAGAATTTGTGCAGTCATCTCCATAATCTAAGTGGAGTATATCTTCCTTATCCCCCACCCCCAAACTAAATATCAACTAGAAATTGCTGCTCATAATCCCCAATCTATTCCTAGGCTATAGATTTGCATAATTCGATATTTGTCTCAATAGATTTGCCTACTCTAAACATTTTATTTAATGGGATCATGCAATATGTGGTCCTTTGTAATTGGCTTCTTTCACTTGTCATACTGCTTGCAGGTACATCAATGCCATAACATCAGTAGTGTGCATGTCCCACTTGTTTACCCATTCATCATTTGATGGTCATTTAAGTTGCTCTTAAAAGTACTATGAATAATGTTTCTAATGTTTCTGTGAACGTTAGTGTACATTCTTTGTGGACATGTGTTTTCTATTCCCTTTGGTATATACTGAAGTGGGGGATTGCTGAGTCAGAAGGTAATCCATATTTAAAGATTTTTAGGAGCTGCCAAACTGTTTTACAAAATGGCTGCACCATTTTATATTTCTACCAATCATCTTCACTAACACTTATTATTTTCTGTCTTTTTGATTATAGTCATCCAAGTGGTTGTGAAGTGGCTTCTTGTGGGTTTGATTTACATTTGAGTTTTGACTAACAATGTTGAACATCTTTTCATGTGCTTATTGTACATTGAACAAATGTCTATTCTAAGCCTTCATCTACTTCTACATTGTTTATTACTGAGTCCATGAATATTCCATATATAGTTAATGCCAGTCTGCAAACAGTAGTTATGTGATATACAAATATTCCCTTCTATTCTCTTCCATTTTCCTGGTCAGATATGTGTCTTCCACCACCACCAGCACACATACACTGTCAATAAAAGACTTTTGCCAAATTTCTTGATATTTTCAAAGAACTTTTAATTTTTTTTTATATTTTTGTCTCTTACTTGACTACTTTTTCATTCCAATCATTCATTCATTCTTTTTTTTAGTATGATTTTCTTTTTCTGTTTTCTTAGAGTGAAAAGCTAGGTTATTAATTTGGAAAGATTTATCTTTTTTAATGCAGGTATTACAGCAATAAATTTTCCTCAAAGGACTGCTATAGTTTTGTCATTTTATGCATCTCATAAGTATTTTTTAATTTTCTTTATGAATAAGACATTTCAATATGTCTCTGTATGCCCTTGGGAACATTTTCTAATTAGGAATTGTAGCTAGAGGATGACACTGCTATTTGATTATTGTGAACTTAATGCTTTATGTGAGTTAAAAGTAGATTTAAAATTACTGAAATAGATAATTTTAACCCAAATAGGAAATGTAAGACAATTAAGTGGACTAGAAAATAAATTGATAAGTCTGGTTATAAACATGCTGACTTTAGGGTTTTATTTAGCAAATTTAATTGAAACTGAATATATACATGTAAATATATATCTATCAATCTATGTAGCTATTTGAAACACAGGAAAGATTTGAAAAAGTGGGGTGACAATCCCAGTACACACAAATGAAGGAAATCTGAGTATAATACCATAGTAAATAGGTAGATGACATCTTCAGACATACATAAGGAGTGAATAGAGAAACAAATTGCAAAAAAAAAAAAATAAGGAAAGAATATCATAGAAGTGACGTTAATTTTTAAATGGAAATACAAATATGCTGTAACTATGCAGGATTTTAAAGGAAAATATAGGAAACTGATACCAAATATAAGTTGGGTACATACAAAATAAATAAGTTGGATGAGATAGAGATGTATTATTTGGAGCAGAATTTAATAGAGTATAGAGAAATCTCTATTTTCCGAAACTTTTAAAGTAAATGTGAAGATAGCCACAGCCATTTCTTGACTTTCTTTTTTAAATATTTTGCAAAACTCCTATGTTGACTGTCACTCATCACACACACAAAACAATGTCAACTTCTTTCTGTATGTACAATTTTACTTAATTTGAGTATTTTTCTATCAGTTTCTTTTTTACTACCGATATGAGATTTTGTTTCTGTTTATTGTGGTTTTTTTTTTTCAATCTTAATAGAATAAAATGAAATGGCAAGAGGAATACAAAATATATGTACTAGGTTAGTGGAGTAAAGTATAAAAAGGAGGTTGAATATTTGCAGGGTAGGTTTTTAGAAATATTTGAAAGAGAAGCAAATGAATAATACCAATAATTCACTTGCATTGGAAATTATATTTTTTATCCTGTATTTATGGAATTTTTTCTCAGCCTTTCTCGGAAACTCTTCCCATCCTAAGCATGTTCTATTTTTGATATTCAAAAATATTAAATATTAAAATAATAACATTAAATTAAAAATATTTCAAAATCAGCATAAACAAAATGAGACTCACAAAGTACATTTTCACTATTAAGATGGTTTCTACACACTTTGTAGACAGGATAAAATCACCCTTTGTAATGCAGAGTGTAGTTCTTTCTTTTAAATAAAACTTGACACTCATATTAAGCAATACTCACTGTTGCTCTCAGGAATTTGTGTGCACAATATGTCTTCATACTTGAGTAAACTGAAGCCTTGATAATCTGATTTCCTGGAAGAAGTTATTTTTGTTGCTATTCTAAAACATTTCAAATAAGTAATAACATTATCTCCATAATATTAACTCAACTACACCAATCCATATTATAAGAGGGCAGCAAGAATCCATTTTTATTTTACGTTTAATAATGTGTTAGTAAAGGTTTATCAACCAGCTTTCTAAGAGAACAAAACCTTTGATTTATAGTATTTTCTTTATTGGATGGTATAAACTTTCTCATCATGGTCAATTTTAAGTTACTGAAATGCTGTCACTGAACAGAGTTGCATGTTAGACATACAAAATAGGCTCACCTGAGCCAGTATATTAATACCACAGTAAGCAACTAAAAATGGTTTAAAACCATTAAAATATTTTAATGCAGTTATATCTTCTTCATAAACAAAGGAAAGTTATGTATTGAAATTCTCTAACATCACAGACAAGAATGAATTCTGTTCTCACCTAAGAGCCGTGTCCCACACTCCCTATATGTGCTTTAAAACAGAGGTTAACAAATGGATACATGAGCCAAATCTGATCTAAAACTTGTTTCAGTATCAACCTGTATCAACCTGCATGATTGTTTTTTTCATATTTTAAGTCATAGAAAAAAATAAAAGGAATAATAATATTTTTGGTTGATGAAAATTATAAGTTCAAATTTGAATGCATGTAAATAAAACAACCACCACTCTATGTTTACATGTTGTCTGTGGACAGTTACACACTATAATATCTAGAAGTTGCCACAGAAAGATGATATGGTCCTTCAGGCCTACAACATTTGCTTTCTTGGTCTCTAAAGAAAGAGTCTACCAATGCCTGCTCTACTATATTATGTACTCTATCATTTAAAAATATGTTCATGAGTATTCATATATCATTGATGTATTTTAAACTATAAATGTATTTTATATCAAAAACAGAATATTTTAAGAGTTTAATTCTCTATCCATATGGAAACCTCATACAACCAGATTGTTCAATTCTGAATCCTGAGTATTATGGCAGTGATACCAAATATTTTATTAACAATTTCTCTCTCTCTTTTTCTGTGTGTGTGTGTGTGTGTGTGTGTGTATACACACACATAATTTTTATAGGAATGCTCTAAAATTCCATTATGTCAACCTGAGTTTTATTCAATAGGCAGTTGAGATCGATATTTAAATACAGAATGAATTATTTAGTAGATCTCAAACTTTTTGGCTTCATGATCCTTTCATAGCCCTAAAAAATTATTGAGCAATCTAATAAGTTTTGTGTATGGGATTTGTTGGATGGATATATGGATAGCACACACACATATTTATATTTACATGTATCATAACAAAAATTAAAGCTCAGAGATATTTAAACATGTATCTATTAATAAAATTAAAATAACAATATTAAGTTCAATATTTGTTGACATATTTAATACAAAAGGTTGATTTTTGCACGTTTCCTTGATAATTTGCTGGTGATAGTGATAGATGAATTCTCATAGCTACTTCCGAATGCAATCATTGCAATCTGAAGTTTGTAGCCTAATGTAAGTTTATTGTTGGAGAGGTGAGTATTATAATAGTTTTTCAGATAAATGTGAATAATATTATTTGATACTATACTGAAATTCAACAGGTATAAGTTGTGGTATAAAATATAAACTACACACAACATTTTGAAATCAGTTTCCTTAACTTTGTTGGTCTACCTTGTTCTTTGGATGGATCATCTACTAGTAAACAAAAGCACACACTAGTAATTTGAGAGATATTTGTCCCCTTAATTATGAAAATATTGCAAATGATGACACTCATTATTATACAATGACAAAAGATCTCATCCTTCAGTATCATCACTGAATATATGAGAATAGTTTGTCTACCTAAGGAAGCTATCAGGCTCATAATGGCAGACACAAATTTTTCTTTTTTTTTTTTCACTTGAAAGCTAGAATTTATTGTTGACTTTAAATATGTCAGTTGATTTTTCCTGAAGTGATTATTATGATAACTTCAATACTAAATGTGCAATAAATTCGAGTTTGAATAACCACAGTTGTTCTGTTAAATTATGTCACACAAAATTAAAAATTGGTTTGCCATGGGAAAATGGCTATTTCAGCTTGTAACAAACAATTGCACAAGTGCTTTTCTTCAAGGGAACTATTATAGTTCTCTCTGTGGCACAGGTATCTTCTTTATATGTTTTGTTTTGGCATACAGATTTGTGACAAAGATTGAGATAGACTAAACTTAATTTTTACCTTGTCATCAAGAAAATTCTCAAATTATGAAACTTTCTTTATATTTTATATGTATGCTTCAAAAAGATGTACTTAATAGTGCAGTTTGATATAATTTCCTCCTTCCAACACTAGTTTACTCACTATTGCTTTTGGAACAATAAATGCAAATGTCAACATGATATAAAAAAATAACATCTTGTTTTTTATATGAAAATAATTTTTGCCTTGTGCCTTCCTACTAGGATCTTGTCTCCCTTCCCCACTTTCCACCCACCTAAACAAATGGACATTATTTATTCTTTGAGAATGATGCTTTACATCAATCTCATCTCCTTGTAAGGACTTATTGAATCTAGATGATAAAACAATCCTAATTCTATTTGGGTATACACTTCATCATGCTTGTAGAATTCCTTTGCACCTAGAATCCATTACATGTCTAATTGTATTGAATTGGACGTTATGAAAGGGAATTATTAAAGTTTTAAATTGGGTCCTTCAAAGATTAAGAATCCATTTCATCTCCCTTCTTTCCTTGCCTACATGAAATACAAATATGATGGCTGGAACTGAAACTTACGATGTGAAGAAAAACCTTAATAATGTTAACGCCCATTTCCTTGAAGCCGTTGTATTAGTTCCACATTGTTTATGTTTGTACTGTTATTTCAGAGAAGAATAAAATTTCATTTTGTCTAGGTCACTGTTATTTGGCTAATATTACTACAGCCAATCTTGCATTCTAACTATTAAAGTGGCCTTACTGAATGGCCTCTAAATTCTTTAATATTACAGAGTCTGTAATTTAATTAAAATAACATTTATATATTAATATAAGGAGCTTCTGCTGAGAACAATTTTATATGAAACTGCATGAAGAAACTAAGATATTAATTTTCCTTACACTTATATGTTACAAAATATTTATTTTTTTTAGTTCTAGCCACTCCATGATGATTCACAGGCATATTCTAAAGAATGAACAATAAATTTGAAGACTTTAATATTTAGATATTTTCAGCTTGTTATTGAGAAATTTAAATTATAGAGTGATGATAAAGTACCTAGTACAATACAAAAGTCTTAAATAATTACTATTTCCAAAAGAAAATTCCATTTCTTGTATATAAATAATTTTTCATACATTATTGACTTTTCTGCAACAAGTTTTCTATGAGTTTCATACTCAATATTTATAACAAAAATAATGGCATAAGAGCTATAAGAAACATACTGTTGCATGTACAGAATGTCATAGAAGACTGGATTCTTATTCCAAGAAGTCCAGGGGATAAACTTTCCTAGGAGAGTAGAAAAAAAAAATTAGTGATTTACTCTATCCTTGGTACTTCTAAATAAATTTTAAAGTAGGTAAAATTTGTTCTTTTACTTATGGCACTTCTCAGCATTCAGTTTCTGGTGTAGCTTAAACTTTAAAACCAAGGCCTTAAAATGGGCTTAGCTCTTCTATATAATATTCCTACTTTTACCTTCTATTCCATAATCCTTTCATGATCTTTCACTTTATTAGCTATTTGATAGCTATTAGCTAAAATTCTCTTAATTCATATTCAAGTATAAAACCTATTCATAATTTTAAAATACATTATGTGTTAACCATAACAGTCATTAATATGAGGCCTTTCAGGCAAAGTAAAAAATAATAAAATGAAATGAAGGTATGTGGGCTTATAGTGCAGTTTCTGTTCTTTCACTTTTGTTCATGGATAAAAGATTATGTATAGCAACCAAATAATTTTCCTCCTTACTATTTTGTGCAATAAACCCTGTATGGAGCCCACAATACACATAAGAAAGATGTCCCAACCCTGACTTGATAGAGGAATCTTTTGTTAGATAGCTGAGTTTGATAATATAACAGGGATAAAAGTCTTGTTCATGCTTGGAAATTCTGTGATATAGTGTGTGTGCATGTGTGTGTGTGTGCATGCCCATGCACAGGCATAATAGTATAAAATGACAAATCATCATCTCATTATATATAAATAGTAACCTCACAGCATTGTCTTATTCTTTCTTTAAATTCATTCATTCTGATATCTTAGGAAAAGGAAGCTAAGAGCCCAAAAGGAGTAGTTTTGAACATAATATATTTTACAAATAAGAGATTTTTTTTGTATTCACATGATTAGTTATGTAAATGTCATTTCAACATTTCCTGCCATGTCTTCTTCATACTAAACAGTCTTCTAAGATTCAGTGTCACATCCAAATGCTCCCCAGGCCCATAAATCAAAGTAGCTTGCCAACTAATCAGATTTGGTTTGTAGGAGAAAAATTGAGGACAGAAACAATACAGATATCTCTAGACTACTTTCCTAATATTCACACTTACTTCATTGAAAGAAACAAATGTATATTTATGATAATCTTGGAAATGAAGTTTATAATGATTAAGGCTAAGAACTCTCCCTTTTCCATGATATTTAAAGTGAGAAACACTTGTTTGAACACCCAGAATTACTTTCTTTTTGTCAATGACTACAGGGCTGCAAATGAGGGTTCTGCAATCAATCTTAACTTTTTCTTCATTAAGAATTTATGATTTTCCTTCATTATATTCCACTAAATGACTTGGAAAATATGAATGCCTGTTTTTGAAGTACATAAATACATACTGAATTAATCAGTTTGCATTGCTATAACCAAAAAGCCACACAAGAATAACTTAGAGGAGGAAAAGTTTATTTGGGCTCATGGTTAGCTGATTGACTACTCTGGGCCCAAGTTAAGGCAGAACATATGGCAGAAGGACATGGTGAAGGAAAGCTGGTCACTTCCTGACAGACAGAAACTTACCTGTTGGGGATAAAATATAAAAACCAAAAGTATGCCCCCAAAGATCTAGTCACACATTACTTGCAAACAGTTATCACCTAGTGCAGTTGTCCTTTCAAATTATTAACACATCAAATGGGTTAATTCACAGATTATGGTATAACTTTCATAATGCAATCATTAGCTTTCAGGTGACACCTCATATCTAAATCATAATAATTTATTTGTTTCAAAAAAACAAAAAAAAGGTTTCACATTCAGTCATATTTGGAGACAGTTATAAATGATAAACTTTTCTTGGAAATCTGCAATGTTTTCATGTTAAATAATGTAGTCTATCATTTTAAAATTTAAAAAAAGCTATATTAATTTAAATAAGGAATTTCCAATGCAAAAATTCTTTTTTCCTAAAACCCTGTTAACTCCCCAAAATATGTACTTAGGAAGCAGAGTCCCATTGCTATTTTTACCTAAATTTTCAGATTCTGGAATTGTAATATAGTACATAGGTTACCATTAAATATCTGAATATTATCTTGAACTGAAAATGATTTTCGCAAGACCTTTATTTTCTCAATGCTTTAGTTGTGTTCTTAATGCTGGATACCAATTCTTGGCAAATGATTCTTTTAATTACATTCTCAGTCAGACCCATAGACCATGCTATCTCAGACTTTAAAAGCTACAACTCAATATAGGCCTGAAAATTAAGTGTTGATTCATTACTAAAACGTATCTTGTCACTTTTCTTTTTTATAACCTTCAGCTCTGAAATTTTCATTCCATTATTCTGCCTGAGAGAGACAGGGTTGCTATAAGTGTAACTCTTACTTTCATTGTTAATTGGTACATGAAATTACATCCAAGAGAAAAATAATATGGAGTATAAGGAAGTAAACTGATATCATATTAACCATCAATGGTTTGTGTGTGAGCCATGAAGTATGAATCCATTCAGTGTACATCTGAGGGCACAATATTCCTACAGAGCCTGCAATATTATTGACAATAAATCTTTATATTTTGAAACACTTCTAAATAATTGTTTTTATGATTTGGGAAAAAAAAAAACCTTTAAATCTCCAAAATAAAGAGAAAGTCAGGGATCCTGTATTTCAGTGAAGTGGAGGCTTCATTATCTCAAAACAGAATCCTATGTTATATGTTGGAATTAAAATGTTAGCCATGACCTTTTCTCCTGAGCACTCCCCACTAAAATATTGTGGCAGAGAAAAACATAGTGTTGGGGGTGATCTGAATAATGAGATTAAAACAAGATTTAAAATCTCTTATTCTTTAAAAAATATAATTGTTTATTTATAATAGAAGACTAACTCAAAGTGTTTTCTCATATGAAATGCCCTTTTTATATCAGCTTTAATAGGAAGGCTATTTTAGTTTTCAGTATGTATAGATAAAATTGGTTATATAATATATAAATTATCACTGTTAGATATATATGTAAGTATATAGATAAAACAATGTTTGTTCTAAACCTCGTCCCATTCTAAATAGTAGAAAAAATTTGATATTGTTTTGAAAACCAAAATCATGTTGACCTTTCAAATATTGCCTTTTTCCAAACTCTCTTATGATTCAATGACAAAAATCTCATTTGAGTTTAATTTGTAATCAATCTAATGCTTATTTTAACACCGTTTATATGTAGTATAAAATAAGATATAATCTTATAATCCTCATGAAAAATACAAAAAAGTCCAAAATAAGCTTCCTTTATTCCATCCTTCCATTACTTGTATTTATCTGTAACACACAAATACACATCCAAGACATTTTAATGACATATGACTCAAATAAATTATTTTTCCTTGAGTCTTAAGCCAAGACACTATTTTCTAAAGGTAAGAGGCTTCATGAATCAGGAATGTAAAATCCAAATATTACCAAGATACATATGACCATAAATCCCTACCCCTGATAAAAAGTCTTTGAAGCACTTAATTTAAGGCAGCCACAAGTTATAAAGTGAGTGAATACATTTCAAAAATCAATGCCCAATTGAAATAAAAATCCTCTATCTCACAATCTAGACGCACTTCAGTCAGCAACAAATAGAACCTCACAAAAGAACATTGATGTGACAAAAGAACATAGGAGAAAATGAAGGTCAGCTTGTTGTGGTTGTTCTATTAAACCCAGCAGGAAGACTTCATGTAGTCTTCTCAAAGGAAACAAAAAAGATCAAGTCTGAGGTAATACCTTTTATTGAACTGAAACAAAATTAGTTCACAAAAGCAGGAAGGTTAGCTATAAACAAATCCCAAAACAAAATGCTAAGAATCTAAGGAAAGCCTTCCAGTTTTAAGGTAGATATATATGTTTGTATGCATGTGTGTATGTTTGTGTATATATATATGTAAGTATATATATGTGTGTTTATAATATATTCCTCTACATTTTTCTAAATACACATAAAAAAAAATATATATATATATACACACACACACACACCCCTCAGCTACATATTAAAGTATAAGAATGACATATGATTATGATCTAAACACATGATTTTTCTTTCATTACCTCCTCTAAATTTCCCTTAAAATGAGTCAAATTATATCATTATCTGAAGTTATTAAACTATTCAATCAATAAGCAGAAATGTGTAGACAACTTTTGAAAAATATGCTGTGGAAAACAGAATGAAAGAAAAGCTTAATTCACAATTTATCACGTGTGAGTGAAATAACTATATAAATGGCAGATAGAGGAGACATTCAATGGAATCATCCAAATCCCTTGATGAGGAGCCACATACATGACATGATAAAAACGGATAATTTTGTTGACTCCCTCATGAGAACTGTCAGAGTTCCTTAGGATTAACTAACATGTATTCAGCACAAACCAGGTGTCAAACAGTGTTACAAACACTTTCCCTCTTTTTCCCCATTTAATAGAATGTTACAAGGTGGGTAGTATCATTACACAATTGAGGACACTGGAGTTTAGATAAATAATCTAAACTTGCTCAGGTTAATCAGCTGGTGTTAGCAAAGCTAAGATACTCTCCCTTGATTTAGCTGCAGAGCTTGGATTCTCAGTCTTTACACCATGGCCCTTCCCAGGTTTACCATGTCTGCTGGACAAGGGTTTTTGCTCCTGCTAATCCTTCAGCACTATCAGTTTGAGAGGCTGATGATTTCATGAAAACACATTGAGTCATGGAATGAAATAATCAATTAAGTGTTTAGGGAGAAAAATGGGATTACTAAATTTAAAACTAAAATAGATTAAGTAAAATGTTGTAGAAAGATGAAATGGTTTATTCAAACAAAATAATAATAACTGATCTAATAATATAAATAATGTGAGGATATAATTTATACATAAAGATCTAAAATTCAGGACAGTGGATAGTAAAGATATACAATATGCATAAAATAATTTCTATAAGGCAAAAACTTAGATCTAATAGAGAAGAAGAAGAGAGAAACTGAGAAAACAGAAAGAGACAGAGACATACTGCACTTGGTTTGAAAGATTTGATTCAGTTGAAAAGAAACTGGGCACCAAGCAAAACTGATGGAAAAGGGTTGTATTGTGTATTGGTTTTTCAGTTAGTCTCAATCATTTTAAATTAGTCTATTTCATTTTTTTCCCCAGTGCACTGGTTTTGGTCAGCTTTTTGCTGCTGTGACCAAAAGACCTGATGAGAAAAGTTACAGGAGGAAAAGTTTCTCTGGGGCTCATGATTTCAGAGGTGTCAGTCCATAGATGGACAATTCCATTGTACTGTGCTGGAGATGATGCACAACATCATGGAGGAAGGGTGTTGTGAATAAGAAAATCAGTTCAGAACATGGCAATTAGAAAGCAGAAAGAGACTAAGCTTGACTCACCGGGGACTAAATATATACCCCAAATGGACACCTCTCAGCCACTTACTTCCTTCAACCTCACCCTATCTCCTACAGTTATCTCCCAAATAATCCATTGAATTAGAAGAAAAAAAAAGTGACTAAAGAATTTTATTGATGCCAATGATGTTCTATGTAAGAGGAAAACAAAAGTATATTTTTACAAACACAGTGACTCTAGCCAAATGGCTTTGATTTATTGAGGAAACCAACGAGAGCAATTTTCATGAGTCAAAAAGGTTTTTGAGCTAGTCATGGTGGCACATACCTCTAATCCCAGAGGCTTGGGAAGCTGAGGCAGGAGGATCATGAGTTCAGCCTTAGCAATTTAGCAAGGTCCTAGGCCACATATTGAGAACCCTATCTCTAATTAAAATATAAAAAAGGGATGGGGATGGGGATCAGTGGTTTAATGTACCTGAGTTCAAACCCTGGTACAAAACAAAATGAAACAAAACACTCTGATAATAATGATGTTGTTTCATATTCATTGAAATAGTAGGAAATATTACAATGAGTAGTAATAGACAAGCAGATGTTACTATTTGTTTTGTGGTCATAGAAATCAACTAAGGTATATACTGTAAAGGACAGAGCATACAAACATACCAATTGTGACGTTAAACTAATTTTGTGATACTAAAAATATTTTTCTTTCCTTAAGTAGATATTAAAACATTATCCTTTATAATAATCTAGTAGGGTTACATATTTTAAGTGAACTTTTTGAAGTGCAAATTTTGAAAATAAAATTCTTACCTTATTGGAAATTAAATTAAATTAAATTAAATTAAATCAAATCAACTATAACTAGTTAATCCTTGTATCAAAGAAAACCCAAAGGAAAATTTCAAGCTCTAGGGAAAGCAATTAAAGAGAATACTTTATAATAATACCTTTGAGAACAAAACAAATTCTAGAATTGGAACAAAATTTGTAAATTTAAATGCCTTAATCCTGAAGAAATAATAAAAATATTATTTTTAATTTTTTTTAGTTGTGGATGGACACAATATCTTTATTTATTTATTTATTTTTATGTGGTGCTTTGGATCGAACCCAGTGCCTCATACATTCGAGGCAAGTACTCTACCACTGAGCTATAGCCCCAGCCCCATTACCTTATCTTACCCTCCTCCCCAATAATAGTCTCCCTTCTACAAAAAATAAAATTATTTAGAGCTTATAACCATTTATTCTTTCACTCAGAAAAGTTTAATGTCATTTATAGGCATAGGAGGTGCAACAGCTGTGTGTGTGTATATGTGTTTGTGTGTGTGTGTGTGTGTGTGTGTGTGTCTGTATAGATATATAGACATATATAATTTTTATTAAATTTATTTTAACTGATACATAAAAAAACAAAGATTGTACATATCCTTCTCTTAATAACACTATTTTGATATGTGTATATATTTTGGTAATGTTTAAATTTATAATTTTTTTCAATTTTTGTGGGGGGCACAATACCTTTATTTATTTTATTTATTTATTTTTATGTGGTGCTGAGATTCGAACCCATTACTTTTCATGTGCTAGACAAGAGCTCTACTGCTGAGCCACAACTGCAGCCCCAAATTTATCATTTTTTTAATGTTGAAAATTTTTAAAGCCCTTCTAGCTTTTTGAAATGTACAGTACATTATTGTTATCTATATACTATGCAGTAGCACATCAGAGCTTCTTGAATCCAACTGTGACTTATTGCTTATTGATCCTGCCCCCATCCCTTCCTCCTCCCTACTCTCTTTTCTCTGTGCCCTCTAGAAGCCAACATTCTACTGTCCACTTCTATGAGATTCCACATGTGAGTGAGATTATGTAGTACTGATTTTTGTGTACCTGGTTTATTTTACTCAGTGCAGTGATTTTCAGTTCTATCCATGCTGTCACAAATAACAAGAATTCATTCTTTTTATGACTGAATAGCATTCTACTGCTTATATGTACCCCATTTTCTTCATCTGTTCATTAACTTATAAACAATCTAGTTGTTTCCATTTTTTGGCTATTGAGAATAAACATGAAGTGCACATAGCTCTTTGACATACTCATTCCATTTTCTTTAGATATACTCCTAGAAGAAAATTGCTGAATCATATTCATATTATAAGCCAAGACTTTAAGGAGATGAGGAGGCACTAATCCAGTTAGAACAGCATGTTCATTAAGAACTCATTATTCCTCGTGAAGTGTATCAAGATAGGAAATAGTCAGAGAGGTTCAACAGGTTACAGAGAAAGGAGGTAAAATACCCACTTTGAAAATTATCAGGATAAGATTGGTTTCACAGATAAAATTTTTCTTAATATTTGAAAGGGCAGAAATGGTCTTTAAATTTTTTCCAGGCTACAGGAAACTATGGAAAGCAATCTGTTTTTATAAAACCAATGTAACTCCAGTCTGAAAAAAATTAATACAAAAATGGAATCTAAAAATGACTAGATTTAATTTTTAAAATTTCATTACCAAAGAATAAAGTATCTTTTTCAAATTCAAATGACACATAAAGTATAGGCTATGGCATCTTGGATGGGACTTTTAAATTACCTACCTGTTTTAGGGACTGGTAATTCTAAATTTTATAGTAGAGTTAACACTTGATAAAGGGATATTACTTAGTAATTTGACATTTGGCTAGAATGGCTTAAAATAGTCACAGATATATGTCAGTATTTATATCAGTTAGATCCAGAACATAGTGGCATAATAGTGGTGTCCATTCTGTTCATGCTAAGTGTTCATTCTGGTGCTTTATTTTTCATTCAGTAGTTAGTATTCATTCAGTATTTTTAATTTCTACTCTAGCACATCATAAAAATGTACATGGCCAGCAGAAGAAGACCTCAGGGTTAAGATGTTATCTGTTGAAGCAACAATGGATCTAAAGATGAAATATACTTAATGTTTTAAAATTAATTGCCAAAGAATAAAGTGTCTTGTTGGAAGTGCAATGTCATTTATACAATTGTTTGTATATTCATAAAGGACTACTGGTCCCACAGGAGAAAGTGGTCAAGGTATTCCCTCAGCCTTTCTTGGGAAAAGGTGAAACTGCTTCCTCAATTTGAAGTAGAAGGCTTGACTTCAGAGTAGCTCCACTGGTGAACTAGTTTCCCTCTCCTTTCAGAAACCGGAGAGCATCACATTTTATTCATTTGTTCTCATTTGTCTTCCCCTATATTTTATTATTTGTCTTGGCTTAACCAAACTAAACTGATAATACATGTGAATTTGAATACCAGTAATCACAGGGTGCTAAAGGTAGTCTGACATGAGCCAGAAAAGTTTCCCTATGCTCCTTGAGGCAAAAAGCTTTGGAACGATAAGCAAGTGAGCCAATAAACTCTGCATCTTTTATCTTCCTCCATCTCCACCTGAGGTACATTTCCATGGCTGTTGGATACATTTGAAAGTTTTGTTTTTCTTTAAGAGGCATCAAATGTATAAAATGTGTTAATAGTTTAGTTACAAAGTTTGCACAAGAGAACAAATCAATTGGCATTTGATGTTTTCATAAATATATTGAATATCAGTCTTCAAGGGTTAATACATTTAAATTGAAAGACCTATGAAAAGCAGGCCTCATTTAAAGAAACATGGCATTAAAATGCTAAAGCGAAGGGGTTCTTTGAAGAATATTTATAAGGGAGTCAGTGTATCATGCTGCACCTGTTATTAAAAGTGCTCAAGTTCTGCTCAAGTTCCAGATTGAATTGGCTTCAAAGATTAAAAAAAAAAAATAGCCTCTCTGTTTGTAAGTTTTCCTCTCTTGTGAATAGAGATTTGTCTTTTCTAAGGGAGGAATGGCAGACTATTGGGGGCATTCTCCACCAGCAGCACCTGTGAAACTTGGCAAACTTGAGCGTCTTAAGCTGCTGGTATGAATAGCATTGCACTATGTGAGTAAAGAGGCCACCAGTACTTTCTAATGAATGAAACCACGGAATGCTAATTTTGGAATCTGAATTGTGTGACTAGTTCAGCATTTAAGTGTTATTTTGAAATAGAGTTCACTTCATCTCACCAAGTTTGAAAACATGTCCTCTGGCAATAATTTCAGCTTTTTATTTTATAAATGGTTTGTTTTGATGTTGAGAAAATGCATCAAAATTAAATTATGATTCAGCTAAAATTTCTTGTTTTAGGAAATAAGATTAACTACTTGATTAACATTAGTTTATATGATTTTGATAGAATCAATGGTTAATAATAGGTTTATGTGCATAAAGACAGACCTGTGCATGTCAGATTTTTACACAATGTGATGAGGTGAACAGGCATCCCAGATAAATTACTTTTTCATGGCAGATGATCCCATTTGCCAGCAGTAAGCATATAAAATTGGTGATGGTATCACATCATCAGTGTGATACGAAATGTATAGATTTTCTCCTTTTTATCTCTTTAAGACTATTTATATTTAGACCCAAAATACAGTATTTTGAAAGAGAAAAAATCAAAATGTTTCTGAACATTGCTGAAAAATATTTGTGTAGGGTCACCTTCAGCAAAAAACTATATTTGGAAGAAATAAACTGAAATTAAAAAGTGTCATGGTGATATAGAACAAAATAGAAAATTCTCAAATCAATACAGCATGGCTGTTCTTTTCCTAAAATGTTTTTTTTTTAATCCTATTTCCTGTCTTTTTTGCTAGGAACTCAGTTGACATGTCTTTTTCTTTCCTAAAAATTTTTCTTAACCTCCTTTCTCTCCTGCAAAGTTAAGAAACGTCTTCTGTATTCCTTTGTTATGACTTATTACATTTAATCTGCTTACATGTCTGTCTTTCCAATAGAGGGCCCCTCAAAGACAAGGGTTTGTACTTTTCTCATTATGTCAGCCCTTTGGCTTTACATATATAATATACAAAACATGTTTACAACAGATATCATGTCAGGCCTGCTAAAAAAGAAAGATAACATAAAACATTGCCTGGAGAAAACGTAACTCTATGGATTTATGCCATTTGCAGTAGAGTTGTAAACCTTTCTTTCTAATGCTATTTACTACCAGTAGATCCAGTATGGTTTTCTTTAAATATTACCATAAATGAAAAAAGATATAATCAGTATCATTTTGAAATTACATCCTCAGAGGCAATCATTTGACACTGACCCATCTATTTTGGTGTATTCTATAAGATATATTTGTGTTAAATTTTAAGTGGTTTGCAGTTAAACTGCATTTTGTTATAAAATCCCCTGTTTATTAGTTTCTTCTTCTCCTCCTCCTTCTCCTCCTCCTCCCCCTCC
>NW_026000019.1:5433341-5445571 GCF_001458135.2 Marmota marmota marmota
CTGTTTTGCAAAGCTGCATATAACCTCAGTTCTGTATGAGGGCAAGAGGGCTGCTGGCTCCCTTTTGCACTGATCCTACTATGGATGCCACTTACATTCAGGCTTGACACAGAACAAAGCACAGGAACCAATTATCACCTGAACCTTCTGAGTTTCCCCACACTTATCTGGGATGGGCAACAAATTGTTTCTGAAACACATATGCATCCTTGTGTTTTTTGTTCCACAATTGGAAGGTGATTTTTGAAATAAGACATAAATACTTCAGTGCTTTGCTTCTTAACTTAGCAGTAACATCTTCACTCCAAATGGTATGTGATTACTACTTAAGTTATTTCCATTGAGAGAAAGAGCCACAAAATATTAATAAGGAAGATGGTTTGGTGTTGGAAAGGGTCTAGCTTTCAATAACTGTAAAGTACTTTTTTTAGTTTCCCTGAATCTAGTTGCATCCTTGGTAGAATGGGAGATGACAAGAGAGTTGTGGTGGTTGGAAGAAACAGGATATATAAAGTGTCCAGCACATACTAGACAACACATTTTATAAACACTGCTTTTCCTTCTCCTGTAGAGTAGCTCCCCTTCCCTTATCTATTGATGATCTGGACTTCAAGATATTGTAACGTTGCTGTCTCTCCCCTGTTGCTATCATCTTCATCATTCTTAAAGAATGCCGTTTGCCAGGGCTAGCTAAATCTTCATTTTATTTATGCTTCCTCATCTATTTATACTCACTGGCCTTTGTCTCACTTTCATATCAAGCCAAGGCATCTGTACTCTGCCTGGAATACATAGCCTTTGCATAGCTTTGCCCAAATAGCCAACAATAATCATTTGGCTCTCACTTCAAATATCATGTCCAGAGAGGGACTTTCCCACAGTGGTCCTCACACATTATTCACCACAACATTATGCTCTCAGCAGTTTCATAGCCCTTATGCTTATTTAATATTTTCCTGTTTATGTATTATTTCACTTATTTGTTGAGAATAAATGTTCCAATGGGACCATTTCTTCTTTTCATTATTATATTCCTAATCCCAGTATAAGAGATTTTTGTTTGTTTGTTTTGTTTTTATCTTCCAATTTTGTTTTTATTAAATTAAGGTACAAAAATTTCAGTTAATGGTACACATGAGTTCATAGTTATTATTTTCTATGTCAAGACACTCTCATTTTATGTATAAATGGGTTTTCTTTTTTTAATCCTTTATTTTGTCTCCTATTCTCATTACTAACAGATGTAGCTACTCTATGGACTTGATATATATTCATAAATGTGTATGTGTCATAGTAAAATAGATAGGGATGATGTTTAGAATACATATTTAGTTTTTACTAATTTGAATGTTTTAGGATCCATGCATTTTTCTGTACTTATATAACTTTTAACTATTGCAGAATGTTGTAGTCTGCATTCACTATATTTTCCATCCAGTCCCTAATGATCTGCCTCAAACACTCTCTAATCCCACCAACCTACACTGTGCTACAATGGATAGGTTGCTCAATGTTCTGCTTTTGATTTATGGAGATTCTTCTGTAATGTATGCTCAGAAGTGGGATTTCTGAATCATAACATATACTTATTTTTAATAAGACACAGTTCTTAGTAAATATTTCTTGAATTAATTATTTTAGCACTGCATAATAGCCATCTTCCATTTTGATTTTAGATTGTGGATAAGTTAAATTTCTGACACAAATCTAAGCTTTTAGAGAATAAATTTATAGCTATACTATAAACCCTAGACTATTATTTATCTGTAGTTGCATAACAAATTTTACTTGACAACTTAGGATAACATATATTTATCATCTCATAATTTCTCTGGGTCAGGATCTAGGAAGTAGCTTATATTGGTGTTTTTAGTTAGAGTTGCTCATGAAGTTACACTCAAGCTATCAGCCAGGCTACAAGCATATGAAGGCTAGACTGGGGTGGGCAGATATCATGAAACCTTCCATATGCATGACCCTTGGCAGAAGTTCTAAGATCCTTAAATTGTCCAAGTGCTCTTTGAATGTCTTCATGTTAACTTGCTTCTCCCAGAGTTAATGATCCAATGATAAAAGTTAAAAAAAAACAGCAAACAAACACAAAGGCTTTATGATTTATTCTCAGAAGTTACAGTCATCACTGTTTTCTCTCTGTAAATACAATTCTCACCTACACTCGGGAGGGTAATTAAACTCTGCCTTTTGGAGGACATCTGTCAACTTACGGAAATATATCAAACTCACCATAAAAGTCATAAGATATAAAAAAGTGCTCTAAGTTTTGAATAATTGCTCATTTGTGATATCCTGTTTTTGAGTCCTTAAACATTAAATATCAACATCATACTAAACATGTTCCTAAGTAATATGAAGAGAAAATGAATATCTAGGATTTATGTTATGAAGGAACTTAAAATTGTGTCACAAATGACACAAAATGTAATTCAATGCAGATACATTAAAAGAGGTTCCACTACAACCCAATATGATATCCATATTCAGGGTAACAATCTATAAGAAATAATATATTATAAATGCTATAAGCGAAGTTATCCTAACTCTGCTTGTGAATAAAACTTTCAGAACAAACTTATAATTACAGGTAAGATTTAAAGAGTGATTGATTAGGCACTTCCTAAATAAATCACCCATCCTAAAGAGGCAGAAAGACCATCATAAGTAAATGTACAGATGTACATACACCAGAAGTATGTTTAGGAGTCATTGGTAGTCATTGGTAAATTTGATATGTAGGTCTTAAATAATTCATACATTTTATATCATAGAAGATTACCAATTATTTTTTAGATCATGGAAAACTGATGAGTTTTCCTTGGAAAAATGAATTTAATTCTCCAAATTAGCCAAAATAGACAGATCCAACTTTGCTGCACATTTTGTAAAGGTCTTATTAGCATCCAAATAACTTCATATTGTATGTGCTATTAGACCTATGCCTTTCCAAGGTCAATTGCAATTGATCTATGAAGAATATTAAATCCAATCCTGCCCCAATCTACTACAGGTTAAAGTTGCAAGCTCCACAATTTAAGAAGAAGAATGGGGATAAATGAAAATGAATTTGTAAATAGGAGCTAGATTATGTAGAGCTTGATAAGCCTGTGATATATAAACACTGATTATTTGAGAAGAGGGAGGGTAATACCAGATTTACTTTTTAGGCATTTCCCTTTGTTGCTAGTATCCCAATTAGATAAGAAGGGTTGACATTAGAAAGAGTAGGTTTCTAGAAAATTGATGACAAGGGTACTCACAGAAGAGGGGAGGACAATTATATGAGATATATTTAGGAAATAGAATAGACAGATATTGGAGATTGAATGGATGTGGAAGTCTGAAGTGTTTACAAAGATGTGAGTTTCTAGCCTGGAATCAAGACTGACAGAGGTATTATATACTGGATTGTGTGGTAGATTTGTTATTAGCCTTCTCACAGACCCAGTGGTAGAATACAGGTGGTACCTTCTGTTGTTATATTTACTATTTTCCATTATTTAATGCGATTATAGATTTTTAGTTCACCTCAAAACATCACCTTATAAATCTCCAGTGTAGTTGACATTCTCAATAGCCTCCTTTCACTTCACTGTCAATGCAGACTCTGCACACAGCTTTTGGTAAACACAGTTTGGAGTTACACAACTTTCCTCACTTTTCCTTTGTACTATTAGCGAAATCTAACCTCTCTTGTTCTAATAATAGTCATCCATATCAGTTAGTCCACATTAGCAGTTATAACAAATAGACTCACAAAAGGTCATGAACAAACACAATAGAGATTGTTTTCCTTTGTTAAAGACTCTAAGATGGTTCCAGGTTAACAAGGGACAGGGAACAGGATTCTATTAATATGAAAAGATTGTCCCAGAAATCCTGGCTCAAAGGGAAATATGAAGCCAGGACAAAAAGAGAGAGAAGACTTGAGAAAGAGAAGAGTTTTTGGGGTTTTGTTTTGTTTTGAAGATGCAGGGGGAAAAAGTTATGCATACAAGTCAAATTACTGTTCCAAGATCTATCAACTCTCCTATTTGCTCAGAAAAACTTGCAGACTAGAGAGATGAATGATTCTGAAGTAAAAACAAAAAATCTTCATGGCAAAGCAGAGTTAATAATCTATATACATTTCCAGAATTCTTTCCTGAGCATATACTTTGCTATTGCATCATTTTTCCTTGCCTGGCAAAATCTTAACTTGTGGGTACTACACATTGAGATATATATTCAGAAATTCAGAAGATAAATCCATGACTACAGAATAAATATATGAATTTTAAAGGATTTTTTCTCAGAAGAATGGATTTTTGTTTACTAAGATGTTTTAAAATTAGAACTGACAGATTTATTCTTATGCTTGCCATCATTTCCCTATTCTAGCTTGATTTTAGATGTATATTGTGAACAGAATTTTCTGTGTTCTTCATTACAGTATATAGAATTAATATAACCATTTCTTTATGAATTCTATGACTTCAGGAAGAAATTGCTAGAGGAGTAAGAAAGGCTGCTAACTAAGCAGCTAAAAACAACCTTTTGTTTCCTAGCATCATCTACAGTTTAAAAGTCTCCATCACGTCAATAGCATTCTCATTCTTCAAGCTCGGCATGCTGCTCTAAACACAGATTGGCTTATTGTCCTTAGTGTTCAGAAACTGCACCTGTTCTTTTTTAATGGTATTTAAAAGAGCATAATGCTGTAATTATCTACTGCATGAATTGCAAGTATCCCCAGAACTGGTAAATAATATAGCACTACAAACTAAAATTATGGCTCAATGCTTATTTGCATGTAGATGACCAAAAATATGTCTCTCCATGCACTCTTCATCTAGTAGACAATAAAATTACTATCGTTTCACTTTGAAAAGACATTTCTGTTTTTTTTTTTTTTTAATTATTGGCTGAGCTGGATAAATTTTAGAATTGGTTTATATAGAGGAAACTATCAGGAAGAAGGAATAGAATGAAAGAGTGGGATTTGTTATTAGCCTTCTCACAATCTGTCCCTGATCTTGATCCTTACTTAGATGATGATAATAGAGTAGTTTTGTGGAAATGAGATGATTAAATAAAATAGAATGTGATTTACTTATGCTTTGACAAGAAATTGCAATTTGTATAAATGAAAACTCTATTCCTACTGCTCTGAATAAACATGGCAGACTCATCCAATCAGATCAGAACTTTCCAGTTATGAAGCAATAACCAGACACATCCAAAAGATTTCAAATTATTTTGCATTTATACTTTCTATTGTAGAACTGGTATGGGCATAAAGATTTCCTCTAATCCAATATATGTCAAAAAGCCTTCTTGAATAAATGGACTCAGCAAGGATTTCCAACTGCTAGCTGTATTTAAAATGTATTTTACCCAATATCCCTTTGCATTACATATGTCAGCAAGTTGGTTTGCATGGTTTAGTGTTTCTCTTGATCTTCTGTGCTCCTGCAGGCACAGGCCAAGGCATTGAATTTATCGGTTAACCTGGTAAGTCACAGTAAATATCGTATTAGAGTTAGTACTATCAAATTAGAGTTAGTACTATTTTAATAGATAATGTGCATTGTGTATGGGGCATTATCAGGCATCAGGAAAATTTCTAAGAAATTAAATTCTGGATCAAGTGATATTTAAATTCTGTTAAAACATCAGAGAATGATAAACTATTTGCCAATAATCAACATTCACTGTCTATTTGGTATAGATGAATCAGTTTATCCATAAGAAGCTTAAAAAAATAGTGTGTGACAGATTAAAATGAATGTTCAGTTATATAATACATAGTAATTGCTAGATAAAAATTATATAATAAACACATGAATTTGTAAAATCATAAAAGAATGTGAAGAAAGCCATTTTTAAGTTTAGGAAAGTGCTTAATTACTTCCTGGGGACTTACTAAGTGATGATCATTTACATATATTACAGACTATAATTCTTAACTCAACCATGAGTTTTTTTTTTTTAATTTGTCCATTAATTAAAGAAAGAAGCCAAGTTCAAAGAACTAATTTATACATGTTGAATTTTATATAAAATTTTTTAAAATATTTTCAAATACTTTAATGTTTCATAATTAAGTTATTAATATATGTTATATGTTTTTTTCATTAGGTATTCTTTACTTAGATAACCATAGAAAAATGTAGTGCCCAATTTCAAAGACAAAAATTAGAATAACTATTCAAATATATTACTAACACTTTATTTTGAATTAAATAAAAATAAATTATTGTAAATGACATAAAACATATCAATTTGTATTATGTAGTCATATATAGTTCATTTTTAAAGATTCCTGATACAATTAACTAATGTATTCACATTTTAAGTTTAATTCCATACTGTGAAAACAATGCTGAGATTCACTGTGCTTATGATTAATATATTTAAAAGATAAATGAGTACTGTTTGTAATAAAATATTTCATTTTTGTAAGAGGTACATTACTCTTTCACGGGTTACCTGAATGATAATTTGTTAAAGGATTGTTTCCTTCACTGGCCTTAAATCCAATGAAGGTAGAAACTGTGCACTTCTTGTAGTGTGAAGAATCCCAGCTCCCCTTCTCTTAGGTACTGTTCATTCTAAATGATTGCATGGAGAGGGGCTGGGGTTAAAGCTCAGTGGTAGAGTGCCACAGTCTGGCTGGGCACAAATGCCGCAGTCTGGCTGGGCACAAAATCACGAGCCACCACACAGCTTGTAGATTCAAACAGCAACTCTTTATTCCCGAACTCACACCAGCAGTCTACAATCACGTTCTGGGGAAATCCACGTTCTCTGCCCAAATCCACCTCCACTGGGCTTCTATCTCCCAAAGAATACTGTCTGAATCCCATGAGAACTCAAGGGGAACTCAGGCAGCAGGATACGCCCTATTCCCAGCAGGAATAATCTTAAACCTTAAACCTGGAACCTAAACAGGGAACGCCCTAAACCCGATTATCTTAAACCGGGAACACCCTAATTCACCTTGGTCCTTGAGCAAGGTCACCTACATTCAATGTCACTGCAACATGGGTTACGCTGGCAAGGAAATTGTCATACCTACTTGGCTAATGGCTCCCAGCAGTAGAGTGCTTGCCTAGCATATGTGAAGCACTGGGTTCCATCCTCAGCACCACATTAAAAATAAATAAGTAAATAAATAAAGTTATTGTGTTCATCTACAACTAAAAAAGAAAAAGTTTTAAAAAAGATTGCATGGAGAAGACAGGCAATAGACAAACAACAGTCAGGTCACTGGAAATTAAAAAACATGAAGGAAATAAAAACATTGATTTGATAGTGATTAGGGAGAAGAGTGCCATTTTACATAGGGAAATCTTTCGGAAGAGGTAAAATTTGAAAAAAAGTTGTAAAGCACGAGCCAGAACTAGTCAAAGACAGTACTGTCTGAGAGATGAGCTGAAAAAAGTCATCTAATGCCGATGTGTACTGTTTGGATGTAAAACAAATATAAATAAATACAATTATAACACCAGGGGATAAGTGTTATGTTAACCGGCTATCCAGAAGAGCACAGAGGAAAGGTGTTCAAGGCAGACTATGTTGAAAATGAAAATATGGAATTAATTTCTCTGGAATTTGAAAGATAGATAGTTTCATGAGTTTAAGTTCATCATATAGAAAGTGCAGAAACATAATTTAATAAAAGTATTTGTTTTTAAAAATCTAGGTTTACTTGTTGGATCATTAAATGTATGATTATATGTTTTTGTTGTCAGCATGAAGTAAGGCTAAAGCTCATTGTTGAATCCAATGTTGCCCAATATTCTGCTCATCCAATTGTCTATTAATTCTGTGTCAATTTCCCAGTTAAATTAATCCCATTTGTTTGTCACACTACATGTTTAGCTGCTATGAAGAAAAAGACTTCTATATTGGTATGCACAAAACAGAACTATTTTTTCCCTTATGTAAATACCTGAGTGAAATTTTGAGGGCTGGCATAGTAGCTTCATAGTGTCAGAGAGCCTGGCTCTTCCCAGATGTCATCACATCTGGGATGTTTTCATCTGAAGGTAAAGATGAAAGCATAGCTTTCATCTCAAGGTAAAGGCAATTCCTTCAGCTATCACTGCAGTATCTTCATTCCAGTAACAGTGAGGGAGAAATGAAAAAAAAAGAACACACATCTTTCCTATGAATACATGACATCAACAGTTAACATATCATACCAATCATAATTCAGAGACCAGGTCTTAGGTCATTTTTACTGCACACCATGCTATGTTTGGACTTTGTCTAGCTGGCCATGTGCTTTGTTAAAAAGTATATTACTGTGCAAAAAAAGGAAGATGAACAGTAAAAAACAAATTTTAGTCTGCTAGATCATCCCATTGTGATTTAATTTTCAAGTGTTAGATTAATTTTTGGAAATGTAGCAAATTCTTTAATACATAATCAAATGAACTGTGCAGAAAATCAATTACATATTCTGAATAGCTAGCTCAGTCTCACTGATTCTGCCTTCATCATTATCAACAAAGTCCTCATGTTAATAATTGCTAAAATGTAATGTATATCTTATTTTTCAAGGAGAAGAAGATAGGTTTCAAAGCATTTTCAAAAGAAAACAAACATATATGCACATATTTCTATATTTTCCTCATAAAAATTAAATATGATATATATGCATATATAAATGTGTTCACTTTTATCTCATTAGAATGTGCTTGATGACAGAGCTTTTTATTCTACTTTATTTTTTAATGCTTTGGAACAGCATGACCTTTATTCAGTTAAAAGGACCCTAGTTAGGAGTTTGAATACTTATGTTTGAGGCCTTGTTGGACTTCTAATTATCTGTGCGACCTTGGGAAATTATCCTTACCAATCTGGTTTCAATTTCCTCATCTGCCAAATGAAGGTGTTGAACAAGGTGATCTCCAAGGTCCTATCCTGCTCTAATTTCCATGATTGTCTGACTCATGGTACATTGTGAATTCTGATCTAATTAATTTTCTTAGTCAACTTCATGACACTCTATGGAATATATTTTCTCATGATGTTCAAGAAACTGATTCGTATATCTGTAAAGATTTAAGTTAAATACAAACACTAATTGTGGCTTTCCTAAGAGGCACAGATTTGAGTTTGTAAAAATGCTTGCTAATTGCCTGAGAAAACTACCGTCCCTCTTCTTACATTGCTGTTGTGTATCTCCTCTACCTCCTCTGATAAGCTTTGAAATGGTGTCAATTTAATTTGTATACTCAGTATTACATATAATGCTTTATATTTCAAAACTGTTTTGAAATGTACAGTATAGATAAATGGAATTTCTAAAATAGTTTTAAGGTGTTTAAATTGGAATGATTTATTTAAATGTCATCATATATCACTGTTTTATTTTCATTGTCGATAAATATTTACCAAGCAGTTTATATATGCTGTAAATTTTTCTGTATTTCAAGAATAAATACATAAGTTATTACCATCAGCTCCCAAAAGTTTAAATTTATGTCTCTAGACACAAAGGGATGTACTACATATCATATAGAGATATTTTACCTGATCAAAAAGTAGAGGAATTGAAGACAATTTGTAGATGCTCTATCTACTCAACTTGCCCATTAATATAAGAGCAGGGCTTAAGAAAGATTTATACAGCTTATCCAAAGAAGTAAAATGACTTCAACAAAGTTCTGAAAGTAACCACGTGTAACTAAAAATTAAGAGAATACTCAGAGATTAACTATATGATATAAATTTCAGCATTCATGAAATCTGATTGTAAGTGCCATGAATACTTCCCTGGGAGCTTAGCACTAGGAGATATATATATTCACATACACAATATATATTACTTTTTTTTATTCTGACTGAATAGATGGTTGTTTTGTAGGAAACAATTCAGCAAATTAATTTCAATCATCCAATTTACAGTTTGGTGGCATTATATGTCATATTTAGAACTACTTGTACTTAGTACTACTTATACTAAGTATATATTACATATAAGTATTATTAATATTACTGTTGGTACTACTTACCGCTAAATAGTACTTAGTATTCACAGACTTAAAAATAGGAAACAATAATATTTAGTAACTGAATGGTAGGAAGGGAAGTGTTCAGGATTCTGATATTTTACCATATTTTCAAGCTAATATGTTAGGTTGTTACCTCTCAAGGATGTTGACAGAAGCCATAAAACTCCTGAGTTCCAGACAAAGGACTTTATTATTCACAGTACAGCAAGCAGTGTAACCATTAGTATATTTCATTAATTACACTTGCCACCAGTTCATACAAGGTTTTCTAGTTAGATGCCTTACATGATACAGGTTTTCACCAGAGCTGAGAAACCCAGAGCCAACACTTTTTGCGCAAACAAGCAGCATTATAAAAAGCAGCAAATAAAACAGTCTCCTCCCCCTGGGGGTGAAAAAATGTATAATAGTCATTGTCAGGTTGTGGTTGCCTTGACCCACTTGCCTGTTTGACTAGCTATGGAATCTGCTGAGCGTCAGGACACAGATAAGACTTGCAGTCTGGCACATGCAGCAATGATGCTGAAAGCTCAGGTCCCATGGTGACTGACCCAAAAGAGGGAGATTCCAAAAGCGATTCCCAGCTTCTCTACACTTGACTTGGCTTCTGAAGGATATGGTTTCAGATTACCCATTTTTATAGTCTTAGTAGCTGGAATACATAAAGCCTTATATTTCTACATTTAAACCTGTATCCTTACTAATTTCTAGAGCTGCTGTAATAAATTATCACAAACTGAGTGGCTTAAAATAACAAACATGTATTATCTTAATGTTCTGAAGGCTAGAAATCTGAAATTGAAGTCTCAGCAGGATCCAATTCCCTTAGGCTCAAGGGAAGAATCCTTCACTGCCTCTTCCTGACTACCACTGGTTGCTGATGATAATAGGTTTCCCTTGCTTCATAAGGGCACCATTTCAATCTCTACATTGTCATTTGACTTTCTTTCATAGGTAATTCTGACTCTGTCATATTTTTCTCTTGTGAAGATAGTAGTATTTGGATTAAGAGTATACCCTAATTCAATTTGAATTTATTGATGCTTAGCTCATTACATCAATAAAGACTCTAATTCCAAATAAAGAGAGTCAAACTCTGGGTAGACATAAATTTGGAAGGAAACACTGTTCAACCCAGGACAGTATATATATATATATCATTAATGGATATTTGAATAAATGAACATATGAATGAATTCAAGACTACGTAATTGAACAGTGGATCCAGTGGTAGAAAAGGATAAAGAAAAAGAGAGAATAATTTCAAATTACACATGCTGAATTTAGGTCAATGAAGAGATATACATATGGGGAGTCCCTCGGGCAGTAGGACACATGAACTAGAACATTGCTGTCACTCCACTGCTGGCTACACATATACCATTCTCCACAATAGTATTAGCCTACTATCACCTTCCACTTAACCATATTATATTCATGAACCCATTTATGCACCATCTCCTTTGATTATTTCAACCTACAGTATACTTATCTTTTTAAATCAAAACTCTTGGTGCACTTATTAGCACACCCATAATTTTTTAAATTTTATATAATTTATTATTTATAAATTTCTAATATAATAGGCACTTGGAATTCACATAGACTATTTGTGATTCATTTAATAATCTTCATGATTTTTTCCTCATATAATATTATCTAAAATTATGCTAGACATAGAATTAGAAGTCACCTACAAAATTTGCAAGTTTTTCAAAAACTACTAATTCATATTTTTGTTTCTTATTTCATATATTTCAAATTAGAGGAACTGAGATAATATGAATTTTAGCTTTTTTTAGAAATATTATTTCTATAAATACACCTATTTCAGTGGAATTTTCTGTACAAACTGATTTTAGACATTATTTGATATTCATTCATATTTTTTTTTGGCAGAGGGCCAATGGGGATTAAATCCAGAGGCACTTAACCACTGAGCCACATCCCCAGCCCTTTATATTTTATTTTTATTTTTTTTTCTTTTGAGACAGAGTCTTGCTAAGTTGCTTAGGGCCTCCCTAAATTCCTGAGGCTGGCCTTGAACTTGTAATCCTCCTGCCTCAAAATCTAGTCCCTGGGGTTACAGGTGTGCACCAAAATGCCCAACTTCGAATTTGGGTTTTAACACTACACATTCTCTTTCTATTTAGGTTCCCTTAATGTGTGTTTTGCTTCCTTTTTTTTTTTTTTTTTTTTTTTTTTTTT
>NW_026000019.1:5445596-5557983 GCF_001458135.2 Marmota marmota marmota
AGGCCTCCAGGCAGAGGGAGGCATGTTCCGCACACCAGAGGTGCTTGGACCTAGTTAGCCCAGACAGAAAGCATGCACAAAGACGAACAGCAACCACAGAACTGTGACTTCGCCAACGAGGGAAACAAGCGAATAAGCAGGAGGAAACCATGATTTGCAGTGACATTAGCCCAGTTGGTGGACGTTAGGCACAATTTGTATAGGGGTCGGAGTGTACAAGGACTGTGACCTGAGGCTTCACGTCAACAACACTCAGTACACTCCACAACAGAGCAGGAAGGGTAAATGCTATGACCCAAGAGGATTCCCAGAGACAACCGGGACTGACAGTTTCATCCCCCAGCTTTTTCACACTTCCTGCCATGGCAGACAATGAGAGACCTACTGGATTAAGCACTTTCCGTTATCCTCTCCTAGCAGAGCTGCATTCAACAGAAAGGGTAATGGTGCTAAATGAGCAGGTTAATTAGAGACACAGTACTGCAGGCTTTCCCCGGAAACGACATGTCACACCATTACATCACACAGGTGTGCACCAAAATGCCCAACTTCGAATTTTGGGTTTTAACACTACACATTCTCTTTCTTTATTTAGGTTCCCTTAATGTGTGTTTGCTTTCCGTTTTTTTTTTTTTTTTTTTTAATATGGTGGTACTGGGGATTGAACCCAGAGCCAGAGACTCCCTTGAGTCAAATAAGCACTTTGCCTGCTGAGCTATTGTTCTGTGTTTTTGCTTCTATAGTGATATAGCTTGTTTTGTTTTAATATTTATAAAATATATTTGCTTTCCCTCCTATTAATATATATTATTTTCATTTTCATCATATCCTCAAGTAATTAAACATATTTTGCTCTGTTCTTGATGATTATGTTAGCAGCAATCTTCCACTAACAAAGCAAACCACAGCTCCTACATTTTTTATTTTAGTTGCAGTAGGCAGTGCCTTTTGGGATTTCTTTTCAACATCGGCAGCTCACCTGATTTATACATGATTTTGTATATAATTTCATTTCATGGCATTTTCACCTTGGCCGACAACATGGTGTGCTATGCTAAAGGTTGTCTTGTTTTCATTTTCCCAGGTTTAATTTCAGTTCTGTCTGATATATCATAGTTTACATAGTTCATGCATTTTTTTTCATTTTTGTTCACAGACCTAGAAATGCATTTCTGTAGGCATTATGTATGTTTAATCCAAACATTAATTTGAAAAGTTGCTATATTTTGTTTATAAACAACCAGCTTTTGGAAAATTCTACAATTAGTAAAACCTAGGTTTGTAAAATTCTACTTAAATTTTGGCATTATAAGAAAATGTTGTCATTGTGACACTATTTGCATGTCATAATTGATGAACAGTCTTTCAAATGTTATGTTTTCTAATACATATATATGTATTAGACATATATATCTCCTACAACGAGTATTTTTTAGTTCTTTTTCATAGCACAGAAATGTTGTATTATGAACTAGTTCACTGTGCATCAACTATAATGAAATATGATTGTAGTAGAGGAAAGATAATGCCAACATGGAATGAGGAAGAACTGAGCTCAGAATTTTATGTTGTTAGAATTCAGAATGACTAGTTGTTGCTGACTCACTTTTGAATTGTTTCAAATTTCCTGTTCCTTATGACCAGAGAAAGCAGTTAACTGCCTTTTCCTCAAATGATAAAATAAATAAAGAAGTAAAAATAACTTTTGGTGGTTTGAAAGAAGAGAAGAGAATTCAGTGGTGTAATATCTACTTGTCAGTTGTGAAGGATTTCAAATAACTACATAGTTCATTGCAAAATGATGAAGCAAACAGAGCTGCTGTTTGAGGAGCAGTAGACACGGAGTGCAGTGGCACTGACCACGCCAGCACTGAAGAGTAGCCCACAGGCATCCTCAGCTGGATGGAGTCCTGCATAGCACTGTAGACTTCCATCTTGAATGCTGCCCACCAGGAGAATCTGGGACTCTCAACTAGGAGAATTTATATCACAGAAGTACACATGCAAAACTTTATTCAATCAATCAAAGTAAACTGCAAGGAAATCTTGTCATACTTCTTTGCCTGTCCCCTATCTGATTTCTTCCTCATAGTATCTCTTAACAAATTAGTAAAATATTTATTGAAATACAGACACCTATACTCAGCATAAGTGAGTGAGCCTTATTGAAACAAATGACTAAAGAAAAAAAGATTTTTTAAAAGATGTTTAATCTAATGCAATGTCTTCAAAATTTGGAAACTATTGGGAAGTCATGATATGTAAAAATGTGAATGTTTTTATGTTAATTCTGATAACATAACACAGAAATTAATGTTAAGTGAATTTTTTTGTTTGTTTAGGTATAAACCAGGAAATCAAAAAAAAATGATAGAGAACAATTACAATTTGATTCTGTTTTATCTAAAATGCACTAAAGGATCAGACTTTAATTCTTATGATTACTATAGAAACATAGCTTTTCTCATGGGCAAGCAAACCCAGAAGACCATGAAGTGACCTGATTAAAAAAACTTGAATTAATTAATATGTCTGAAATTTAAAAATATTAGCCTACTAAAGTTTATTGAATGATTTTATAAGTGAATGAATAGTATAAGTTTTCTCTATTAAAAATTTTTTCTATCTGAAGGATATGAAAAATGACAATCCTTAGGACAGGAAAATTACAATCCCCCAAAATTGTCTGACCCAGAGGAAGAGGGAGGAGGAAGGCCATCATTAATCCTCTCCAGTAAATCCTTTCCCAGTAACAATGGTCCCTGAGGGAAAGAAGCAAACTTTCATCCTTTCCTGGTTCATCCTCAGCATCTCCACCAAAAGCAAACGTTCATCCTGAAGGGAGGAGGTGGATACTAAAATACTGGGCTCTGGACTTTTATCCTTTCCCATTGCCAATGAGTCCTGGAAGGAGAAAGGCAAATAGTAAAGCTCTGGGAAACAATGAATCCCCGGGAAAGAGATAAGCAGTAAACACCAAGTTCTGAGTTTTTCCCAGTGAAAATGAATTCTGGGCTTTTTACAACTTCTTTCCCGACTTTCCAAATCAGTCTCCAATAATTAAACTACCCTCATTGTAAACTATAAAACTCAGACTCCTTCTGTAATGGGCAGCCATTTTCCTACCCAGAAAATGAAGCCACCCAGTGCCAGATTGATTGACTCCGCTGCAGAATAAAGGAAAGCCTGTTGATCCATTTGAGGTCTGCTTCCATCCCAGTTTTTATTTGTGTTTCCATAATGAGGCTGAAACTGTGTTGGTCATTTTTGCTTACACTATTTTCTCCTCCTCTTTCCACTTTCATGTATATAAGGATCTTTTCAAATCGATTGCTGTGTTAATTACCTGAGGAAAATATCATTATCTTTTATTTGTGCCTTTAAGAAGGAGCTGGTTTTATGGGAAGGAAGTATTAAGTAGTGCATGATAGTATCATGTTGCCTGTTCAAACCACAGCTTAGTCACTTCAGTGCTCATGTTCAGTTATTTCATTTGGGGGGGGTGTTGTTTTCCATTAGATGCCAACCCAATAGTCACAGGTCCATCATTAAAGCTAACTAACCTTGATTTTGTTCAACACGATGTACTAAAATTAAGCTACTTTCCTAATTTCCCTTGAAATTAGAATGGCTATGTGACACAATGCTGACACAGACTGAAGTCTATGTAGCGGACTCTGAGATTGCTTCTGTTTACCGAACGAAAGTCCACAGCTTTGGCTAACTATGTCTTCCTCTGCTTGCCCTGAGAATGGACAGTGGGTCTCAAGCAGCAGGACCTATTTTGTGACTTTGAGATGACAAGAAATGTAAGGATAATTAAGGGGAAGGAAAGTAAAATATAGGGAGCTGGCTCTGAAATTGAGTGATCATGGGCAATCATGGGTAGTAATTTCTTTCTATAGAATTCCTGTTATTTGAAAAAACAATTGAGAAATCTGCTGTGCCTGGAGGTGGAAGAGATATCCTAGGGTGGAAAAACTTGAATGGATTTGCATACTAAATCTATAACAAGTTTGGGTGGGAAATAGCTCAAGAAATATATATATTTAGCAACTACAAAATGAATGCCAAGTTCCAAAATCTTGGAAATTTTATAGAATAAAAATACATAAAGTCTGACGACCTGAAATAGAAAAATTGAACCTATTGGCTTAATAGGCAAGTAATTGTATTTCACTGAACAGGGTGAAACATTTAACTGAGTGCAACAAAAGTATTACAAACTTGGAGTAGAATATGGAGTCTTCTAGCATTATTAGACACAACTGGAGTTTGCTGAAATTAAAGCCTGGAGGCATGTAAAGGTCTTTTATCTTTTCTTTCTCTTTTAAGATTCAGTTAGCAATACCCTCATAATGCCATTGATTTTGAAACAATGCCAAATTGTTGTTGAGAGTATGATTTTCGGCTTATAAATAATAATGGGACATTCTCTGAAATGACATTGAAATCATTGGCTGTTTCTATGTATTAGTATATGGTGAATTCTTTGTTTGATGTGATAAACCAAGTAGCACATCCTATGTATTTTACACTGTCTAATCCTTGCACTGAAATGTTTATAGGAATCTACTTACAGTTTTTGCATTATGAGACTAAAATCAGTAAACCAATGAGAAGAATCCAAGTATCTCTTTGTTTCCGAAGAGTGTTTGGATTTTTTATAAGAAATATTTTACTTCTCGTTTTTAGTTTCTCCACATATATATCAGCCCTGCATATAATCTAAAGTACAACCTCTTTCTGTTCCTCTAAATTGGAAAAAAACCCAAAAACCTGTCAGTATATATCAATGCTGTAAGTTGTTTTGGTGAGAATTACAGGGAAACACAATATTCCTCAGGAAAAAGAAGAAAACAAAACAGGGATTGAATCAAACATACAACTTTCAATTCAGTAGTCAAAGCACAGTGTTTCATGTCAAAAAACAACAACAACAAAAAAAAACCCACAATATTCTTTCTTCATAAAAGTATTATCAAAGGGTATAAGCTTTCTTTTAAGAGATGAACAAGTTGTGAGAACCTAATGTATAGTGTGAATGGTATTAGACAATTCATGAAAATTATTGAACAATGACAATTATATTGAATATCATATTGTGTATTTTCTTGAAGGTATATAAACTTTGTCAATTCGATATTGTAAAATTTAAAAAACATGTACATCAGTTGAGTCCAAGCTTCCTTCTTCTCCAACTCCTCCTTATCCTCCCTCATCCCAGCCTTCTCTTCCTAATCCTCCTTTTTCTTTTTAATCATCTTTGTATGCTTATGTAAAGTACTTTAGATTTTACTATCTTCATATGCAGTGTTTATAAATTGAGGTTGTGCATTCTGTGCCCATAAACGCAAAGTTATGAAACAATCAGTCAATCTCACCACCTCAAAGCCAATCCCTTTAAAATACCTATGGAAAGGAAAGAAAATGAAATCTCTCATGGAATTATGTTATTTCATTAAATCAACCACATATTTTACTTTTTATTGAGAGACATTTAATAACATTTTATGCATTAACTCATTTCCTAACTTCTAGAATTCCAGGAAAATAGAGTTGAGTGAAAATTTGTGGGACTTAATTAAGTAGAACTACTTTCTCGTTTACTAATGAGAAAATGGAAATAACAGTAGCAGATTACTCAAATCCTACACACAAACACACACACACACACACACACACACACACACATACACACAAAGGGTGAAAAGGTGCAGATCTCTACTATGTAGCTAATAAAATGGCACAATAATGGATGGATGGATGGATGGATGGATGGATGGATGGATGGATGGAGGTGAAATCTGAAAGGGTCCTGTCCAGGCCTTTATATGACGATTTAAAAGCTGTGATATTTGAGGCTATATCGCTAATCTCCCCACAAAGTAGCTCATTTATAACACAAACTAGGTTTTACTAGAATACTTAAAAATTTATTTCTAGCTTAAAAAGTTTATGTTCTACCTAAAAACTAAAATTCTGCCAGAAAATACTGACATAATACCCTTAAAATTCAGTACTTATCAATTAGGTTATACCAACTATTAAAAGTCTGTTTATAAGAGCTTGGTAATACCATTCAAAAGAGAACAACCATTTTCTGTTCAAATATTTTAGAAATAAGTTTGTCACAGTGTGTGTGGGCATACACACACACACACACACACACACACACACACACATGCTTATACTTATATTAGACTTTTCTGAATACATCAGCATTCCACTTACACCAAAGTAGGATCACAACAATCCTTAGCTTAATCTTCTCCTATGACACAGTAGTGCAGATCCTTGGAGTGACTCCTAAAAGTGCTGCATAACCCCTCCTGCTACATTCAGTTCACCTGATTTCCTTCCCTCTCATTCTGAACCAGCTTCTCCTCTCTTTGCTCGGATCAACACATTTTAGCTGTTGTCTCTGACATTCAACTGTTTACCTATTCATGGAACTCCCTTGCTCAGAAATCGTAGAGTGTCTTCCTTCACCACATCCATATCTTTAAACTGCCTTTTTCTTAGTGAGGTTTTCCATGGATGGCCTATTTAGCTTTGCTGCCTGCTCCAGCCCTTGTTCCCTCATTTCTGTTTTTAAGTGTCTCTCTTCACTAGAATGTATTCTTTAATGATGGCCGGAATTTGTCTCAATTGTTCATGATTGTGGTCCATAGCATGCACACTTGATAAATTCTGTTGAAGAATGCACAAATTTATTTTAAAAATTTGTGAAATAGGCCTATGTGACAGACTCATATGAGTAGAGTCTATTCAGTTTGCTCCTATTCAACTCACAGAAGATGCTGAGATATAGAAGAAACAGTTCTTAGCAAATAGCAACAACTTCACTTAAAAATTATGACCCATTCCTCCTCCTACTTTCCATCCCTAGATTCTACATGTGGACTACCAAATATCCACTCCATTCCACTTTCTCTTTTTAACCACTATGACATTTAGAATAAAAGGTTTACTCAGGAGGAGATTTTAGAATAAAGCAAATGTGATGAGTTAAGAGTGGATACTTGAAGATATTTCTCACCTTAAAATTTCAAGATCACATTCTTAGTACATAATCTTCCTTTCCCCTGAAAATTAAACAATATTACTCCCTTTTAGTACTGCCAAAGTCTCTTGTTCTACTATCGTTATCTGAGATTATTATTTTCCACAAGCATCTTAAAGAACATAGAAAAGAAACACCTCTGCTTTTTACATGCTATTAATGAGAGATGATGAGAAATGAAGAGTGAAAAATTATAACAAGAAGCAGTTAAGAACCCCACCTCTATGCTCACTGCCCTTGGGACAGAGATGCAGAAAAGCTCTCAGATGGTATTCTTCTTGGACATTTAAGAGGAGCTCCTAAGTGGTCAGGTTACGAGAACTGTGGGGAAGCTAAGGTGACAGATATTTCTTAGTGTAGTTTTAGTGTATGTTTGGTTAAGAATAATTTGCTTCCTGGCTCTTGTTAATATATACAGAATGTGGTAGATGAAATTGAATTTCTTACTATTCCATGTATCTATCTTTTTGGATTTCTTAGACATTAACAGGAAAGCAAGATTTGAAGTATGTATGCTTCCCTGGGGAATCACCTGAGAAAGCAAGCAAATGTGCTGGTTCAGGATTTGTCAGCCATTGGGGAAGCTTTACTATGCATGGTAGCTTTGTTAATCCATTCATTCTGTTTCTGTTTTTAATCCATGCCACTAAGGATAGTTACCTTCACCATTTCTTGTGTAGTGTAAAATCAGAGGACAAAAGAAGTTGATCTCAAAAGCTGAGTATAGGGCTGTTTATACTTGGTAATTTTTATCTAAATGATCTTATGCAACAATAGATTTTGGCAGCCTTAAATTCCTCCTCAGAATAAATGTCATGTAGCTCTGGAAAAATACTAATTGAAAGTATCTGCCATTCACAAATGTAGTTAAAAGCTACCATTAAGAACTGAAAATTGATTGAAGTAGACAGCATCTGCTTTTAGAACCAAAGGCTCTAACAACAACAAAAAAAAAAGTGTTATTCTGGCAAGAGGGAATACACACGTTTCAGATATGCTATGGCATGTCACACACACAAGAAAATGAGCTTTCAAAGTGGTATGTCAACATTAATTTTCATAGTTTTGTAATATCTCTAATCATAACCAATAGGGTTAGACAAAAACACCTGCTGTCCTTTCTGCAATTTGTTTGGAAAATTAGATTTAAAGTAGCATGACTACTATGTAACTTGATATCCACCCTGGGGTAAAGTGTCCTCAAGTGTTCTTGCAATGTCAGCGGTTGGTATAAACATAACATTCTGAAGGGACTAAATACAATTTCAAAAGAACACATTTGCATTACTTCTCTTAATAGATGTTCTGATTCAAAAATCAAGTGAGATAAATGAATTTTTACTTATGAAGGAGTTACCTGAAGAGAAATCAAAGGATGAGTTGAAGCTACAAAATATTCGGCTATTTGCATATGAAATACTTTTGATTACATCATGTTCTCTTTTGTTTAACGAATTTGAATGTTGCACGTTTCCTGAAATTTCTGCACAAAAATACAAATTCCACGTTTTCCTTATGACTGTAAGAAAGTAGTTCTCTGGTCATAGGAATACTATAATCTTAACAGTTATTCTCAAACTTAAAAAAGACTATTATGTGTTTAAATTTCTTTACAGTTGGTAAAAAGGGAGCAATTGCCAATACTTTTGTTACTTAGACTACTACTTTATGCAAAATATAGTTGACCTTCCAGTATAATGCCTTTGCGGTGTATAAAAGAATGCCCAATTTTTTAAAAAAAATCTAGTTGTTCCATGTTACAGTTTTCTCATTGTTATTAGAGAAATAATTGTTAAAGATTTAACAGTTGCGGTATGAATTCTTCAACACTTGGGTTTAATAAATTTGTACAGGAATCTTGTGTCAGGATAATTGAAAATATGCATATAACAACACAATGTTTCAATATATGCAATTGAGCAAGTATTAAGTTCCTCCTCTAGAAATAATTGTTGAAAATTTTAAAAGACATGAGCTAATCTTCAAGAGACCACATTCAATCTTTTTTTAATTAACAACTTTTCCTGTGAAATTTTCAAACACACTTAAAGAGAAGAGTTTTCACCAGATGCCCCAGGTGTTAATTAGCTAGAATCAACCACTACCCTCATTCTTAAACATGTTTAATCTACCCTTTCCACTTTTTTAGAGGGAAGGATGTTTTGAAACAAAATTCTTTTTTGTAGTTGTTTGTATAAAATTCTGTGTGTATTTCAGAAATTAAGATGCTGAAAGAACATTACAGTTTAGTCAGCTTTTTTGCTGATCTGACTAATGGACCCAATCAGAACAATTTTAAGGGAGGAAAAGTTTAATTTGAGAGCTCACTGTTTCAGAGGTCTCAGTTCATTCCTCAGGGCTCCAGGTGAGGCAGGACATCATGACAGAAAGTGTGGCAGAGGGAACCAGCTCACAGGATGATCAGATACAGATATATACCCCATAGCCATGCCCCCAATGAATCCCTTCCTCTAGCCTCACCTCAGCTGCCTCCAGTTACTACTCAGTTAATCCCATCAGAGATCAATCCACTGATTGGGTTAAGACAAGGACCCAATCATTTCTCCTCCAAACCTTCTTACATTGTCTCACATGTGAGCTTTTGGGTATACCTCATATCCAAACCATAACTATTACCTTGTACAATCACAGTAACTATTATCCCACAATATAATTAACCATATCTTATTAACCTAGGCAATATTAACTGTTCCCTGGTAGTCTAAAAAATTCTTTTAGATTTTAATTTAATTAAAATTAATTTAATTCTTTTTAATTTTTTAATAAAAAATTCTTAAAGTCCAGTATCCAAAGAGATTCATTTCACTAGTAGTTATATCCCATAAGAATTTTCAGTCCATCCCTTTTTCTTCTGATGCCATTGGATATTTTGAAGAAATGATATTGGTTTTGTAAAATATCCCACTCTTTGGATTTGAAAGATAGATTACCCATGGTGCAATTTAATTTGCCCCTATATTGCTAATTAATAACCAGTAAAGTAGATATTGGCTTTAAGGTTTTGATGAGAGACAAGCACATTGTTTTTCTCTATTTACTTATTTTTATTTATTTATTTTTATGTGGTGCTGAGGATCAAACCTAGGGCCTCACATGAAGCACACTGTATTTTATGAGGGCAAGGGTACAAAGAAAGTAATTTGGAATCTTTACTATTTACATTTAATATTCTGTCCACAAATTGTGCACACACACTTACACACACAAGATAAACAAGTCTGATTTCAAATCAAGCACTATGGTTGTTTTACAAATTTTTATAAAGAAACAGCTTATGGGGCTATGGTTATAGCTCAGTGGTGAAATGCTTGCCTAGCATGTGTGATGCACTGGATTTGATCCTCAGCACCAAATAAAAACATATAAATAAAATAAATATATAAAAATATAATAACATTAAAAAGTTTGTCTTATTTTTAAAGAAACAGCCTATAATTGAAATAGAGTTGAGAAAATGTAATATAAACATTGCCTATTAAAACAAAAAGTCTTGGTAATATTCTCAGTTTAACTATAAACTACTGTTAAGATTTTTTTTGATCTAGAAGTGGGGCATGATGGTGCATTCCTGTAATCTCAGGGTCTGGGGAGGCTGAGGCAGAAGGATAAAAAATTCAAAGTTAGCCTCTGAAAAAGCAAGGTGCTAAGCAACTCAATGAGACCCTGTCTCTAAATAAAATACAAAATAGGGTTGGAGATGTGGCTCATTGTCCTTGAGTTCAATCCCTGGTACATGCCACCCTCCAAAACATTTCCTTTGATCTTGCCCTTAAAATAAGACTTATTTATTCATTTTTGCTTATACTTTAATTTTCTAATAGACACATACTTTTTATTAGGATTTAATTCTAACATAGTGGCATATAATGACTGAAGGCCTACTAGGATACATGTACTTTTCTAAATTCTTTACCTTCATTATTTTACTTCAGACTCATCATGAACTAATTTATAAAAGGTTAATAAATAAATACAAAAATAAATGTCATTCAAAATAGCTTTATAAGCAAATGATTTGAAAATAGTCTTTCAGTTCAAACATTAAATTAAGACTGAACTGGAAACACTAAGGAATAAACCTATACATTTTTTTATCTCTGCCAACAGAGTGTATTAAACTCTTATAGTGACTCAAGTCTCTGTCTATCTTTCTGACAGTTGATAAGAGGCTCCCATTTGTATTTTGTGGTTGGGAGAAGGATGCATTTGAATACCCATTTTATTCATGTCATTACTGATAGCATCCAGAGTAAACCATTTTTTTCCCAATCAGATAATATTTTGGTTAATACAAAGTTTTATCACAGAGGTCAAAGAGATGTTCTACATTATACAAGTCTGCTTGAGAATCCAAGGATGAAAGTGTTGGCTATCATTTGTTCATTTGTTCTCTAAATAGATATGGGATGCTCATTTAAGCTAACTCATCATTTTCTAGGCTCATCTGGAAAATGAGGGCAGAGAGAGGTAAGCATTCTGGATTGCTTTTGTCTTTGAATCAGTTATTTGTACATGTTGATTTTATTTTCTACAAGCTTAATGTAATATTAAGTTTTTAGAAAAATTAGAAGACAATACTTACTTATTCTTTCTTCCTGATAAACAGAAATCATGTGAAATTGAAATAGTCATTCAGTTCAACCCTAGTTCAATGCTTACATTGGTATATAAACTTGTGAGTTTTTATGCCTTAAATTTCTGTGCAAATTTTGCACCAGTTAAAGCACACACACCAACAAGATTGACATATTACCATAGGAAATAATATTGGAGAGAGCTGTGTACACCCATTCTTTTTTCATAGTTTTGTAGTATCCCCATTAACTACAGTTAATGATTGTGAGTATCAGAGTTTGCTCCCAGTACCAGGTAATGTTTACATAAAGCCATGGCATTGGGGATGTAACTTCTGAATTATTTTCAGTAGATGAAGTTGATCTATACAGTACCCTGGAATAAGATTTTAAATGGCTTAACTTTCTCACTTTATGTGATAAATCAAATTATTGCCATAAGATTTCTTAATGATCATGGAATCAGAGCAGAGGATTTTAATTATCTCTCATTCTGAACAGTACTACCTTTTGGGTCTTGGTACATTTATTGTAGCTACAAATATAAATTGTCAAGAGGTCTAAGCTCACTCTCACATTCTGTAAGGGCAACTTCATCCTAGGATGATTCTCCATAAACTTTGCCAAATATCTCTGCACTGACTCCTTAATATTCTTTGCTATCTTATTTTCATACCTTTTATTTAGCAAATAGTTTTAAATGTTTCTTAATACCATTGATTATTTTGAAGTCATGACACTCTTGTTAAAATTTTTGAATTAGATAATATTGTGGGTTTTTTTCCTTTACAAAATGACTTCATGTTTATCTCATTTATGTGATGAAAGCAATGACTACATCAGGTCTCTGAAAGGGCCCCTGTGCCCTATCACACTTAGAACCCACAACACTGATATTCACATCACAAACTAGATGTCATTTTTTATGATACTCAAAATTGTTTAACAATTTCAAGCACATGAGTAACATGCATAATATAGGTGTTTTACATACTTTATAGCTATAGTTAGTGCTTTGTAAGTTTTTTAAAATTTTCTCATGTAAACATGAAAGCATGAGTTCACCAGTGTCTTGTCATTAGTTACTAAGATTCTTTTATATTTAATTTGTTCTATCTACTCTATTGAACATAAATCTTATCCTGCAGCACCTGTTCTTCTCTTAAATGGAAGTGCAAGATAAGCAGATAATTGTGATAAGTGATGCTAAATATACAGATAACTTACTCTAGTACAGAGCAATTCAGAGAACACAAGAGGAAAACTTGGTCAATTCTTGAGATTCCATATGTTTTTTTTTTTTTTTTTTTTTTTTTGAGAGGTGATTCATTAGTTATGGCTTACAAGAAGAAGGGGCTTTAATCATACTGGGAAATGGGATTTGGGAGAGATTTCAATGAACTTGGGTTATAGAATGTTCATCTTAAAATTAACAAGGTCTCTCACACTTGAATATCTTATGGATCCCTTTAAAAACAAAATCATCTAAAATATGTCCCAGCTGACTTAGAATTCAGTGAAATGAACAATGAACAGTGGAAGAGGAAGCAATTAGAGAATAGAGAGAGAATAGGTTGGTGACGTAGAGGATCCAAATGACACAAAGGACTTTGTATGTCATGCCTGGGATTTGGTTTCTGAGGTGATAGGACCACTAACTTTTTCTAGGTAAGAGATCATCTTCTCCAAGTATTGTGTGTAGCATGGATTGTGAAAGAATGGCGAACAAGGAAAACACAGAAAGACTCATTAGGGAGGTAAAACAATAACACGGTCAGGTAGTGAGCAGACAACATACCTTCAAGACATTATGAATAGAGATGCTGAGATACTTGTAAATTAGTAGTTAATAATTAATGGTTGAAATATTAATCGGCACTGACATTTTGAAGAGAGGTTGAAAATTAAGCATGGTGTGTGATTCTCAGATTTTTATCTTGGGTAGTGTTGTGCTTGGTGAAATATTAAATTAAGTAGTACATAGACTTTTAGAACTAATTTGAATAAGTGGGGGAAAGCAGGTATGCCAAGTGTTTGAGGTGCAGGTGATGGATTCATTGTTTGACATGTATTTTCATAGTGTTTATGGGGCCTTTATCTGATTGGCATTGTTTAAGGATCAATGACATATATGAGTTTAAAATTCATAAAAAATATTTGATCTGGACGTATATTTTTGGAAGTAATGGGAAAATAAATGGTCATGAAAGCCCTGGAATAGATATGATCATGCTTCAAATTTGAGATAAAGTAGAAGTTGGGAGATATGGACTGAATCCAGAAAAATATTTCACATGAATAATCAATAATAAAGTAGACTGACAGGCACTGGAATGATAGAAATGATAGGTATGGTCCTGGAATGAAAGGTGAAAATATATTTTCATTTTATTTTGGTGCTGCACCAGCATGCAAATGTTAAAGAAATAAGTGAAACAGTTAGATTGTTAAAAATGGTTCCATGTAGAGCAATAGCTTGGGAATAAATAAGATAGATATTGAAAAATTTGAAAGACAAATCATTGTTATTTGGAATTTTATAGTTTTTAATTCTGTTTTTACAATAACAACTCTAAATAATTGAGATGATTTTTGAGACTTTGCATATGAATAAATAAGCACATTGATATCACATATTTTTAGATTGTCAGAGTAGCTTTTCAGATATTGAGAGGAAGAGTCTACTACTTTATCTTCAGGGAAAATAGAAAAAAAAATAAATTTATTTTACCACTAAATATTTTGTTGATTGTGTAATTGGGTTCTTAACACTGAACTCCAATCTTTTTTCTAATTCATCTTTTATATGTAGATTACAGTAAAGTGTATTTTGTCATATTATACATACATGGAATATAACTTGGGATCCTATCTCTGTGATTGTACATGATGTGGAGTTACGCTGATCATGTATTCATACATGAACATAAGAAAGTTCATGTCCAATTCATTCTACTCTCTTTCCTATTTTCTTCCCCCCTCCATTTGCTTCATTCTCCTTTGTATAATCCAATGCACTTCTAATCTCTTCCCCTGCACAATTTACTGTATGTTAACATCCACATATCAGAGAGCAAATGTGCCCTTTCATTTTCTGGGACTGGCTTTTTTCACTTAGAATGATAGTGTCCAGTTTCATCAATTTACGTGCAAATGCGATAATTTAATCTTTCTTTGTGGCTAAGTAATATTCCATTCTGTGGTATGTACCACATCTTCTTTTTCCATTCATCTGTTGAAGGGTACCTAGGTCAGTTTCATAGCTCAGCTATTATGAATTGAGCTTCTATAAGCATTGATGTGCAGCGTCACTGTTGTAAGCTGATTTTTCTTTTTCTTTTTTTTTTCTTTTTTTTTTTTTTTTACTGGGGATTGAACTCAGGAGCACTCAAGCATTGAACCACATCTCCAGTTCTATTTTGTATTTAATTTAGAGATAAGGTGTCATTGAGTTTCTTAGCACTTCGCTTTTGCTGAGCCAGCTTTATACTTCCAGTCCTCCTGCCTCAGCCTCCCAAGCCACTGGGATTACAGGTATGCACCACTGTGATTGGCTAGTAAGCTGATTTTAAGTATTTTGGTATTTACCAAGGAGTGAGAAAACTGAGTCAAATGGTGGTTCTATTTCAAGTTTTCTGAGGAATATCCATACTGCTTTCCAGAGTGGTTGCACCAATTTGCAGTCCCACCAACAATGTATGAGTGTACCTTTTCCTCCACATCCTTGCCAACACTTTTTGTTACTTTTATTCTTGGTAATTGCCATTCTGACAGGAGTGGAATGAAATCTCAATGTAGCTTTTGGTGTATTTTTTGTTTTTTTATGGTCCTGGGAGTTGAATTAAGAGCGTTGTGCATGCAAGGCAAACCTCTACCGACTGAGCTATCTCCCCAGCCCCTCAGTGTAGTTTTAATTTACATTTCTCTAATTGCTAGAGATGTTGAACATTTTTTCATGTATTTTTTTCATATTTCTTCTGTGAAGTGCCTGTTTAATTCCATTGCCCATTTATTGAATGGGTTATTTGGGGGTTTTGGTGTTAAGTATTTTGAGTTGTTTGTACTTCCTGGAGTTTAATGCTCTATCTGAGGTGCAGGTGGCAAAGATTTTCTGCCATTCTGTAGATTCTCTCTTCATGTTCTTGATTGTTACTTTTTCTGTGAAGAATCATTTTTTAAATATCATTTATTGATTCTTAATTTCACATCTTGTACTTTTGGATTCTTGTTGAGAAAGTTGTTTCCTAATCCAAAATGATTGAGAGTTGGGCCTACTTTTTCTTCTAGTATATGCAAGGTCTCTGGTCTAATGCCTAGGTGCTTGATCCACTTTGATTTTATTAATAATTTTTTCATCTATATTCATTAAGGATATTGGTCTGAAGTTTTCTTTCCATGATCTGTCTTCATCTGGTTTTGGTGTCAGGGTGATACCAAGTTCACAGAATGAATTAGGAAGTGTTCCCTCCTTTACTATTCCATGGAATAATTTGAGGAGGATTGGTGTTAGTTCTTCTTTGAAAGTCCAGTAGAACTCAGCTGAGAATCCATCTCTTCCTGAGCTTTTTTATTTTTTTGTTTTTTTTTTCTTTTTGGTAGGCTCTTTACTGCATCTTAAATTTTATTGCTTAAACTTGATCTGTTTACATTTTCTATGTCCTTCTGACTCAATTTCGGTTGGTCATATGTCTCTAGAAATTTGTCAATGTTTTTGAGATTTTCTATTTTATTGGAGTATAAATTTTCAAAACAGTTTCTGATTATCATCTGTATTTCAGTAGCGCCCATGGTAATATTCCTTTTTCATCATGAATTTAGTAATTTGAATATTTTCTCTTTTCCTTTTTGGTTAGTTTGGATAAGGGTTTATCAATTTCATTTATATTTTCAAAGAACCATTTTTTATTTCATTGATGTTTTTTAATATTTTTGTTTTAATTTCATTGATTTGTGTCTCTGATTTTACTGATTTTCTTCTACTTCTTTTGTTGTTGGTTTATTCTTATTTTTCTAGGGTTTTTGATTTAACATTAGTTTATTTATTTGGTGACTTTCTATTCTTTTAACAAATGAAGTCAATGCAATGAATTTTCCTCTTAGAAGTGCCTTCATAGTGTACCAGAAATTTTGATATGTTGTATCATTATTCTCATTTATTCTAGGTATTTTTTATTTCATCCCTGATTTCTTCAGGTATCTACTGGTCATTTAATAGCATATTATTTAGTCTCCAGGTGTTAGGGTAGCTTCTATTTTTTATTTTATCACTGATTTATAATTTAATTCCATAATGATCTGATAGAATGCATGGTATTATCTCTATTTTTTTGTATTTGCTAAGGGTTGCTTTATGGCCTAAGATATAGTCTGTTTTGGAGAAGGACCAATGTGCTGCTGAGAAGAAAGTGTATCCAGTTATTGATGAATGAAGTATTCCATATGTATCTGTTAAGTCTAAATTATTATTTGTATTTTTTAGTTCTATAACTTCTTTATTTAGTTTTTGTTTGGAGGATCTAGCTAGTGATGAGAGAGGTATATTAAACTCACCCATTATTATTGTGTTGTGGTCTATTTGATTTTTGAGATTGCAAAGGGTTTGTTTGATATACAGAGATGGTCCATTGCTTAGGGCATAAATATTTACAATTGATATGTCTTGTTGATGCATAATTTCCTTAAGCAGTATTAAATGACCTTCTTTGTCTCTTCCAATTAACTTTGGCTTGAAGTCCACATTATCTTATATGAGTATAGAAACCCCTGCTTGTTTCTGGGATCTATGTGAGTAATACGTTTTTTCACATCCTTTTAACTACAGTCTTTGTACGTCTTTGCCTATGATGTGAGTCTCTTGAGTCAGCATATTGTTGGGTCTTGTTTCTTAATCCAGTTTGCCAGTCTATGTATTTTGATTGATGAGGTTAGTCCCTTTACACTCAATGTTATTACTGAGATATGATTTTTTATTACTTGTCATTTTATTTCTGGTTTTGAATGTGAATTAGTTTCTCCTTTGATTGACTATTCTTCTAGTATAGTACCTCCCTTTGCTGGTTTTCACTTTTAGTTTCATTTCTTCTTTATGACATATTTTATTAAGTATAATATTTTGGATAGCAAGCTTTCTAATTGTGAATTCTTTTAATTTTTGTTTATCATGTAAGGTTTATATTACATTATAAATTCTAAAGCTTAATTTTGCTGAATATAGTAAACTTGATGGGCATCCATTTTCTTTGAGAAATTGGAATATCCTGACTTTGAGGGTATGGGTAGAGAAATCAGCTGAGAATCAAACTAATATGGCCTGTTACTTTTCTCAGGTAGCTTTTAAAATTCTAACTTTATTCTGTTTTTTTAGGCATTTTTATAAAAATATGTGTTGCTGTGGATCTGTTGTAATTTTATATATTTGGGTCCTCTATTCTTCCTATATTGGATTTTTCATTTCAATCTTAAGATTGTTCTTAAGATGTTCTTTCATTGAAAAGATTGTGAATCCCTTTGATTTGTGTCTCTCTGCATTCATATACCCCAATAAATCTTAAGTGTGGTCTTTTCATGTTATCTCATATTTCTTGAAAGTTTTGTTAATGGTTTTTTTTAACATCTTTCCTTCATAGTCAATTTTATTTTCAAGATTATATATTTTGTCTCTATTGCCTGAAACTCTGTCTTCCAAGTTATCTAGTCTCTTGGTGATGCTTTCCACTGAATTTTTAATTTGGTTTATTGATAACTTCATTTTGAGAATTTTTGCTTGATTTTCTTTCAGAATCTCTGTCTCTTCATGGAAGTGATATTTCACTTCCCATATTTTCTCTCTGATGTCACTCCTTGTATCATTCTTTATCTCACCGCAGATCAGTTTAACTTTGACCATTCTAAACTTTTTCTCTGACATTTACTCCACTGTGGTCTTGATAAATCCTGTTATTGAAGTCCTTAATTTGGGGGGGAGGAAATATTTTTCCCTTGTATTTTTATGTTGTTTGTGTGTCTACCCATCTAACAATATGGATTTAAAGCAGTGGTTTCTACCCTGTTGAACCTCAATCTTTCTGAGGATGAAAAACAAAGGAGTGAGGGAGGAAGCTGTTATAAAATATGAGCACTTGTTTTTGTATAAGTCAAAGGGGTAAGTAGAAAATTATCTTTGAAGAGAATTATTTTTGCTCCAAGAAAATAATCACTTTTTTTCATCCAGTTTGGAATATGTACCTGCAATATATATATTTTTCTCTCGGGATTTACTTTTTTACATTTACATGAAATTATGTAAATATATCAGTAGTAGAGAGTAGAGAGTTATGTTTATATCAAATTTATAGTTAGAAATTTTAATGAACCAAAAAAGAGATAAGAGAGGAACTTTTATTTATGAATAAAATTGCTTATTTTTTTCTCTGATTACTTATTTTCATCTTTAATTAAAAACCACATCCCATTTCAATTCCTTGTTATCTTTATTATCCCTTACCACATCGATTCACTCCCAATTTGTCTTACTTCATCTACTGTGGACAATCTAAATCCACTCTGTGTCTAAAGACTGACAGTCATGAGAGGAGAGCAAGGTCAAGCTCAAATATACTAAAAGTGTACTGAACATAAAAAATTTGGTCATGTTCAGCATGTGTTATTAGCCTGTAGTTAAATAATGAGCTTGAGTCTAATTGGTTGGATAGCACATGGAGAAGTACTACAGAATGTGTCTATAAGAAACTTAAAATTTTAGAAGTTAGAGAGTAGGAGACGCTCTAACAAAAGAGACTAATTAAGGGCTGTCAGTGAGAGATGAGTTGATGGGGAAAATACTAAGAGCATATTGTCCAAGAAGCCAAATGAAGGGAATATTTCAAGAAGAAAGTAAGCAGCTCTGCCAAAATGTTAGTTTTGTTGAGGTCAATTATTGCTGAGATGTTGGTAACACTGAAGTTCAGCCAAGTCATTTTTATAATAAACTAGGGAGGATAGCAAGCCTGTGGGAATATATAATACTTTTGATGAATTTTTCTAGGAAAAGTGAAAAGAAAAATTAAATGATACCTGGAAGATGACTTTCAATTAAAGAAGGGTACCTTTAAGGATGCTCTCATGTAACATACTATAATGCAGAGAGAGATTCTAAGATGGTTAGGGAAAGGGAATTGTAACAGCAGTAAAATCCTGAGAAGGCATTGAAAGATGGAAATCAATGCAAAGTTGATATGTAGAGATCAGGAATTTGTTAAGTTAGACTATGCATATAGTTTATAAAGAGAAAGTTTGGTAGTTTTACTGGTAGAAGAAAAAAGAAATTTTCTTCTAATTGTCCTTTTTGCTTAGTTAAATCAGAAGTAAATTTAACCCAATTGGAAGTGATGAAGTGTGGCTGTATGAGAATTAATTATGTGTAAAATACTCATTCTGTAGATTGGGAGACCGAAATGAATGGGGAACCAAGAGAACTAACAAGTAAACTAACACTAAAACACCTCTTGAGGTTTGTGAGTCCAATCAACATGGGTTCGTGTTTTCTTACATTCATTTTTAGCTGTTTTCATGTTTGACCATGGAGTTGGCCAAGATTTGGGTTTAATTAGGGTTACACTTTTCTCAAAACAGGAAGTTGAAAATATGTGTGAAAGTACTATGATTATGAGTCATAAAATCTAACATGGATGAGTGTTAAATAAAAGTACAAGTGACAATTATTAAGGATGATTTTGGGACAGTCAGTGGACAGACACCAGGGTGTTAGATAGAATTTCTGACTGGATGTGGAGTTAGACCACATAATAGCATGAATAATTATGAATTAAAAGACAAAGGGAATGATCCTTAATGTGCATTATTACTTTTGAATATATGAATGTATTCCTTTGTGTGTGAGTCAGCTTTTCATCACTGGTTTCAAAATACCTGATCAGAACAAATTAGAGAAGTAAAAGTTTAATTTGACTCACAGTTTCAGAGGTTTAGTCCATGGTGGGATGAATGCACTGATTGCTCTGAGCCCAAGATAAGGAAGAACATCATGTGCAAGGGTCTGGTGGAGCATTACTTCTCCATTTGTGGCAGCCAGGTAGCAGAGAGAAGGAAAGAGACCACATAGAAGATGAACCCTTCCAGGTATATTCCCAGTGACCCACAGTTAACACCCAGTTAGTCCATCCAAATTACAATGGACTGATTAGCTTACAGTTCTCATAATCCAATCATTTTACTTCTACACCCTATTCCAAATGTTAAACTGAGATTAAATTCCAGTGCTTTAAGTACCGTCCCAAAACTCTTCCCATTTATCTATGGAAGTATATCTTTTTTTGTCATTCCCTAGAGTCTATATTAGGTTTGGTTTATAATCCTTCCCACTGACAATAATTCACACAGCGTGTAGAAAATTTGTAATACTGAGTAACCTGATTCCTATCTACCAGTTCACTGGGAAAAATGTAATAATCATACACTTACATCATCACTTCCACTCATTTCCCCCCACTGGGAAACATGTGCAATGACTAATATTTGTAGATAATAGGAAAACAAGTATGAGCACATCAGAGTTTTAGAATTTGGCAAGAGAAATATTAAAACAAGTAATTAAAGCATTAGATTTTATTTTTTATTTTATTTTTTATTGTGGGTTGTTCAAAACATTACAAATTTCTTGACATATCATATTCCACACTTTGATTCAAGTGGGTTATGAACTCCCACCTTCACCCCATACACAGATAGCAGAATCACATCAGTTACACATCCATTGATTTACAAATTGCCATCCTAGTGTCTGTTGTGCTCCGCTGCCTTTCCCATCCTNATAGCATCTTCAACAAATGGTGTACCCTTTTCCCCACATCCATATGCAACAAAATGAAACTGAACCCCTTTCTCTCGCCATGCACAAAAGTGAATTCAAAATGGATCAAGGAGCTTGATATCAAATCAGAGACGCGCCGTCTGATAGAAGAAAAAGTTGGCTACGATCTACATACTGTGGGGTCGGGCTCCAAATTCCTCAATAGGACACCCATAGCACAAAAGTTAATAACTAGAATCAACAAATGGGACTTACTCAAACTAAAAAGTTTTTTCTCAGCAAAAGAAACAATAAGAGAGGTAAATAGGGAGCCTACACCCTGGGAACAAATCTTTACTCCTCACACTTCAGATAGAGCCCTAATATCCAGAGTATACAAAGAACTCAAAAAATTAGACAATAAGAGAACAAACAACCCAATCAACAAATGGGCCAAGGACCTGAACAGACACTTCTCAGAGGAGGACATACAGTCAATCAACAAGTACATGAAAAAATGCTCAACATCTCTAGCTGTCAGAGAAATGCAAATCAAAACCACCCTAAGATACCATCTCACTCCAGTTAGATTTTATTTTAATGGGTACAAATTGCAAGTTGAGCACAGAGGAAATGCTTAATCCTCCTTAGGTAATTCAAGAAATGCTTTGTAGTGGCAACACTTTAAATACATTTAAAAATAGACAGCTGAAAGTGGAAATTGCATAAACTAGAAAGTAGTACAGAGGTATAAAAATTCTAAAGGGGTTTCACATTTATTGATGTTCTCAAGTTCAGAGAAAATACAGTTGTGATTTTTTGGTTGTTGTTGTGTAGAGGTGGACATTTTTAATTTTTCATCTAATATTTAAAAAATTTTGGCCTAAGTCAACAATGGCCCATTTAAGCAATTCCTATTATATTCAAATAAAAATATTTCTTCTCAGTATTTTCAGAGCTTTTTTCTCAACACTCAGCATTCCATCCTGAATGCTGTACATGAATGAGCTTGTATATTCTTGCAGTTCTCAATTATAGGCTTTTTACCATTTCTCAGGTATGTGCTGCCTAGCATTTCCTGAGGTTTGCCTGGGCTGGTCATCTTCCTGCACTCTTAACAAATGCTGCTGACTTCCACAGGAAATGGTATTTATAATTTTTTGTCTTGATCAGGATCAAGTGGTTACCCTCATGCTCTAGTTAGCTTTTGCTTTCTATGACCAAAAGAACTGAAAAGAACAACTTAGAGGAGGAAACACTTATTTGCCTCATAGTTTCAGAGGTTCAGTCCATGGTTGGCTGGTTGCATGGCTCTGGGCCCAACATGGGGCAGAACATCAGGGTGGAAGGTTGTGGCAGAGGGAATCAGCTCAGATATGGCAAACAGGAGGTGAAGATAAAACTCTGCTCACTAGTGACAAATTATAAATCCCAAAGGTCTGTCCCCAGTGACCCAACTACTTCTCCTTACTCCTTTCTTCTTACTTGTATTGGTTAGAAAAAAGGAACAAAAATGGACAGCACATATTGAGTTCTCTACCATAAGTATCTGTATTCTTTAACATTGTGACTACAACAGGGTTATAAGCAATATAGAAGAAGTAAAGAGGGGTAAAATAATTTACTTGAGACCCACTGAATTTGAGATAAGTACGGAATATTCTGTGCATCAGTAGTCTGTAATGCAATTTTGGGATCTCCAGAAGGAGACCTGAGCTGGAGATATATTGGCAGACTTCCCATTGTCCATGGGAAGGAATGGAAATAAGAGGCTAGATGAGGTCAGATAGAGAAAAGATTATAAAATGAAATCTTAATGAAAGAATGAACACTTGAGACTGTGTTTAGAGTCACAAGAGAAGTCCAGGATTTTCTATGTTAGTCTATTCCAGGAATGTTAGAGCTGGGTAATGACATCATTCAAGATGCTAGCACCTCATTCCATGCATAATTTTAGGAGAGTATGGGATTCTAATTTCTCTGAAAACAAATATAAGATCTATTCAAATTTGACTAAAATAGATGATAGTACAATGCTATTCATGGACTATCCTGCAATTAAAAGAGCAGGAAAAAACATTTGTACACTGTTTTTAGATATTACCCCTAAACATTTCTCTTCTACTTGGGGGTGGGGAGGGTTCCTAATATATATATTTAAAGTTGTATTAATTGAGTGGCTTGGAATGAAACGAATACTAAATTGTTATAAAACTTAAGATTTTTATTGCCAGGATATTATTATATATTTGTGTAACACATTTTAATAAATGCAAGAATACTATCAATGAATCACAACAGATTTTTCTCAAACTTTGGCGCAAACCATCCCCAAACACTCACTCTCATCATTTTATCATTCCTGAGCCCCTTCCTTCCTCTGTGTTTCACCCATGTATCCCAGCATATGATAGTCACTCTCTTTACTACTTGACTTTTGTTTAAACTGGCCATATCTCTTCAGAAGACTCATGAACCGTTTTGTACTAGTATATCTGTTCAAATCTGTGTTCCACAGCATAGCAAGGTAGAAGTCAGCCCTGTGACAAATTACAGCTTCTCCTTTAATTACTAGCTACTGTATAGGGTTTTCCTTTTATTCAAAGCCAGTGATATTGTCCAGTTTCCCCACCTCTCCTTTTCATAAAAAAACAGCTACAAAAATAAGACTGTGGTCTGCTATTGTACAAGGTCCATTCCTACTCTCTCCACAGACTGGAAGAATTAACCCAAATCAGAGCTCAGTTGTGCTTTGTCTCAGGCAGCTCAGATAAATCCTTCAATTAAATTATTTAAAAATTTTCTTCACCTAATAGAAAAGTAAGTGCTAACTATTCATTATATGAAGTCATCTGGAAGTATTTTCTGGTGGATAGCTAAACCACTTTTATTCGATTATAGAAATTCTTCTCTTTCTTATCCCTCAAATAAACACAAAAACTTATATTTTTTTGCCTTACTTTTTTGAAATGTCAGCTTGTCATACATTATATATGTGGTTCTATTTCTAGGTTTTGCATTCAATTTTGTGGTTTGAGGATGTTTTGTTTTATTTTTAATTTGCTTTTGGTTTTATCCACATGTTGATATATCAAGGCTATATACCTAGTAGGGCATGTATCTATACTTTAATTTTTTTAAAGTGTTATTTATTTCTTTTTAATGAATTTTTACTTTTATTTTTCATTTACTATTCCATTTAATATTCAATTTACTATATTTCTTAGAAAGTTTAGAATCAGACTTTTAGATTTTGAAAAATAAATATGCATTGAAATGAACAGTTTTTGATTGTGACAACTGATACACCCACATACCATGACCATAATCAAGATAGGATCATTTCATTACCCCAGGAGTTTGCTCATGACCAATTACAACATTCATCCCCACAAGCAATATTCTTTCCACCATAGGTTTACATTTTGCATCGTCATCAGCTTCATAAAAATAGTTTTATACAGTCCATACCCTTTTGTATCTTGTTCTTGTTTTTGATATTCATCTATATTTTTATTTGTGTTAGTAATTCATTCTTTAAATGCAGAACAATCTGTGAAGGATGAAATAAAATAACTTCTTCATGAGTAATATTGAAAGAATCCTAGATTTTATTGTTTATATTTTCAAATTTAGATCCATAATGCACAGCGCCTTATGGAGGTTGAGAAGACTGTAACAAAGAGCCTTATCAGTTACATAAATAGACACTGTTATTAACTGGTTTACATATTTTATGATTGTAAACTTGTGAAGTAAACATATATCGTTTTTCTCACAGGCTGTATAATGTGAGATGAGATGATTTGATATTATATATTATTTGACATTATTTGCATTTGTGTCAATATTTCTCATTTACACTGACTGTTTAACAGCCTGAAATTACACATCAGAATACTTTTTAAGCTTTTTTATCTTAATATTTAAAGTGATGTAGTGGAAAATACTCCAATATGATGATATTTGGAAGAGAACTAAAGGTGAACTCTAATTGAAGATATTTGGGGAACATTTTATATGCTTACAGTAAAATAATTGGTTTATGTTTATGTGCCTTTCATATCTGATACTGAACGTCCATCTGTTTAGTTCATACTTTGTAAAGAGAAGAAAGACATATCTAATTGGTTTGTCTTGAACTATATTTTAAATGCATTTTTAAAAGTAAAATTTTTCTATGAACACATTCTACCAAATGAATTAACGAATTATTTGGAATGTGTGTGATTACAATGATAAGAAGCTGTGATTCTGGATAATACATGCCAGGAATATATTTTATGTTCTGGCACTTACTAGCTCTTTGATCTGGGACAATTTATTTTGTAATTATTTTCTGACTTATGACATTATCTATAAATTGGGGTAATAGCACCCTTATATCAAAGAGTAGTGAAAGAGTGAGGATATAATGAAATAATACTTGTAATATTACTGTGCATTTGAAAAAGCTCAATTAAAACGTGTGCAACTGTGTGTGTGTGTGTGTGTGTGTGTGTGTGTGTGTGTTTATCTGTGCACTTCCCTGGGAGACTCACAGTCCAGGGTACTTTGAAAGAGAATGTTTTTTCCTCTCATGGTGTAAAATTATTTACAAGAGTGGAACTGTGCTGTGTCAAGAGTGTCAACATGAGGCCCAGATAACATTGCCAAGACTGAGATGGCCAGAGAAGCAGAGTCAGAGAAGGGAGAGTGACAGAGTATTACTTGGTTTTATCTGTTGGTGACTGAGCTAATAATCAGCTTATGATTGTTTAAATGGCTATGGTTGCTTAATCCCCCAAATTTATATTTAGTTTAAAGTATTAGGGTCTGAGAAGAACAAATCTATGAAAGCTAAAATGAAATGGCCTACTCAAAAGAATAATCCTTTACTTCAAAATGATACTGAATTTATATTGTTTAGGTTTAAAAATTTGGAAGCACAGATTTGGAAAGCAATAAAGGATTAGAAGGTTGGAATAAGGGGCCTTTGAAATACGATTATTAGTGCTCAGAGAGGATTTAACTGTGAGATGAAGTAATTGTTTTGTATCAACATATGCTCTAATACTTTGGTGCAAACAGCATCTAGAATATACATTCTGAATTTGAAAAATATTGTTTTTGCAGATACAGGAGTCCTTCAAAACTATCACAAAGAGGCCACACTTGTACTTTTAAATAGTCTCAATCAGGTTATCAAAATGGTGTCTATTTTGATAAAGGTGAAATGCAGGGACATGATGTAATATCATGTATACACGCATGAGTTCTTGAAGAGAAAATGAAATGCTTCATCCTCTGGGAAGAAAAACAGTTATAAAAAAGAAATTGTCTACAATGACAGTTCTTTAAGAGATGACAGGAGCAATAACAATGATAATAATAAGAATAAGAATTTACATTTATTTCCCTTTTATTCTGTGCATAGGCACTGTTTTAAGTGCTTTACTTGCAATTGTGCCTTAATTTTTAAAACAGCCTTGTGAGATATTTTATTCCCACTTTTCAGATGAGATAAATAAAACAAGATTTAAAGTTGACACTTTGGCTCCTGAGAAAATTGTTCCCAGCATATATACCCTATTATGGTTCAAAAATCTAACCATTATATCACAAATAGAAGTTATTTTATTTTAAATGTTGTCATGCTATGAAAATAAATGTATATTTTCCCTAGGTCATATCTTAAGTGCTTTTCTTCTCTATCTAGTGGAACAACACTTTCAACACTTTTTAAAAAAATAATATTTTTAAAAGTTTTTAAAATAATATTTTTTTAAATTTTTAAAAAATAATATTTACATTGGCTTCTTTGAGTTTGTCTTTAGCGCTTAAGAGATATGTCACTGAATCATTAAAACTTATGAGGCTCAGTGGTTTTCACATTTTAAACTGGCTTTCACATTTTTAAACTCCTTTGAGAACTTTTTAAATAAAATGAATACAGAGTGTCTGACCCACAAAGTGATGTGCACTAGATGATAAATTAATGCTACTGGAAAGTATCAGAATTTGTTTTTTAAGCCAGGCTTTAGTGTTTGCTTTATTTTTCTTGTGTGTGTACATTCCAAAAGTTTTCAGTGTAAAGTTTGCAAATTTTATTGTACATAGTGGCTACAGACTCCAATGCATGTAAATTAAAAGTAGACTACTGCTGTCTCCTTCTCTACAGAAATTTCAACTTTACTTCTCTGAACAAGTTGTTCCATTTTAATGTCTAAATGGTATTGAAGGATAGCCAAATGACAGCTTTTGGGTTGTTACATACATGGGAACCTTGTAATATGTGTGTGTACATAGATTTTATCTAAGCTGTGCATTTTAACAAGATATTCCTGGTCCTAGAAATTCTCCAAATATATCTGGGGTAGTGCACAGAAATCTGATTCAATACTCACACCTGACATATTAAACTAAAAGTATAAGACTATATCATGATATTCTTAATAACAGAAAAATTTTAAAACAAGCATTTCATGCATGTTGTTTCATAAGAAACAGCAACCAACTGTGAGATTCATAGATTTATGTTCTATGACTTGAATTTGGGTGTCCTACAAGGGTCCATGTGTTAGGTTGGTCCCTAGGCTATTGAAAGATGGTACCGACCTTTAAGTGATGGGGTCTAATGGGGGATCCTTTCATCATCAGGGCTGTTGCCCTTGGAAAGGATTACAATATTTTCTCATGGACTCTCTTAGTTCTCCCAAGAGTTTTTATATAAGGAACAAGCCTGTCTGTACTCACCCAGATCGCTCTGCTTCCTGATTTGAGACATAATGCTTTTGCAATGGGGTCCTTACCCAAGCTTGCACTAAGCTGCTTGGACTTTGAGTCTCCAAACTTTTGAGCTAAATAAGCCTCTTTACTTCGTAAAGTTAGGCTGTGCCAGGTGTTTTCCTATAACAACAAATAGTGGATAATACAATATGTTACATCTTTGCACACTACCATCATATCAAGTGAAATCACAGATAAATACATCAAGCCCTTTTGTGTGTGTGCGTGTGTGTGTGTATCCCCCCACCCAGTGTTACGCAGAATCAAAATTTGAACCTACATTTGTCTGAACTCCAAAAGATTTGCTGAAGATTAAAGAGACTTAAGTACTTGTCCAGTTCAGAGGGTATGGTATTGGCTTTGGGAATAAGGCATGCAGACTCCCAGTCTAATACTTTTTTGATGCTTACAAAATATGCATCACATAGAGAAGAGCAGATCTTATAACACATAGAGACTATTATAAGTTAAACAAAGACACTGGGACTACCCACTCCTCTAACTTCTCAAAATAGTATGCAACATGATTCCTTGATGATTTAAATGCTATTGACATTTTAGCTAATGATATTTTCCAAATTAATTTTAGATTAACTCAGGAAAGTGTTTTCGTTCTTTGTAATTATAGCCCCTAAAATGCTTTCAAGAAATTATTTACAAAATGCAAACTCTCTTCCTAATAGGTAAGGGATTTCTTTAACCTTTCATTGGTCCGAAGCATGTATCATATCAATTACTTTTCTTTAAGTCTTGAATTATTCTGGTTTTTTCTTCTGTTATTCCATAATGCATATTTCATTAACCATAATGTTTTTCTCCCTCCCATAAACTTACTCCCTCTTTTTCTCCCTTTTCCTTCCCCTTACTCCTTCCTTTATTCTATGAAGTGCTGTTAAGTAAATGTCTAGAACAATGCCACATGTTCAATAAAAAGCAAGCAAACAAAAATACCTGCCTGTCCTTATTCACTTTGCAGTTTATCATTCAGAACTGCATTCTCAATTCTTAGCCCTAGTAGATCTTCAACAATCTGTCTGAATCAAGGTGAGACACCCAACACACATGCACAAACCACACACGTACAAATGAGCACATGCACATACCATACACATGTACTTATGTGAATGACATCCACAAGATATGCATGCATGGGTCACACATGTGCATGCAGATCATGCACAGACACATACATATCACACACATGATATATGTATATGCCAATAAAATGCAATGTTATTTATTTGTTTTAATATTAAAAAGTTAATGGAAATTGAAAAAATACTTGATTCAACCTAACTGAAAATTTTGAAGACTTTTCTCTCCAAAAACCTTTAAAGTTACAAAATAAAGTAAAAACAGATAAATTTGACTTTATTGAGGAAAAAAATTAACTATGTGAACTTTTGGGTAAGTGAAAAATCCATTATACAGTCTTGACACTTGCTTATCAATATTTTTGACTACTGCTTGCACTAAGATTTTACCAAGAATGAAGAAAAGACAGATTATTGAATTTTTTTTCTTGAACAATCTATTCCTACATTGTGAAATACAGTAAAATAGTCAAAAGATAGGTAGTAAGGGGAAAAGGACAAGAAGCAGCAAGAAAATCTGCATGCCAACTTTTCCATTCTGGGGTGCCAGGGTTTGACTGTGTGCTGAGTAATCAGTATTCATAGATGATAGGCTGAAACCCAAGAAGCTGAATCATATTCTTGCACTAATGCATCTGTGGAAACGTAGAAAGGATTGAAAAAGACTAAAGGATGGAAAAATCATTGCTTTTCTAAAATGTCCACACCATTCTTTCCACCGTGTCCTAGTTTTGTGAGTGCTGCCTTTAGCCTTAGGTCTATTTATTTCATTTTTTGTTTTGTCCTTATGATTTCAAAACATGATTAGAGCTTACAGTGAGAGATGAGTTGGCTCAGAGAATTTTATGCTTTGGTTTCAGGGAAGAAAATATAATTTTCAATCCAGATGGGATATATATTGTATATACTTTATATTAGACAGAAATACAACTAGAGATGAAGCAAAAAGAAGGAGAGATGGAGGAAAACCAAAAGGAAGTTAGGAAGCAAAAAAAATGGGTAGGAAGGAAGGAGAAGAAATTGATTGAGAAAGAGAATGAAATGAAACAAACAAGCCAGTAAATATAGATTATAAATCAGTAATATGAATTTCTGTATTCTGAGTCTGAATACAGAAATCATTAATCAAGCTGCTTCATAAACTAAAAGCAGGAAGCTTCTCATACATATATTCTGGGGTGAAATACACATATGGCTCAAAAAGTACCAGAAAGTCTCTAATATTTGTTATTCCATAACCTTGCCCATACTCCTGGGAAAGGTTTTTAGAGAACTTATTTTAAAAGTATGTAGAGAAACTTGGGAATTAATTGTTTTAGTCCACTTTTTCCTGCTAAAATAGAATACCCCAATCTGGTAAAATGTAATGAACAGAAATTTATTGACTAACAGTCTGGAAGCTGAGAAGCCTAAGATCCAGGGGCCAGCATCTGGTGAGGTCATTGAATAGCAGAAGTCAAAGAGACTGTGAGAGAGAGCTAAAGCTAAATAGGGGGATGAACTTGTCCCATTATAAGAAAATTACTCCAATAACAATGACATTAATTCAGTCATGAGGATGGCACTCCCATTACCCAAACACCTCCAGTTAGGTCCCAAGTCCCATTGCACATTGAGGATCATATTTCCAACATAACAATTTTGGGGAACATGTTCAAAACATAGAGTGAATCAAACTGGTTTAGGATTTCAGTCAGTACTTTTCAGTGTGAGAAATAAAGAAGAAGTTTTTTAATGTCCTGTTCTTTCCTTCTTGGACTACAAGATGAAATTGCATTCTTAGAAGTTATGCAAAGATGAATTTTGTATATATTTCCTAGTGCAGATATCAAAGCATAGGTTGTATAACTCTGCTACCTGCAACTTGGAAGCCAGGACTTCCCTACTATATTAAATGATCTGTTTAAAGCTTAAATTTCATTTAAAATTGTACTTATTGAACACGATTTTTTAATTCCATGCATTTTATACAATATTTAGTAAATATTAACAGCCTATTATCTGGCACTCTAGTGTGTGCTTGATATGTAGCTACAAAGAAAACATAAGGGTTCTGGTAAATTGGGTATTATATTTAATGAGAGAAACAGTATAAAGAGGTAAGTACAGAATAATATAAGATTGTAAGTGGAAAAAGACACTATGAAGTAAAATAAGTAGATGGTATGGAGAGAATAAAGGATAAATTATTTGAGAAAACAGGGAAGCACTTACATTAAAAATTGTGTTGGACATTTCAAGAGGAGGATGGGCAGAGCTCCAAATTTCAAATAACATAAATACCTGTCTTGAATATCATTAATTGTTTTTAATGATTGAATAAATAGATTAAAACCCGTTTTAACAGCATTATATAGAAATTGTTTAAAAGAGTAGTGATATAATAAATTTTAAAGATCTGAGTGCATTATATCTGTACTAACTACTATACTAAATACTAACACCAGAAATGCATAATACCAAAAATATAATCAATTTTTGCTTTTCTACTATGAAACAGACAGTGCATACAATTCTAAATACATTCATACAATTTGAATCTGACTTATCTGTCACAAATACTCAAAATGGAAGATATTACTATTTGCATTTCTCACATGAGAGAACTGTATTTAGTACAGTTCATGCAACTTTTCCCATAATCATTAAGCTAGAATGAAAAAGCAACATAGTAAAAACAAGGAATTATCTGATTACAAGGCCACCACTTTTCCTTCACTATTTTACTGAGATCTTCAATAAGCCAAAAGAGTTTGAATAATTCAGTAAAATAGGGAAAGTGAGATGTTAAATTGGCTTCCTGATTAGCCTGATAGGAAAAAAATGTTAATGACTAAAATCAAACACATTAAACTAACATGCTTTTTCCCTTATTAGAAGAGCTTGTTGCTTTTAATGAGATATTTTCAACTGTTTTCTTGAGCAGCCTGTAAGAGTAAAATCAAAGACGTTTTAATAATATTTTCCCTCTCAGGGCACTTGTTCTTTCAATGTTGGTAAAACTCTAGGATCTAAGTATGTTGATTGACAATTTAAAGTTGTTTATGTTTCTTCTCTTTTATTTTATATTCATGCTTCCTGCAACATTTGCTTTATGAAAATAAGAATGAATGAATGAACAACGGTTATTTATATGCTCTAATTTTGCTATAGATATTTTATGATAACACTACTTTTATTTCCTGCTGTTGGTTATCATTTCAAAACAATGTTCAACCTAATGTACTTACAATCACTTTCCAAGTACACTGAGATGCAGTATAAACTCTTCAGAAGTTATGTCATGTTTAAAATGCACACACACACACACGTTTTTATTTATGTAGATTCCTTTTGTTTTGTATTTCTAGAACCTCAACCTACTGGCTTACTCGCATCCAGTCTTTTCTCTACTGCAATGAGAACGGCCTCCTGGGCAGCTTTTCAGAAGAGACGCACTCCTGCACATGTCCAAACGACCAGGTTGTCTGCACTTCATTCCTGCCCTGCACTGTGGGCGACGCCTCCGCCTGCCTGACCTGTGCACCTGACAACCGCACTCGCTGTGGCACCTGCAATACTGGTTACATGCTGAGCCAGGGGCTCTGCAAGCCTGAAGTCGCAGAGTCTACGGATCACTATATTGGCTTTGAGACTGACCTGCAAGACCTTGAGATGAAATACTTGTTGCAAAAGACAGACAGACGAATAGAAGTCCATGCCATTTTTATCAGCAATGACATGCGCCTCAACAGCTGGTTTGACCCCTCCTGGCGGAAACGGATGCTCCTTACCTTGAAGAGTAACAAATACAAGTCAAGCCTGGTCCACATGATCTTGGGTCTCTCTTTACAGATTTGCCTAACTAAAAACAGCACCTTGGAGCCAGTGTTGGCTGTTTACATCAATCCTTTTGGAGGCAGCCACTCAGAGAGCTGGTTTATGCCTGTGAATGAAAACAGCTTTCCAGACTGGGAGCGGACTAAGTTGGACCTCCCTCTGCAGTGTTATAACTGGACACTGACTCTGGGGAACAAATGGAAGACATTTTTTGAGACAGTACACATCTACCTGAGGAGTCGCATCAAGTCAAATGGCCCCAATGGCAATGAGAGCATTTACTATGAACCTTTGGAGTTCATTGATCCTTCCCGGAACCTGGGCTACATGAAAATCAACAACATCCAAGTGTTTGGCTACAGCATGCACTTCGACCCTGAAGCAATTCGGGACCTGATTTTGCAGCTGGACTACCCCTATACTCAGGGATCCCAGGACTCAGCACTTTTGCAACTACTAGAGATAAGAGACCGTGTAAATAAACTCTCCCCACCTGGTCAGCGTCGTCTAGATCTTTTCTCTTGCTTGCTTCGTCATAGACTCAAGCTGTCTACTAGTGAGGTGGTGAGGATCCAATCTGCTCTGCAGGCGTTTAATGCCAAATTGCCAAACACAATGGATTATGACACGACCAAATTATGTAGTTAACCATAAATGTCAAGCACAACCCAAAATCTTGAAGGAGTTTTTACAGTGCTTTTGTGGAACAGTTTATGTTTGGAAGAGTAAATTTAAATTGTCTTTTCAATATCTGTCTTATATCAGTCAATAACATTGGATGGCAATTTACACACATGAACTTGCTGACAATGAATATATTATACTGCAGTTTTGGTTTATGAATGAAATAAATACTGACCAGTCTAGAAGACATTCTACTTTTTACAATAAATTTCATTTGTAATTTTATATGTTCCGTGGCAATGCTTTTGTGCATTACATCCTCTAGAGGGAACATAAAAAGACACCAATAAAATTTTGTAGCTGAACAGTTATTAAAAAGAAGTGCTGTGGGATTCCTTTTTTCCATGAAATGAGTTCTATTTTGATATAGTTTGTTAGAATCTGGGGAGAATTCACCAAGATTTTTTAATGGAAACATTTGAAGGTCCCTTGCAATTAACTTTATGGAAAACCCAACTCGGTAGAATGCTTAGTATTCAGTTGTTATTTTATGGGTCATAGCATAATGGCAGTGATATGTTTACTACCTGTGTTGAGAAACCAATCCTAGAGACACCATTATTATCAAAATAGTCAAATAAACTAATTCCCAAGCAAATAGCAAACCATTTAGGCAAACATAGAGGAAAAGCAGTGTGATTCTAAGACACATCACGGAGAAAGTAAACCCTTAATTTCCTTAGCAACTTGCTTTATCGTTTTTTCTTTATATTCTTATAAACAATAATCAGCATACTCTGCACAATCATTTTCATTTCAAGTACTGAAAAGCTACTTTCCAGCACTTTACCAACATCAATAAAATAGCACTTCTAGAATTCTCAAATTGTAATGTAACGGTGTAAAATAAATGCTCAAATAACTAGTTCAAATGTAAATAGACAATTTTTTTTTCCTCACAGAAAAGCTACTGTTACAAAAAGATACTTTGAGAAGAAAACCCCTTCATTAGAAAATGAATTTTAATTCATATTTTTGGTCTGAAAGTTACAATGAGTTTTTATATTATTTGCAATGTAATGTTTGATATATAATTCTTTTGTTTTATAGAATTAAATTTAATTTTTTTCTTAGGTACATGGCTGCTTCAGTAAAATGTGTTTATGCCACTTATCACTCAGTTCTTTCTAGATAATTTATAAACGTGTTCTTATTTAACAAATGCACTGTCTAGGCCAGCTTTCTGGTTCATGTCATGAAGGCATTTCTAAGGGCACAAAAGGAACTCATGACATGGATGAAAAAAGAAATGACTACTAATAAAAATGCCACAGACCTTCTGGATTCTTGTGCTATTTGTTTCCAATTCCAAAACACCTTAAAAAATAAACCAGCAGTTCAGACAACAAACTTATCCAATCTGTCATGAGCAAAGCATCATTTTCCCACCTAATATCTAAGCAGCTGAATTTCTTAATTTAGTTTCTTAATTTTTGTTTTTAGTGTACTTCTGTCATAGTAGTAATTCAATAGAAATTTCATATAATTATTTAACACTCACCACCTTTCTGGTATCATCACAAAAACTCTCTTCATTTAATGCTGAAGAAAACTTCAAGTTATGAACAATTATTTTTATTTTCCTGATGGAGAAAAGCAAAGAATTAGAATAGTTTGTCAAATTTCCTAAGATCACACACCAAGAAGTTGAAAGATAAGTTTCCAAAACAGATATTTCTGGAATGAATCTGTCTGTCCTTTTCTCATTTACACCACTGAACTTTAAATGAACCATCTTACTTATTTAATTTCATTACATGTCAAACTTTTAGTGAAACAAGAATCACCTAATAAATTGAGCTCTAAATCGTTTACTATTGTAAAATACACACACTTATACTATACTTGAAAAATAAAATAAGCATTGATCAATAGATAATCATCCACAAAATGACCAAGCTTATCAATCATAGACAATATGCTTGAAATGACTTTGGCTATAAAAGTCAAGAGTTGTCTTTAGGACCTTTCCCGGAAGAGTTTTGCAGCTTTCCATAGACCCTGATACCCAACAACCATCTGAGCAAGATGCACAATTGCCAAAGGACTCTGAAAAGCAATATTTCATTGTCCTTAACAAAAATTGTCAGCAATGCTACTCTCATTGCGAAGCTCACTGTACCCTGGACTGCATATAAGAAAGAAGATGCAACCAGCACAGGTAAGAAAGGGGTAAACCAGGGTTTTATCATGGGGCTTATTGTGTCTAGCAAGTGTTGGCACAAAGGTCATATAGTGTGAGATGAAATTATGTTATATCCAACTCTCCTGGTAGAACTCTGCCAGTGAGTCTTTTCATATCTCTGAGACTAGATTCCCCTGAAAGACAAGAGGAAATATGAACGCCTTTCTTTGAATGCTGCATCTAAGATAACATGAATACAATGCATGTTGACATACCAAGAAAACTCTAAAATGAAATATAGGTTTAAAGGAGAAATGATCAACATATGAACATTATTTTAAGGTTTCTATTTTTTGCATATTATACTCAGTAATGTTCAGTAAGCAATAAACAAAATAATCCAAAATAATACAACTTGTATCTATCAACATATGGAATAATGAGACCCATAAACATTTATTCTTCCCAAATAGGTCTAAATGCATAAGCATGTTAGTGCATTTTTGTTTAGTAATTTAAGAACTTTGGTGAAAATTACCTTACTGTCACAATCTTATTTAAATACGAAATCATCTTTTTAAACAGGGCATTTGACTTTTTTTACTTACTGACTTCTACATATCCTATTCATGTCTCTAAATTTATCTTGAACTTGATAAAGTCAATAGAACTTGAAGTTCTGAAGATCAAAAATGTATTGAGAATACTTTTTCTCCAGGAACATCTTGTACTGCTCCACCTACTTTGATGACCCTCAGAATTTGCGCATACATTGCTATCTCTGTAGATTCAAGTTGAATTTTAGCAAGTTAAATCAAACTCCAAATATTCACTATAAGTTAAAAAAAAGCTAAAATAACTGTTTGTTCTTCTGCTTTTAAATACATATCATCACAGGTTGCTGATGATCCATTTTCTCCCCGGACCCCAACCCATGCTTTCTTTTGCATGTGAAAATTATCTTTGAAGTAACCAGGGCTGTGCACAACCTGTACATATCATACACAATCTTTTTCTAAAAACAAACCCCCCTTGTCTTTTATTTTATCATTATGCATGTTGAAACTCTTTTCATTTATAACAGACATAAAATCAATCCATTTGAAGAAAATAATACATTTGAAATTTCTTGAGAATAAAATAAAACTATTTAATATGGGAGTAACATAAACTATATATTGTGGGAATATAGAAATTCAGCCAAAAGCAAAATAAAAAGTTTTAGAAACCAAGTAGAGGAAACAAATTTTAAATAATAAACTTATTTAAAGATGATAAGAGGCTACAGATAGGTCTTCCAATTCACATAACAACTGAAAACAAAATATATCAAGATTAGAGAAACTATGACAATCTTACTCTAGCTGGTGCCTGAATCATTTTATTAGAATAATAATCCTTTATCAAAATTGAGTTTTCCCTCTAGTCATAGTTTACACAGTTTAAGGTACAAATGTTAAACCATAGTTTAACATTAAGAACAGTAATCTAATCAGTTGAATTTTTAAAACTTGAGAAGCTATATTGTGTCATATCTATTCATTTTACCAATAAATATTCTATTATTTTGACATTATGCTTTCTTCTCCTCAACCTACATGATAAGATTTATATTTATATTTATATTCTCATTATTTTCCTAGTCTAATAATTTCAAGAAGTACAATTCAGTCAACCCATAATATTCAATATTTTGTAAATGCATCTTGGTTATAATTTTTGTGCTTATTAGTAAATGGGAATTTTTATAAACATCCTCATTTCTTTGACAGGAAAGCAACATTAGTTATTTCACTAAACTGTGAATGGCTGGTGAATGAGAATATTCACATCAAATCATTTGATACTTAGGACATGACAGCTGAGTATGATAATTATTATAAGCAAATGAAATTCAAACTGAATCAAAAATCCCATACTTGAAATTACCGAATATGCTGGCAATCAAACCAATTAATGACTACCACAGGATTCTGTCTGGTGATTATGTGACATAGTTATCACATAATAACATAATAACTATAGTGCATGTTATTTGATTGATTAAAGGTCTCTGTCATATTGAACATGAGCAGAACACTGCCCTGATGGCATAGTGAGTACCAGAATTCTTCTGTGTGGTAGTGATCCCATCACAGGTTGCTGACTCCTTTCTCCAACTTCAACAAGCACGATTATGGACTTTAAAAAAAAATAAAAAGAACAGGATCTTCTAAAGTGAAAGATTAATAAATAGGGGAAAATGGAGTACACAAAAAGGATCTGTAGCACTAACAGAAGACATAACACTCAAAACGACAATAAAGTCTAGCAAATTGCTTAGGGCCTCCCTAAGTTTCTGAGGCTGGTTTTGAACTTGCAATCCTCCTGGGGTTATAGGTGTGTACCATTGAGCCTGGCTGTAGTATACATTTTTGAAGTATTATTGTCGTTTTGAGACCTTATCCAAAATTAAAAAAAATAAAAATAAAAAGGACTGGAGATGTAATTAAGTGGTAAAGGGATCCTGGGTTGAGTCACTAATGCCAAAAACAAAACAAAACAATACAGAAAAACACCTATACTACAGAAAACTGAAATCAATTTCATCATTTTACACAGAATTTTTAGAGCACATCTCCTACATTCTTGAATTTGAAATAATACTTTGTTTGCTTTTTTCACAACAGATTCTTGAAAACATTAATTTCAAATAATTTAAATAAGGAAAACAAGCAAAAGCAATTCTTTAGATATATCAATATACTATAAATTTATGCATATTACATACTTGAATAGAGACTTTTTACAGCAAAAAAACAAAATATTACATCCATTTTTCTACTGCAGTTGAGTATGTCTGCCATTATAAATTGGAAACCCTTAATAAAAAGAAGAAATCATGAACTAAAGAGCAATGAGCTCTGGGCTGGGGTTGTGGCTCAGTGGTAGAGCACTCGCCTAGCATGTGTGAGACACTGGGTTCCATCCTTAGCACCACATAAAAAAAAGTAAAATAAAGGTATTGTGTCCATCTACAATTAAAAAAAAAACACAAGATTAACACAATACCTCAAAATATGATAATACCAAACTAAATAGTTCTGAGAATAACTGTTACATTGTTTGAGGATCAATAGTGCAAATCATGTCAGTTTTAATCAGAATAATTTTTAAGTTTACTTTTAAGTAAAACCCTAATAGAATCTTTTATTGTGAATAAAACACAAAAAATTTTAAGTATGTTTGAAAAACCCAGTAGATAGTTTTGAACAAACAAATCAATTCAAAAATAATACCAATTCCTAGGAACTTCCATCAATAGATATCAAAATGTTTAAGTAGGTAGTGTGAAAAATAATACAAAAATAGAGTGATACTGCTGAAAAAGACGGTGATATCATTTTAAAGGGAAAAGAGTTCATATGGATTGAGACATTTGAATTTCTACTTAAAAAAACATAAAAAACAGATTTATATCTTAAAACAAAAAGAACGGGCAAATTAAATTCTAATAGCTTAAAGAGTTAACACCATCAGTAAAAAAAAAAAAAAAAATAGTATGGGTGTGAACTGAAGAAATCCCCAGTATCACAAAATTATTTCCCAGGAAACAACTTTCCAACAAAATATATTAGCCATTGATGCATAATTTTAAGTTTTTTAAAATTATTTATTCATTCTAATTTGTTATATACAATGGCAGAATGCAATTCATTTCATGTTACACAAATAGAGCACAATTTTTCAAGTCACTGATTGTACACAAAGTATTTTCACACCATGCAAGTCTTCATACATGTACTTAGGGTAATGATGTCTAACTCATTCCACCATCATTCTTACCCCCTACCCCCTCTCCCCTCTCTCCCCTTTCCCCTATCTATAAAGTTCCTCTATTCCTCCCATGCTCCGCCTCCATCACCATTATGAGTCAGCATCGTCATATCAAAGAGAACATTTGGCCTTTGTTTTTTGGGGATTGGCTTACTTCACATAGCATTATATTCTCCAACTCCATTTACCTGCAAATGCCATGATTTTATTTTCTCTTAATGATGAGTAATGTTCCATTGTGTATATACACCAAAGTTTCCCTTTCTTGAAGCTACACTTTTTTAAAAGGTAGAATAACAGGAGTAATACTTTTTAGTAGTTTCAAATGCAATCAATATGAAACAATTATTAATTGGATTACTTTATAAACATTTTTAACCAAATCTTGAAAATAGGGCATGTATTTTATATTTACCTCTATCTTGATTTAAACTGCTACAGTTAAGGCCTCAGCAGTCCCACACAGCTAGTGGATACTGTTTTGGCAGTAAGCTGTAAGGTACATTTTTTCTTGTTTCACCTGACCAGCCTCACCTGTGAAGTGACATTTTCTAGGTTTGAGACTGTTCTGCCATCCCAATTCAATGTTATTACCTGCATTTTCTGTTTCTGTTCATAACTTTCCATTTTTGTTATTACACATTTAAACATTTTTAAGACTTCATGTATCCTGCATGTGTTTAGAACCTAAACTCCTGGGTTAGTAGAAATGTGCTGGTTTCAACTTTATTCCCTTCCATCTTTATTCTACCCACATCTCAGTTATCTAAAGATTGATAGCAGGTTCTGCTTTACAATTTCTGCTTTATTTGAGGGCTCTAATAATTTCTGTTTCTTATTTGTTAGCCCTTGGTAAAAGGATAGTTGTTTACTCTGTGGGTTTCAAGTATTTATTAGGGAACTTTTTGTGTTTTTCAAACAATGGACTCTGCTGTACTGCTAGAAATCCATAATTCATCTTTTCCCTCCAATTCTCCTTGATATTTTTCTAATCCTTCCTCTACCCAGTAACCAGAGTGACCTTTGAAAATAGGATCCTTTAAAAATGCAAATTTGTTACACATCCTCTGAAGAATGGGATTCTAACTTTAAATGTTAGATTCTTTTCTTGTTGTAGTCCTTGGGTATTTCCTTGTCTTGCTCTTCCATTGAACTTATTTCATTCCCAAATAAACCTATCTACATAAAACCATTTTCAGAGGAGAGACACCCATTCTTTTACGCTTCCGTATTTTTTTCTCATGCAGCATCATGCCTGCAAATGCTCTCATATTCTTCAACCTCAATTGCCTTCCAAACATAATAGTGCTAATAATAATTCTCATTCATGGGTCAAATGAAATGTTACTTCAATTTGAATTTATTCTTCATCTTTACTTTAGTAACACCACTTTATACTTCCATTATAACAAGATCAAAGTGCTAGCAAAGCTTTCTTAATATTATATTATAACTAATGATTATGTAAATATCTCTGTTAGACTGCTAGTTCTTAGAAGGCAGAAACCACACACACACACACACACACACACACATATACAAACACACATATACATAGTTATATATATGGTATATATATTATATGTAATGTTATATACTATATGTATATATATCATATTTTTATTAATATTAATATTAATGTTTGATGTATCTACAATATGATTCCACTGCTAGAGCTCAGAATTGTTCACCTGAGATATTTTATTTTAATATTCAGTAAAGGATGATCATCAATACATCTATTTCAAATCCAGATTTAAATGTCCTTCCTTTAGGAAGCCATCCATAGTGCCTCTGCCCCCCAAAAAAGTGAGGATGGGAAATGAGCAACTCTCCAGAAATTCACTTTCACAGGATTCATATAGCATAGTCAGAGTATTTAATTTTCTAAGAAAACATTTTAGGTTAAACCACAATTACAATAATAGTTATTAAGCATTATTTTATGTCTTTTTAAAAAGCAAGTGGTTGGGATTGGTATTTACTACTTTCTGTTTTAGTATCCTCGGATAAAAGACAGACATGGTGTGTAAAGATTTTAACAAACACACAAGCATATTTTAATTTTTTAAAAATAAAATTTTACAATTACAAATGACTCAAAATTTTGAGTGTTTATATGATGAATATATATAGTTACAAGTGACATCAAAGCATATTTTTGTTAAAAAATATTTTAAACCTAAGACTAATAAAAATGGTGTGCTCAGGGCTGGGGTTGTGGCTCAGAGGTAGAGCACTCACCTAGCATACATGAGGCACTGGGTTTGATCCTCAGCACCACATAAGAATAAAATGAAGATATTGTGTCCACCTATAACTAAAAAATAAATATTTAAAAAAATGTCGTGCTGAAATATTTAAGTGCAGAAAATTTTAGTTGTAATATGTGTGAGTTAAATTTAAAAACATAAAAAGTGTTTTACTTACGGTTTAGAGAAGTGTTTGAAATGTCTTACCTCAGTTATGTCAATGAAAATCCCATGATCATTCTGAATTAAAGAAATCAACTCTAGTGGGCTGTGTGGTATTGTTTCACTTGTGCAGAAAAAAATCTAGTAAGAACATAATTTATAATACACATATATATTGAATAATGTCTACTATATAATTGATTTTTATTTTCTCTGTACCACTCCCCCAAAATTTCCAGAGTAGTCTATTATCCTTTGTGCCAAACTCACAATTTAGTAAATGTTTCTTTCTAATATTTTTTTCTCATCAGTTTGCATTATATGCAATCATTATTTTCTTTGGAAACTACATGAAGTATACTAATAAAAAAACTCATTCAGTTTTACCAAAAAATGAAAACTTATGAGACAGTAGAGAAGCAAAAAAAAAAAAAAAAATGATTATACAGTGATGCCCCACAAAATGAATAAATATTTGTTATTGGTTTATATGAGAGTGGGTTAACAAATGAAAACAGATGAAAAAAATATTATTATAAATTTCTACTCTCCAGTTTGTCTAAGTACCATCTGTAAATATTATTATCCCTGGAAAAATATCGTAACAAATTTTGATTATATATATTCAGTTTAAAATTAAAACACTTATTTTCTTAAATTTAACAATAAACTCTAATATCTATTCCTTATTATAAAAAATAATTTAATTTTTAATTTTAACATCTTTATAGAACATTGAAGTCCTGTTCATTCACTATCCAGATTTTTGCTTACTATTTATTTTTTGTTCCTTTTAAGTCCTTCCATTTTTATAAGGATTTGCCCAATAATTTATTCATTTATTCAATGAACATTTGCAATGTTTTAAAGAATACGTTGGGTACTGGATGTACAAAGAATTTTTAATGCAATTACTGCAGTAGCTTGAGGATCTCAGTATGGTTAAAAAAAGTAAATAAGAAAATAAAAAGTGGGCTGAAGGACTTATTCTCTTTTACTTTGGTATCTATAATGAAAGAATTAATGAAATTTTATCAAAAAAGATTTGGCCATAAGTCAGAAATTTTTTATTCTGTGCTTTGATTTCATCTTCTTCACTTTATAAAATTAAAATGGCAGCTTTGTAATTTTAATTAATCCTGTATCCAGCCTTGAATTCAAATTTTGGTTGTGTGAATGGTGCCTCTTGATACTGTCCTGTTCACTTTCATGATGAGAACACCTAAACAACAACAAAAAGCAAACAAAAAAATGATTTTTTTGTGACTATTTTATAAACAAAATAGCCCATTTCAGAATTTGTGCTGAGACTTGTTCTTATTTACAATAAAAAAACAACATATTTGCTATAATAAACATCTAATTTTATGTAGAAAGCTGATGTGATCTTCAAAACTCCTCCAAAACAAAAAGTTGTAATATCATTTTAATCAAATATGATCATAGTTAAATATTATATGTCATTTAATAGCAAAATAATAAGCAATGAAAATAATGTATTAAATATACAAAAAAAAATCATACAACCTCCAGTTACAATGTTGACATATAAAGAGACTGGAAGTTATCCTTCCCTTACCAGCAATAAGAAAAATGCAAATTAATTGATAATTAATGATTTCTATTAAAATCATCGAACAACTGAATTTGCACATCAAAACAACAGCAAACTCTGGGAATCAGTTGACTCTGGAGATGAAATGTCAAGATACAATTTTCTGCTGCTTGAGTCATAAACTTACAGGAACACTTAAATAGTAATCTTAACAAATTGCTGAAAATTGAATGTGAAATAATAAATCAGTAAGAAACTCCTGGAACAGTGTTAGCTCCTCCTGAAATTTTATGAACTCTAATAACTTTTCATGGTGAAGATCCAAAAATTGTGGCTTTATAATTTTGGCAGAAAAGAAGGAAATCACTGTGATGTATATCCAGAGCTTTCTGCATAACAGATTACTTTCCAGGTAAAAGGACTTTACCAGAACTGATCCCATCCAGAAGGAGGGATAGCCCCCTACCAATAGTCCCCTTGGCTTTTCTATCTTACTTAATGGGATTTGGGTGGTAGAGGAAAGCTTTTACTAGTGTAAAACTTTTGGTCACAGTCAAAGTTCAGTAAAAGACTGATGTTTGATTATAAGATTTTATTATGCTTCTTTACCCCACACAGTTTACCACCACAGCAAGAGAGCTGCAGGTTTCAGACTCTTTCAGAGAGACAATACTAAGGAAAAAACAAAATTCATCTGGGAGATAAATTCAAGTACAATAAATCTGGAACCTTATCCAATATGAAGATACACTTATAAAAACAGGAAATTAGAATATACACACAGAGAAAAATAAAATGAAGATGGAGAATACTTTCATCTATAAATCAAGGAGATAGTCCTCAAAAGAAAACACTCTTTCCAACAATTTGATCTCAGACATCTACCTTCCAGAATTGTGACGAACTGGTTTGAGTATATTGCATTACCACTGTTTATAGTACTGTGTGTAGTTGTGGCAGACCTAAACAACAATGAAACTGTGGGAAATTTTCAAAAGTTATATAGATAATCAGAATAACAGGTGAGAGTACACAATATGAAATAATGGGGACAAAGAACTCAACAAAGTTACTAACAGACACCATATCGTGATTCAGAAAGCTCAGAGAATACTAAACAGGATAATTACAAAAGTTTCTAGATCGAGTGCTATAATCTAATGTTTGTATACCACCTGTCTAAATTCAAGTGTTAAAACCTAAACACCAAGGCCTTGGTATTAGGAATGTGGGGTACTTGGTAAATAAATAAGATTAGTGCACTTATGAAAAGAAACAGAAAAATCCGTTAAGGTCTGTGGATGCCTTTTCTTATGAGATGAGTCTCCTGGAGACACAATATTGTTGGGTCTTTTTTGTTTGTTTTTGATCCAATCTGCTAGCCTATGTCTTTTGATTGGTAAGTTTAGGCCATTAACATACAGGGTTATTATTGAGATGGAATTTGTATTCCCAGCCACTTTTGTTTATTTTTGTTATTTAAATTGACTTTGATTTGTTTTTCCTTTAGTGTAATTCTTCCTTCTGCTGATTTTAATTGTTGTTTTTCATTTCCTCTTCATGGATATTTTGCCAAGGATGTTCTGTAGTGCAGGTTTTCTAACTATAAATTCTCTTAACTTTTGTTTATCATGGAAAGATTTTATTTCATCATCAAATCTAAAGCTTAATTTTGCTGGATACAAGATTCTTGGTTTGCATCTATTTTCTTTCAGAGCTTGATCTATGTTGTTTAAGGATCTTCTAGCTTTCAGGGTCTGGGTTGCAAAATCTGCACATAACCTGATTGGTTTCCCCCTATATGATTCACTTTTATGTAGCTTTTAATATTCTCTCCTTATTCTGTATATTAGACATTTTCATTATAAAGTGCCTTGGTGTTGATCTGTTGATTTTGTACATTTGGTGTCCTGTAAGCCTCTTGAATTTGGCTTTTCAATTCATTCTTCATATTTGGAAAATTTCCTGGTATTATTTCATTGAATAGATTGTTCATTCCTTTGGTTTGGAACTCTATGCTTTCCTCTATCATAATAACTCCTAAATTTGGTCTTTTTATCCTATCCCATATTTCTTAAATGTTCTATTCATTGTTTCTTACTATTTCACTTTGTGCTCTACATTCTTTTCAAGAATATATATTGTGTCTTCATTGTCTGAGGTCCTGTCTTCCAAGTGGTCTAATCTGTTGGTGATGCTTTCAATTGATTTTTTAATTTGGTTTATTAATTCTTTCATCTCAAAGATTTTTGGTTTTATTTTTTTAGAACCCTTTTCTCCCTATTGAATTAATCTTTTTGTTTCCTGTATTTGTTTATGTAGCTCTTTGTTGAAACGATCTTTTGCTGCCTGTATTGGCTTTCTTATATCATCCTTTAGTTCACAGAACATTTTAATTATGTACATCCTGAATTCCTTCTCTGTCATTTCTTCTGCTGTGCTGGATGTGAATTTTAATAATGTGGTATCTTGATTTGTTTGGGGCACTTTCTTCCTTTGTCTTTTCATTTTGCTCATGTGTCTTCCTTTCTAGGAAGTGGATCTGATGCATTACTATTTTTACCATATAGTCTTATAGTGCCCCTGTAGATTTCCAATACCTCTGCTTTGAGGGAATGGAAAATGTTAACAGATCAAAAGATAAACAATATACAACCTGAAAACAAATAGTTACTAATAAGATGTTTATAGTTTGGTCACAATGTACAGAAATTGTGAATTCAGTTATTGTCTACAATACAATCATAGGTTTGTAAAAGAGTTTATGGTTTCTGATGATGGACAAAGCACCAGAGGGTGGGGTGTAGGATGCTATGCTAAGGAAATAGGAGGTGAGGATATAGAGTTATTATATCTTAGGAAGTGTGGAAGAGAAATCTAAAGAAGAAAGTTAGTAGCAGGAGAATAGAGAGGAAGTAATTTGAAGTTGACAGGTAAGTGGGAGGACAATAGAGTACATAAAACAAACACACATATACATTACAAAAAAATTTTTAAAATGTTAAAATAGTAAAAATCAGAGGGAAAAAAAGAATATACAACACAACTGTAATATACTACTCAAACCTCCCAGTCCTCAAAATCCTAATTCATACAAAGTACTTGGTTTCACATATGTTGGGGATGTGAGGGCAGGAAAATTTTTTGGTTGGAGATCAGTGTCTTTCCTGCTTCCCTTCTCATCCAATAGGTTGTAAGCTGGTATCTCCACCCTCAGGATGGTGAAGGTAACTAGGGTGTCACTGTACTGGGATAGCTGCTGCTAGAGAGAGGGGGGAGTTAGAAACTGGGTACCTGGCAAGCCAGAGTTCCAAACTGGGAGTTGCCCCCACTAAAGATGGTGATGAAGATGATCCAAGATGGAGGCAGCTGCTTTCAGCGATGGGATGTCAGGGGAGCGGGGTGATGGCACTGAACCTGGATGATGTGTTCAGAGACAGCTCTATGGCATGCAGTGTGTGTTTCAGCTGTCTTCAGAGCCTGTGTGAAGTTCCCAGGTGCAGGTGGGCTAGCTTGAATAGGGGACTATCTCCATTCCTGCAGAGTTCCAAGATAGAGTTGACTGGGGGAGCCCCTTGTTGGTAGATGGGGGTCCACACAAGAGTGGTGGCTAGAGTTTCTGCATGTGGGTAGATGCTGGGGGTCCTGCATGGGTGAGTAGTTGGGAGACCTATTCCGAAGCTGAAGGGTGGAGCCCTGGATGGTCACCATGGCCATGATTCCTGCATGGAAGCAAGAATATCACTCTCAGAGAAGCAGTATTCTCACTACCTGAGTCCCAGGTCACAGAGCAACACAGAATGCTGCCACCCTCTGGCCCACCATCTTGGATCCAAATATTTATTAATTGTTATAAAAGTACTATAGTAACATAAGAAGTTGTTAACAAGAAAAACTGGGAGTGGAGTATTCAGGAACTCTGTCTAACCTATAAGATCTTTTTGTAAAATTAAATATATTTTTTAAATGTCATTTTAGAAGTAGTATTTTCATGGGGCATTCAGTTTGTTGCTAGTAATTTTACATGTACAAATCATTTTCAAACAAAAACATAAACTCTTAATGTACCCTGGAAGTATTGTTACAACAATATTTATTTATTCCCTTAATTTAATAGTCTTTGTTTCCCTAGGTGCAAAGATTCCCAGCTAAGGAGGTGTGACTCTGTGTCTAAATTATCACCATTGAAATGTTAGTGGAAATCCAGTCACCAACTCCCATCTTACTTGCTTAGAAGATACTAGGACTAGCCTCATTCTTCTTTTCCTCCATGACTGAGAATGACTATGGAAGGAACAAATTTGAAAATAATGTTTTAAGGAAAGCAGAGCTCCTAACTATTCTTGAAATGACTACTTTGGGAGGCTCCCAAATACCCTTTGTGTACTTTACCTAGGAGAGAAACAAATTTGTCTCTTGTTTGAGTCATTCCCATTTGGTTATTTTTTTCATTTTGTTCTACATTCACTCAAACAAACATAATAATGTCATCTATGAATTACTCTTTCCTAATGTAGTTCCAGTTGGATGTCTAACTACTTTAATGTATTTTTATGTTTATGAACACAAAATTTACAATTTATAAATTATAGAAATTCTTCATTTATTCCATAATTTAACAGGTACTAAATAGTATTTTATAAGGATTTTTTTAGAAATGCAAATCTGTTACTTTTTTTTATGGCTTCAAACTGTTTTGCTATAATTCATTTAATGTGTTTTTTTTCTAAATTCCTTATACAAGTATACAGAGTAATCAAAATAACCATCAGTTACTTTCTGCTGTTGTAATAACATATAACAGTGAGTATTTTGGCACATAAGCTTGTTTTACTCTACACTAAATGACTCCATATTGCTACAATTTTTGTGTTTATGTCACTTTCACAAGCACTAGTCTATTATTTGGGTACATAGATTCACATGTAATTGTTCTAACACTTTTTTTGTAATGTATCACTCTTAGCTAAGGTTACTGACAAATTTGTGACACAAAAATGTGCCTGAATTAAGAATATTTTTACAAGAATTGACTTGATACACTCACTAATAATTAAAAGGAGATTTTATACCTCCATAACACATCCTTTAATCAAATATTATTTATCTTTCTGAAAATAGAGCTCCCTGGGAATAATACTTATCTGCTTTTAACTATTTTCAACCAATGGTTTTGAAAGTATTTTTTCACCTTAAAAATGTTCACAATATTAAATGGTACTAAATTGGTTCAATCTCATTTTCTAAATGGACTTCTGATGATATATGTGCAACTAAAATAGAAATATTTAAAATTGCTTTCTTTCCTTGGTGCAGTTATTGAACCACACACACATTTCTTCAAAAAGTGTAGCCACTGTAAACAATGTGCTTGTCATAGTGCCTGTTCTGGTGGCAAAACAATGGAAAACCTGGAGATTGATAATATGATTGGGTACAAGCCAATATTTATTCTTTCTTATTTTAATATTAAACTCCTAAGATTTAGCTGGAAATGCTGCCAGCAAGATATTACATTCCTTAGCAGTTCTTATGACATGGCTATGGCCATGTGGTCAAATTCTGGCCAATAAGAAAAGAAAGAACAAGTGTCTGGGTCCTTCTCTCAGAGACAGTGATATAATTTGTGGGGTTCACTGCAAAATAAAAAGGCACATTCTGGTTCAAAAATTATTAAGAACTTTAACATGGTAACACATGAGTATCAAAACAAGCATATGTCCTTTCTAAGTACAGGGTCCCTGATCACCGCGTAGGTGACACATCTGTGAAGCTGATCTTGCATTTATACCTTTCTTGCTAACTGGGTTACAGAAATTATGGAAGGACCTGAAAGAGTCATGGATCAAAACATAAAAGCCATATGCTGAGTGTGTAAGAGAAAACCTATTATCCCTTGGCTCAATGGACTAATGGCCATTTTCTGCATGATTACATAGGATAGAAATACAGTTTTATCTTCCATAGGCTATTGTAATTTTTATCCTTTGCAGTAAGATACTGTCAGTTGCCAAATGTTATAAAGGTACATTTTCAAAAGGCCGTCTTGTAAATGTGACTCAATATTATTTCAATGCCCACACAATTCAATATTCATTATCCTTATACCAAATTTATATAGAGCTATAAATTAAAACTGAATAGCTATTCCAGTAGAAAGTTATTTACTTCAAAGATCTTAAACAACTCTTCATGTGCAGAGCTTATTCTTTCTTGCACCTTTTTTATAAATGTTTCACTTACATTTGATTCAATTTAATGATACACTGATTTCATTAATTGATGTTGATGTCAGTTATGACAAACTATTGACATATGTAAAATTTACATACCATTTACAGTTCAGCTGATACAAAATATGTAGAATATTCTTGGTGGTGAAGGATAAACTGAGGCAGAAATAGGATATAGGACATTTCATCCCACTAAAATTAAAATCTGAGAGGAAACACATTCTTTCTTATCTACTCAGATGAATGAATGGATGGAAAGAAAGAAATGTCTTTTTTGTCTACCTATGATAGATAAGTAGAAAAAAAACAAATTTGAAATGTGGAAGTTTAAAAATTTTAATAGAATTTAAATGACCCCTTCTTCCAAAGAAATCCCATATTTAATAATAGTAATTAACAATAATAATAATTAAACTGATGTCCTCACTCTGGCTGAATTTGGATTGAAGTACCATGTGGGTGGCTAAGCAATAGTCAGTACCATTGACTTCTTGTTGGTGCCTGATTGATTTTCCTGAATTCCTAAAATAGAAACACACAATCTAAAGTCTACTATTTTAATAATAAATGGCAATCTGAAACTCTACTTTTATATGCCACACTTTGTATGTTAATACTATGAAAGGATATTTCAGGTAGAATAAAACTCCATATATTTCGCAATGCAAGTGAATATCCTGGTGAACATGAATATATGTTTCTCATTGCTTGAAATTTAATTCTCACTTTTGATCCACAATTTGTTTTGAGGAGAGAATGCCTTTTGAAATCTTGTTGAACACAATGAGTTACTAAGTTGCTCAAAGAAATTAAAAAAATAATGTTTTTTTTTTTTTAAATTGGCAAGTTTCCAGTATGCAATCCAGATGTGTTTGGCATTTTAAGTAACAAAATCACAGTTAAATTTGCCCTTACTGGTTGCTCCAACTATAAAGTCTATAGTCATCTGATGACTAAAGTGTGAGATGGAATAGAAAGTAGGCACAGTGAATGATTCACTATACAAACCATCTTTGTAAAATCAATTATAATCCTGAATATTTATGTTACTTCTGTTGAATACAAGAGTTTCAGAAAAGTATACCTAAAATTTGAGAAAAGATAACTTTACAAAAATTTAATCATTAAAATTGGCACATAACTGATGCAACTTTCCATTCATAAATTTTTTTTAAAAAAGAAAGTGGTAGTATTTGAAGTATTTTTTGACAAAAGTTACTTACATGTATTCTGAAAAGGAAATTCTAAGAGTCATAACTTCTACAGTTATCCAGTTCCAACAGAGACATGCTTGCTATTTCTTCTTTTCAGTACTTATTTTCCATTTTATCACTTGTGAAATTGGGATAGATGCTGTTCTCTACAGGAAGAGTTAATATGAGAGTAATTTTTCTTTTAGTTTTCCAACAGTAGCTCCTTTTTGAAATAAAAGTGACAAGACTTCTTAAAACCAGTGGTTTCTTAAAATGCTATAAATGACAGTAGAATTCTTCATTGTGTCCTGTTGACTCATTAATAAACCTTTATATATATAAATATATAAAAAGCCTTCATATATATATATACATATATACATATATATGCATATATATTTTGCATATATATATATATATATATATATATATATATATATATATATATATATTCTGTGAATGTCAGGAGTGGCAAATGAATTATTGTTCTTGAACTGCCCAGAGACAAGAGGCGATAGCTTTTTTGGGAATTTCTTGGTTCAAAGATGCCAATTGAAGATTGCTCAGATGCTATAGTGATGCCCTGTTCAAAGGAAAATTCTGTGCCAGCCTCAGAATTTTATTAGTTCTCACCTTGGGTTCAAACACAGTCTGCCCAGAGATAAGAGAATTCTGGGTGCAAGTTGACAGTCCTATTTGAGCAGCTTTTACCCTCAACTTTGGTTTTGTTTATCTTGAAGAAACTTTCTCACAATAAATTCTTTTGATGTTAAAACCTATATAATAAATGTGCTGAGCTAGCTCATGGTCACTGCTTTCCTTTCCCATCAGATTTGCCAGTGATCCACCGAGTCCCGCTTTTTCTGTGTTTGTGTCTGTTTGTCTTTTCTTAATCCCCTCAATTCCTGGTCCTGTCAGCCCTGAATAAACTGTCCTGTAGGTCGAGACATCTGGAACAGTTGTTAACTGCTACACAGGGATCCACCCATGTAACTTAGAGTAACGTAATAAAGTCTACTTATATGACTAGTTTACAGATTGAATAAACTAAGGCACAGAAAGTGAAATAACTCATCCCAGGGAAAACAGCTGGTAAAAAATATAACAAGAACTTAATGGAAGAATTATACTTATAGACTCCATGCTTCTGTTAAAAATCACAATTTGATATGCGTGTTAAAAATCACAATTTGATATGTCATTTGAATTTATACCTTGTCCTATTTAGCAACTTCATTTATTGTCTCAATATTAAAAAATAAAATCTAGTGACCGTCTATTACTCATATGTTAGGCATTTTGCAATCATTTTAACAGGTTTTGAAATGTATTAATAGTTATCTTTTCACTTAAATTAGTTCAGCCTGCACCTGTATTTTGAAAAAAAAAGTGATAATTGATTGTTTAAACCTGATGGCATCAAAAATCCTAGAAATTAATTCTCCTTTAGATCCTGGTAAAATTACTGAATCTTTAAAACTATAATCCAATTATTTTCTTAGATACTTACCATGTACTTTAGGCACTTAGTTCTTAATTTCATTCTTTGCCAGCTCTTTATATTCCATCTGTGTCATTCATTCCATGGTTGATATTTGTTTGCACTCAAAACAGAGCCAGTGTTCATGGGAAGTTAGTAACTACATTATTTTCCTTTGACTGTTACAACAGATGACCACAAATAGGGTGGCTTCAAACAATTTAAATTTATTTTGTTACATTTTGGGAACTAGAAGTAAGAATATGGAATTTCTGCACTGAAATCAAGGTGTACCCCTTCTGAAAGCTCTAGGAGACAATCTGTTTCTTATTTCCTATTTCTGGTGGCCACAGGACATCAGGCTTATGTTTGACTTGATGTGATCTTTTCCTTATTGCATAGTCAAACCTCCCTTTGTTCCATTCTGAAATGAACATACATGATCCCATGTAGTTTTCCTAGAATTAACATCATCTCAGCTCCTTTATCCAAAAATATAACATTTATAGGGATTAGGACTTAATATCTTGGCAAGCTATTATTTAAGCTATTATGATACCAAAGGGAAGTTGCTAGAGAATCAGTGTGCATTTTCTTGATAAACTGAAAGGGGGAATGTAGAAATATAGGTGTAAGTGTTAGCATTTCTTACTTAATTAAAATTTAAATATTCAAATACTATAAGGTTGATGGTTGCTTGGTTGTACTTTGAAGTTCTTGGACAAGTATAGTATATGTGTAAATATGCTTTTAATAATTGAATTAAAATTACTCAGATATTGTTATTCAACCAAACTTTTTATTATTTTAGAAAGCCTGCTATATTTACCATCTTTATCATTTTCAAATGCAGTTCTGTAGTGAAAAGTATATTCACATTGATGTGCAACACACTCCTAGAACTTTTCATCTTGAAAAACCAAACTTGATACACAAACACTAATTTTTCCTATCAGAATTTTTGTCAAGTGCTTTTTATTTTATATTTCTATGATTTTCAACTATTTTAGATTATGAATATGAGTGCAGTAATACAGCATTTATCCTTCTGTCACTGAATTATTTTCTTTAGCACATATCATTAAGATTCATTCATTTGTTAACATGAATATAACATTTTGTAACATGAGGGAAATTCATTATTTTTGTTGCTTTTATTTTTCATTATTATTACTACTGAAGATGAAATCCAGGGATTTTGACATGCTATGCATGTGGTTTACCACTAATCTGTATCCAAGGCCTCAGAACTTTCTATATTTTTATGGTGTGATATTTTTAATTGATATTTACACACACATTTTCTCTTTCCATTCATCTATTGATGGATATTTGAAAAGCTTTTGCACCTTGGCTATTTTAAATAGTGCTTCAATGAACATGTATGTACAAATATTGTTCTGGGAAAATGCTCTTAATTTTTTAAAATTTATACACAAGAATGGGATTCCTGGATCATATGATAATTCCAATTTTTAAGTAATATACCACCTACCTTTTCCTCCAATAGTGCACAAGTTTTCCAATTTCTTTGCATACTAGACAACATTAACTTATGTCTATATGAACATGCTCATTCTGTTGGATACAATATGATTATGTTATCATTATGATTTAATTTTCCATTTCTCCTAGGAGTAGTGATGTTGAAAATATCTTCATATGGATTTGGCTACTTATATATGTTCTTTGGAGAGATTTGTCTTTTCAATCCTTTGCTATTTGCTTATCATTTGTTGTGGTTGAGTCCTAAAAGTTCATTATATGCATTGAATATCATCTGCTTATAAGGAATATGATCTGAAAATATTTTCTCCCATTCTAGTCTAGATAGTAGAGATCTCTATGTGTGAGATAGTGTGTGATATTGTCTTTTTAGCTTTTTGATGCCTTTGATGTGTACAATTTTTCTACTCCCATTTATCTTTTTTTTTTCTTTTTATCATTTTAGATCTGTGCTTTTGATGTCATAGTCAAGAAATGTTTGGTAAACTCAATGATCTGGATCTTTCCTCAAATTTTCTATGAGTTTTATAGTTTTAATTTAACATTAACATTTTCAATTAATTTTGAGTTAAATTTTTGAATTGATTTGGCATAAGGTAAGAATCTACCTTTATTATTTTGTATGTGCATGTACAGTTCTTCTTAAAGTGATTGTCCTTTACTCATGTAAAAGGTTTTAGTATCAAATATCATTTGACCATACATGTGAGATTTTATTTAATCATTGGTGTTCTATTTTATTCAATATTAGGTGTTTATATCTGACTTTATGTTCTTTGGATGTCTTTAAATTATATTTTGAACTGAGGATGTTTGAGGCCTCCTATTTTATTTTTATCCAAGATTGCTTATCTATTCAACAAGAAATTCTGTCTGAATTCAAAATGACCTTTTTGCATGGGTAAAATTTCTATTGAGATTTTGATAAGAATCACATTGATTCTGTAGATAACTTTGTTAAGTGTGGACATTTTAATATTAATTTTTCCAATTGAAGACTATAGAAATATTTCTATTTATTTGTGTCTTCTCTTATTTCTTATAGAAATATTTTATAATTTTCATTGCATAAGTCTTTTTCCCCTTGGTTTATTCCTAAGTGCTTTACACATTTTAACACTATTGTAAAATTGGATTATTTTCTTTTCTAATTGGTCATTGTTACTATATAGAAATACAACAGATAGTTTGAATTGACTTTTTTTCCTAAAGTCATACTGAAAAAAATTGTTGATTTTTAATGGAATCTTTAGGATTTTCTACATATAAAACCATGAACCGTGAACAACGAAAACACAACTGAAAACCACTGGAACCCTTATCTGACAGATAAGCACCTGGAACATGGAGACTTAAAATAATAGTAATAATAATAACAACAACAATAACAAAAACAACAAAAATAAAGGAAAAAAAAAACTTTCTCCAGCCATAATTACATTTCCTTAAGAAAAACTACTATTATTTTAAGATGATGTCCTAACACCTCAGGTGGCCTAGACCATCCCTTATCACTGAAACTGTTACAAATCCTAATCACCCTGGCAAACAAAATATTTAGACCCTCACAAAGAAAGTTTGCTGAGGGCTATTTAAAGGGTAATAAATTGATTAAGAGGGGGGTGAAAAAAAGGCAAAAGCAAGTAACTCAATTTCCTTTAAACTTCTATTCTGTGAGCAACACACCCACATCTCTTGAAGGTGATTCATGCTGTTCCTTCACTGTCAGTCAAAAGTCAAAAGGTAGACCTAGGCAGGACTGTGGAAACTTCCCTGGGAAGGCAGAGAGGCACACAGTCCTTCTTCTTTCTGAGAGGACCCACTTATTCCCTTTTACAGTGTCCTTTTTTTTCTCTTTTCTGTCCCTTCTAATAAACTCTTGCCTGGTCGTCTGAGTGACATGTCTGACTCATTCTGGCATGAGAGCAAGAATCCAGGTTTGAAGGAAGCCCCCTCTGTTGTCTCAGTTTCTCAAAAGTCCACTGTCTAAAACATCTGATCCCTAGATATTTTTTATTGGTATTTTTAAAATTACTGATTCAATGTCCTCTCTAGTTGTATATATATGGGTTTGTATGTTTTTCTTCATCACTCAGTTATGATTCTAGGAATTTGCAGATTTCATTTAGGTCTTTCAATTTGTTGTTATATAATGAATATACTTTTATCCTATAATACTTTTTATTATTTTGGCATTAGTTACAATGCTCCCTTTCATTGCAAATTTGAGCATTCTCTCTTTTTTCTTTGTGAGTTTGAAAATGAATTTGCCAATTTTGTTAGTCTATTAAAGAATGAAATTATACTTTAGTTATTTTTTTTCTATTGTTTTTCTCTTCTTGAATTTGTTCTATGGCCTAATTTTTTTCTTGTGGTAATTTTTTATTTGTTCTTCTTCTACTTAATTTAGAAGTAAAGTAAGTTTTCTTATTAAAATATGTCTTCACTTTAATGTAAGAGTTATGACTATAGCCTTTCCTCTTGATATTGTTTTTGCTGCATCTTATAAGTTTTGATATGTAGTATTGTAAATTTTTGTTTGAAGATATCTCCTAAGTTCCTTTGACTCATTTCTTCTTTGACCCACTGATTGTTTAAGTGAGTAGTTTAATTATCATAAATATATGGATTTTCCTGTTTTATTTCTGATATTAACCTGTAGTTTCATTCAAATACTGTTGGAAGTTATATTTTGTATGATTTCAATATTCTGAAATTTACCATAGTTAAATACTTATTCTTGAATAGACTAACAAAATTGAATTGTTGATCTAGTAATTCATACATTTTCATTTATTTAAGACTGATTTATATAGATTTAATTAATTCCTTTGTGCCAATTTTCCTGTTTCATTGTATGCCTTGTTATCTTTTTGTTCGGCCTTGGACATATAATTACAGGCACAGGCATGAGTCTCAGTGTTTCTTGTCTGACTTTATACAGAGAAGACTTTCTCCAGTTAACTTTGGTAGATACTGTAAATATCTCGAAAGACTTTTCTATTTATGCACATTCTCTGGGCTTGTGTATTTATGCAATCCCCTGTATATGTATGCAACTAGAGAAGTTTGCCTGATTCTACTCAGGGTCGACTCCACGTCTGCCTGTGAACTTCAGGTATTCTGATTGTCAACCAACTGACTATAACGTCATTTATTCTCAATGGCCCACAACTTGGAACTCTTTTCTGTCAGTATTTTGCTGAAATAAAAATAGAAATCCTTTACATAACCCCAGAAAAAATCAGAACATATAATATATTTGTGTTATTCTTCTCTTTTGCATTTTAGAGAAAAGCTAGGAGTTGAACTGTGCCCCACAGTTCTGGAGGGAGAAGCTGTGGTGAGACACTGCCACTAATGTTCCTTAAAGAATAACATTGTTGTTCTTGGCTAAACTTCACCTGGGGTACAGAAACACCTTAAGTACTTTCTAGATTTCTCACAAAGAAAATTTGTTCATTTATTGTTGAGTTACTAGAAGGAGAGTCAGGCACTTTGAATTCCACCATTTTGCTGATGTCACTCACCAATCAAAAATTTTAAGTCATATTTAAAGACCCTATGATTAAGGTTGGGGATAAAATGTTGAACATAGTTCTAGCCTTCAAGTAACCCCAAAACCAATAAAATAAATGTATTTGAATTCAAATGGTACTACATTATATTCTGTACAGTGGTAGAAAAATTGTATTCATAGGTAATAGTATTATAAGTGAAGAAAAAAAAGAGCTAATTCTTCATAGAAAAGAAAATACCTAATCTGGGTCTTGAATAATCAACATAAATTTTCTAGTTCTTTGAATAGCATATAGTACAGGAAATGCTATATAAAAAGAATACAGGCATCAAGTCACATTCGAAATTTTAAAAAATAGTAGTTCATTGGGTACATGGAATGAAATTAGTTTATTAAATGAAGGTGATTTTAGACAGGGAAATACAGTAATTGGTATCTTTTCAGTCAAGAGGGATAGATAGTATGTAGGTACTAGATTAGGAAGAAATGTAACAGACAGGTTAAATGGATAAGAGCTGTTAGGATTAGATTATTTAAATCAATGATCTGAGGACATTTAGATTTAATTACAGGTTTCCATCTTGTATTAGCTGATCCAAAGTGAATATCATCCATAGCATAAGTAATAATATATTAGAAGCAGGTTTAGCACAAAGGATGAGGAATTTAGTTTGAAGTATATATTGTTAGTAAAATTCTAAGAAAGCCTTCAAAAGAAATTGTCTAAGAATCATCATTACATATGAATCTGTAGTCCAAACTGTGTTAGAAATATATACTAGCTATCATCTCTATATTACTGATGGTAGAATCAAGGGTCTGGATAAAAAAATTCAGAATGGGCACTTATTATCATAAATGTACCATGAAACAAGTATATATAGGAAGAGAATCAAGCAGAGGGAACAAAGAAGTGGTACTATGCTATAAATAAAATCAACGAAAGTAGAGAGTTTTCACTAGGGCCATAGACTGTGAATAGCACCTAGAAGAAAGAATGTGATGTTCAATGACCTTGACAATGAAAATTCCATAGCATAATCTGATACAATCACACGTTCTTTAGTTATTTAAGGAGCAGATGGGAAATGACAAAGTAAAGGTTACAGGGACAGAATTTTTTTAAGTAACTTGGCTGACCTTTCTGGCTGGTGCTGATCTATATTGACCTCCTTCTTCATGGACTATGAGTAATGTTTAATGCAGGTTGAGACTCTTGAAAATACTTGTCTAAGAAATGAAGAACTGGAACAGGACTTAGGGTGAAATATGCAAGAAAGTCTGCATCTTCAAATTTAATTTCACTTATATATCTTCTGCTTCCATTTTATAAGAACATGAATGCCTCTTTAGGTCTGTGGCTTTCATTGAACAGGCTCTTTGCCCTTGAAAGCACTGAAAGTATAGTCCAAAGAGGAACCTTTGCCCTTAAAAAAATTTTAGGAAGGATTGAGATGGATCTTTTAAATAAAATAGGAGCCAGTCACGGTAAAATCGTTGTTATAAATTGTATATTAAATTGGAAAGACTACAGTCATGTACTGAAATTATTTCCTGGCTGTACTAGTACCACCCAGAGAAATAGGCTGTGTTCTACCACTTGGTGTTCCACAAATAATTGAAGTCAAATTTGTAGGCATATTGATTTTGTTCAAAATCAATCCTTTTTAAAGTCTTTTTATTAGTACACTATAGTTATGTATAATAGTGGGGTTCATTTTGACATAAACATACATGCATGGAATATAATTTATTCCATTTCAGTCACCAGGGCTTCCTCTTTCTTCTCCTTCCATCTTCTGCACCCCACCTCCCAACACTCTATAGGTCTTTTCATTTGTTGCTTTAAAAAAAAAATGTTGCTTTATAGGTATACATAAATGTGGAATTCACTGTGGAATATTCATACACAGTATAATTTGTCAATTTCCTTCCACAGTTTCTTCCTTTTTCTGTGTCTCCTGCATCCCACTCAATTCTTTTTCCTCCACTGATCTCCCCTCTATCTTCATGGAACCTGCTTCCACCTTTTCCCTTTATTTGCTCTAGCTTCTGCACATGAAAGAAAACATTCAACCTTGACTTTCTGAATCTGGCTTATTTCACTTCAACACCATTCATTTACCAATTAAATGTCATAATTTCATTTTTCTTTATGGCCAAGCAAATCTTTATTGTATACACATGCACACGCACATACATACATACACACACGCACACACACACACACTTTTCTTAATCCACTCATCTGTTGATGGGCACTTGGATTGATTGCAAACTGGGGCCATTGTGAATTTGACTACTATAAACATGGAATTCCCTGTATTGCCATAGTATGCTGATTCACTTCTTTTGGATAAATGCCAAGGAATGGCTTAGCTGGGTCCTACAGTGGTTCCACTCCTAGTTTCTTGAGGAATCTCCATACTGTTTTCCAGAGTGGTTGTATTAATTTGCAGTCCCACCAACAAGATATAAGTTTATCTTTTTTCCCACGTTATTATTTGTATTCTTGATGATTGCCATTCTAACTGGAGTGGAATGAGATCGCAAAATAGTTTTGATTTTCAGTTCCCCAAAAGATAGGGATACTGAACACTTTTCATATGTTTGTGCTTAAAACCAGCATTGAAGAAATGTAGAAGAAACTCTTTTATTTTTTTCTCCTCCACCTTCTGGAGGCAGTAGGATGAGAAAAACTTTTAAAGAATAAAATGAGGAGAAATGGGACAAAAGGCAGGAAATATACATATGCAGATTTAGTCTGTGCTTGAGAGGCCTGGGGCTGGGGAAATCTCCACTTTCAGCTTCATTACCATCCCCCAGGCTGAAGGTAGCAGGGGGTATTTTTTCAGCATGAGGTACTTATCCTCAATTTCATTGGGATCTTAATTTCAGTCTGTTTCAAAATAAGGAACTATTGAAAAAGGATACAGGAAAACTAAACAGTAAGCTTAGAGACTGGTGGAGGTGAAATGGTTAAAAAAAATGCCAGTTTAATTAAAGTTACATGACAGAATATAGTTACCATTGAACAAACGTAATTGAACAAAGACTAGAATCACATTTCTTTAAAGTCAAGGATTATATGATGATATGCTTATACATCAATACTTTAAATATAAAAAAAAGTTGCATGAATTTCAAAATGAATAAAAATTAGAAAAGGAATTACATTTTGGGCCAAAAAGATTAAATTTATGTTCCTAGAGGCATTACAAATGTCTTTGTGTTCACAAAATCTACTGAAAATTCCGAAATCCTAATGAGTATCATATGTCATATTCAAATAAGATGTGATGAATGATAGTTTCATGTTACTTGTTTAGGAAGCTTTTTTTTTCCTTTCAAAATCTCACCAATTTTTTAAGTTCCTATTAAACAACATGACTCTAAAAAAGAATAATAAAAAGTAGATTGTCAATTTTCATTGGTACATAGTGCTTATTATCTTTTAAGCAAAAAAAAAAATTATACCATCAAGTGAATGGCCATCTGTTGGTAATTTTGAAATAATTTTTACATGAACACATGAGAACAAAACACATTCATAACTCTAACTACAGATTAAATAATTCCTCTCCTCTTTGTTATCATCTTGTAATAGCCTGTATTTCCTATAAAATTTTGAAATGGGGTAAAAGAATGACATTCTTTGTCCATATTAATTTTAAAACATTTAGAAGGTTCTGCATGAAAAGTGATATAATCTTCTCTGCAGATTTTGATGATATAACAAACATTCAAAATTACTAGAAATCAAGCTAAATAGTCCCTTTATTCAAGTTAAAGACACTCTGATGTCTCACAGCCTGTGACATTGATATTTGAACCACTGTTGGCTCTGTGGAAGTAAATATTAAAGTCTGTGCTTCAATAGATAGAACATTTCAGAGGGAATTCAATAGATATAATTAAAAATACAGTAAATAGCATAGAAATTATGTAGGTTGAAATAATGAAATAATTATATTGAATGGAAATAATGGAATAATTAAATTCTAAGTTGCAAATAAGTAGGTTTCTTTAAGTAAGGGTCAACATACTATGTTCTTTTAAAATAATTTGTAAAAGTTGTGAAGTAATAATTTGTACTCATTCATATTATAATTTAATACAGAGACTCACAATTTAAAAAAAAAACATATTAAGAGATAAGGAGTATAGTTTTACTTGCGATGAGAGCAGTTGTTACCAACAATATAAATATCTTTGCAACTCAAAATAATTCTAATAGCATCTACTTGAACTGTAGTATATATAGGAAACAACAGTATATATAGGGTTTGGTTCTATTTTCAGTTTCAGATATTCTCTGGGGGACTTGGAAGTTGTTACCTGTGAATAAAGGAGAACTACAATGTTTTGCCAAAAGGGAAGATCAATCAAGGCATTGTGTAGTTTTTATTGGGGCTTGCTCACATCAACCTGGTTTACCACTCACATGGCTAACCTACATCTTTAGACCCTCTGAAAGTTAAGATGATACCATGTGACACAAAGACCCCATTCTGTGTTACACTCTTAGTCTATCTGATATGGCCCAGGTAAACAAACTTACATTTATCAAACAGACTATTCCAAGGGTTTAGCAACTGCCCCTCAGGAGACCAGGGGAAAGGCCAGACCTGTCCTTGGGCATGGTTAAATTTTTGAATACAATGTGATTTACCTTATTTCTACAGATTTTTATTTGGTGAAAAAGAGTCACACAATATCATCCAACTATGACAACGTTGGAATACAGTATTGAACTATTCCCAGAAAATACTGTCTATAGTAGAAAAGGGAGCAGAGACCTCCCTGTCATTTCTGAAATAGAGAGTCATCTCTAGGGAAAGGTGCTTTGGGATTCTCAAGTTAGAATCTGTATAAGCCTGAGGTGGCTTACCTAAATTCTTTGTGAAAATAGTCTTTAATTATTATCCTTCATTTCTGTGATAGTCTCAAAGAGGTTTAACTCACGATCTCTGTAATCATAAAAATAGCCAATATTTAATGATTGTATACTACATGGTGGACAATGTTCTAAGCACTTTACAGATATTACTTCATTTAATCTTCAGACTATATTAAGTTCTGTGGGTTATACAAAGGGGAATGAAGGCAAGGGAGGGGAAATAGGAATAGGAATGATAGTGGAATGATTCTGACACGTTTCCTAGATATGAATACGTATATCAATACACCACAATTAATCTCCACGTCATGTGCATTCACAAGACTGGGATCTTAATTAGAATAGGATATACTCCATGTTTGCATAAATATGTCAATATATACTCTACATATACATCTAAAATGAACAAATAAAATTTTAAAAAGAGAGAGCTGAGAGCTAATTATTTAATAATAATTAAAATAACCTTAATCGCAACCCAGACACTTGTTCCATGAATTCTTTATAAGAAGTGAAATTCATTTTGGTCTGAAAGAGTATGTTTTGACAAAGATCCAAAAGATTATTTATATGTTCAGATTTATCTATGTTTTGCTTCATATGCAATTTAAATATAATAGAAATAACACTTGTAAATACTTAACTCATTTTTCTTCTCAGAAATCATATTGCCCTGCCATCACCTGTCAGGATCATTTTAGGTACACAAATGTTTTTGAGTAATAAACCAATTTTCTAGGTGACTTATCAGGAATTACAGTGTGATGTGGATTCAGGACCATGTTAATCCAATGGTTTTGATTCCATTTCCCTGTCAATTGCTCCTCAAGGTTTTAGCCCATCCTCAGGCTACCAGTAAAATGACTACAGCAATTTCAAATCTCACCACTATAAGTAGCAAGGCCCATAAAGAGTGAGAGTCACTCCTGAATCTTTCACTAAGAACAAAACAAAATATGTAGTATAAAATTCACTTATTTTTTTTTACCTTCCTGGATTATTTTAAATAGTAATTTTTATACAGTACTCTCTAATCACATTTTTTTTATGGCTCAGTAGATCAGTCATTCCTGAACACATAAATACTATGAGAAAATGTTTATATATATATTTCACATATATATGAAAAGTATTTATGTATTTATTAAAAGAATGATGATTATGAAACCAACAGTATTCCCAGAACCTGGGCTTTTCCATGATGCTTTTTATCACTTTGGCTGGAGATGCCTTGTACAAATGTTTTTTGTTCAGTTTTGAAATTTGACTGTATGACAACCATTCTAAAAAAATTTAGAAAATTGGACTTTGATTTATATATAATTTTTATGATTTCCAAAGCTTTCCTCACATTCCCTCAAGCAAGGAATATTTCTGATATGTTTGTTGAATTCATTAACTAATTTTGAATTACAGTTTTAGTCATTACCTAAGTAGGCATGAAGAAAACAATTGAGGTTTAGTTATCACCCATTATATTTTATATTTGCTCTATTTATACCTTAGTGCTCTTAAATATTATATTATCTTGCGTAGTATGGATCTTTTTGACCTCTTTCAAAAATTCATTTTAAAGAGAAGAGGGACTCTAGAACCAGTCCTAACTAATTTTTCCCAAGGCTGGACACAAACTTAGAACAGGGTCATGGCAATTAATGTCCTGGCAATTAATATTGATATTTAATTTGTTAAATACGGGATGACCAGAAATTCTTGGAGAAGGACTTGGACAGATGGATTTCTTGCAAGTACTTGCGGAAATTGTTATTCATTGAGAATCATGTAAACCAATTTTCTGACTGTACCCTTTGGACATTCCAAAGTACCTGGATAGCTATGGATAATTGTGAACATTGGGACCTATTAGGGACTGAATTGTGTCCTCCCAAAATTCATATGTTTAAACCCTAATCCAACATGTCTTCCATTTAAAGAGGCAATTATTGTTGAAGGGGTGAAGGCCTTGTCCCATGTGCCTGATGTCTTCAAAGAACAGGAAGAACACCAGAAATGCATGTGCACAGAGAAGAGCCCATGTGAGGATTTCTAAAGAAGGCATCCATCTGCAAGCCAAAGAGAAGGACCTCAGAAGAAATTAAACCAACTGACAAGTTGGTCTTAGGCTTTTAATCTCCAAAATGAAAAATAAATTTCTGCTGTCACCGAGCCTGCAGTGTTTTATTATGGTAACCCTAGAAAAATAATACAGGATCCCTCCCTTCATCCCTTGATATAAACTTTGGAAGCTTAATGTTCTTCAGAGATGTCCTAAATGTATAGGAGGATAGCCAGATTAGGGTAGAAAACAGCTATAGAATGTCTGAAGCAGAGAAGGCTCTGTCTAGCACTCTCATTATTCCTTCTTGTGCATCAGACTGAAAGATACATTAACTCTGAAGTAACCCTGTCAGAAAGTACTGATGTGGCTGAGGGGTCAATTCAGTGTGACTGCCAAGTTTCTCTGAGGTGTGGAGCTAGAGTCAGTGAGATAAAGAACCTGGATATGTCTCTCATGTTCAGAAGCAGCAGCTAGAACACAGATGGGAAGAACAAAAATGGGAAGCCTCATTCCTAAGACAAAAAGGTGCATAAGTCACCATGAAGTCCTGCATCTTGAGAAAAACTCTCTAATGATAGCAGTCAACACCCAAAACCCATTCAATATAATCTGTCCCACCTATATCAGCAAAACAATTAGAATAACTAAGTAGCTATCAAGAGAATAAATATAAAATACATGTGGAATAATACACGATTCCACATTTCCTGTAGAGCTGTTATAATGCACTTGGGTCCTACTTCACCATACTTAGTCAAGGACTTAAACTAGAATTTAAAATTAATTATTTGAACAATTGCTTAAATAAATTCCCTTGCTTGAGTGGCCATCATCTCCAAGAAATTAGTTCAAAACAAATATTATAATATTTTTTCCACTGTGAAACCCACTTCAGTGCCAGCATCCTACAGGCAGAGGCCAGGCAACTATTCAGGGCCACAGTTTGCTGTGGCATGGGACACCCAGGGGACCAGGCCTGCCATTCAATTTTTTTTTTAATCTGAAATGAAGCCAAATGTTAAATCATCTAAAATACATCTTTACATTTGACTGTATCTAAAGCATTGTGACCATGGCGTTTCTTAAATCCACCAGAAGATTCATAAGAAGTATGAATGAAATTTGCCATCACATAATAATTATAATAGTTTAAAAGTTACCCATATTTATAGATACAAGTATACTCACACACATGAGCCCTAAAACTCAATTACTATGCCAGATAGTTCAATTATCAGTTCAAAATAGCTATTTTTTTAGTAATTTGTGTCCAGATATTCTGCTGCTAGGCATAGGTTTCTCTGATCCTGTTTGGTCTTCATGAAGGTTTATTTAGCAATCACTTCTAACTGATTGGTTCATAGCAAATCTAAAGAATTCGATCTCCACATCTGAAGTTGATTAAAGCTGAAAATTTTTCCTGAAGAAATTTTTTTTCAATAAACTGTTAACTTTTATTATGATGATTTTCTCTTATTTTATGGGAGTTAGTTTGTAAGTCTTTGTGTTGAACTTTTGTAGCAACATTTTTTGCCCTGGCATGCTGTACACATGAAGAAATTTTATAATATGTAGAAGGTCTTATGTGTGATATTCAGAGCTAGATTTCCATAGAACAGAATGGGTATGAGGTAAGTGATACAATCAGTCTTCAAGGAATTTACAATCTATGTCTTGATGTATACATGTGCTACTAATTATAATAAAATTAAATCTCTTCCTTTGCGGTGTTTTTAAAAATTTAAACAATGTTATTATAGTAAAATAGTATAATATAATAATATAATAATAATTGTGTAATGGGACTTGGGTGCTTAATTTGCAACATTATCGAATTTTCTAACATAAAAAACACTGAAAATGGCTGGTTAGGTTGAGAGGTTGGAGCTAAATTAGTGTACAAAGCATATAAAAATACAGCAGAGGTGTTCTACGAAGTAGGTAATGGAAATAATAGTGGCCATGATGGGACAAGTATTACTGAAAAAAATCAGTTTGATAGAATAATTTCTAAGTGTTTTGTGGGGGTATTTTAATGTTTTCCTTCCCAGATGCTACCTGATATTTTCTAAATTTAGGTACATGAAAGATTATTACTTTTTTTTTTCAAATTAACAATTAGAAAAACATTCATCTGAATTGAGAGCTACTTCAGTGATAAACATTTATTGTTAAAATGTTTATTTTGTTTTTATACTTAAAAATATTCTGTTAATGGATCCATGTTATTCTGTCAAATAAATGTCATATCGTTTTTTTCCTATATAATGTGGTAAAAATTCTGGAAGAAAATTTTGGTGCATTTCTACTTATTTTTTCACTTTGATACATCTAAATGTCTGAGTATTTGAAAGACTTTTCAGGCATGTAACAAAAAATAGCCTCAGAAAATATAATGTCATTTTATTCACACAGTAAAATGTATAAAAAATGTTGATAAGACAAACTATTACTTTGTAATTAAAATGTGAAATTCAATAAAAGCAAACATGTTGAAAGAGTTAAATGCTAGCTTAATAAATATTTAATATGATCTTTTAATTTTTTGAAGGGGTAACTGGATTCAAAACCAATTAATTGAAACCAGTAGTTATAAATTACTGAAGACTTAGAGACAGACCTAAAATCTAGATTTTCTGATAAACTTTGTGTTCTGGTATTTTCTTGATATCAATCTTTTATAGCATTACAAATGCCAAGTGATATCTTGCACATATCTTACAATTACAAATGAAGTAAATGATATTCTAGATCACTGCCAAGATAAAGCTGTATTTTCACAGCTAAAATTGATTTCTTATTATATCTATCCTAGCTGACAACTTGAGTGAACATCTTTTTCAAGCTGAGAAAACAATGGAGCTATTTTTCCCAGGGTGACTGATAGTTGGGAATAGGGTGCACTCAAAAGACAAACCCAGTTAGAAAAAATTTATTACAATTTTTAACAGATGGAACTATTTGAGCTGTATGATATGTTATATATGAATAATATAAGAATTAATTTGACTATTTAAAAGTAAGTAATATTCATACAGACATTATGTTAACATGAGAAAAATCCAATACTAGTCTTATGCTCACATTCTACATTCATGTGTTTCTTAACATTTTAGTATTCTTTTCATCCAATATTAGTCTAGATTCATTTTCACATCTGCTATGATCTCTTTTTTCCTTTTCCTTCTTGACAGTTGTCTTTCTCTCCATCTCCTGTCACTCCAAATCATTGATACGTTTCATGCTTGTGCACAGGTTCACATGTACATTCACACAGACATGCATGTGTGTGTGTGTGTGTGTGTGTGTGTGTGTGTGTATATATATATATATAATTGTTTCCTTTATTCATTTATCTTACATTTTGGATATTCCCATATACAATTTTATGTTTCTCAGCAAGCAATGTAACATGAAAATTCTTGTCATTTAATAAATGATAACCTATTGCATTCTTTTTAATAGATGTAACTGATCTTTCCTCAACATTGCACATATTATCCTGGAATTATATTAAGGATATATTTTGTGTTTTTTAACTACAGTTCCAGAGTTAAAATTGTTTAGATTTTGTGTATATAAACTTTTAATTTTGATATATATTGAAATTCTTTGACAAGCAGAAATGTTAGACACATCATTAATATGTATGTTGCCGTGCTTATTTTGTGAATTATGTCATCTGATCACCTTAACCCACTGGTACTTTGGTATGATTGTCTGTAACAATCAATAGATGATTTTTCGATACATTAGGCAAGAAATCTTTATTTTTAGTCCATGTTTGAAATAGTCTCTTTTTCGTGTGGTTTGCATTTGCTTATTTTTAAATTGCCACTTACAAGGCTTAAAAAAAAAATCCATGTAAATTCAACAAAAAGCCTAAGTTGAAGCCTAAGTTGTACTGTTCCTCCAAACAAATATCATTAAACAATGAAAAAAAAAAAACTAGATTTTGAGCAAAATACCTAAAGGAAAACTCCAAAAAGAAGAAAGAAGCTACAGAAATCCTGTAAAGTACTGAAATCCAGGATGGCTAAACAGCAAAGAAACTTTGCTTTTAATACCTCATTCACTGGTCTAGATTAATTCAGAAACAGGAAGGATTCTTCTTGCAAGGAAAAGAAATCAGAAGCTTAACAGTTTCTGAGGCCTCTAGGCTGAAAAGACACAGCTCTCCACATACCTACCCCTCATAGTACTAGTGGCTGTGTCCTCTTACTTTTTGGAGGATAAAAGTTATTATAGTGCTGCTTCCTTCCCCCTGGAGCCCAAGCCATAGGGGCATCTTGTCATTTCTTGTCATTACTTCTACTGCTGAACAAAGTCTCCTAGTACTTGGGAGCAAAGTCAACACTGCTAGGTAGCCGTTCCCTGCAGCTTGAGATGCTGCTGTGCCTGTTTATTCTGGATCACAGATTGAAGTTGTGCCCTGTTTCCCAGTGCTTGAGCATTCACAGTACTCTTTCCCAAGAGGTGAGGCAGGGTCCTACTCTTGATTGGCAGAACCATAGCTCCATCCCAGAGCCTGGGCACTCCGAACAACAGTGCCTGGCTTACTGGTATAACTTTATGTACTTGTGCTTTGGAAAATGAACCTATGCCTCAAGTTTGAGGTGCTGCTCTAGTAGGTACTGTTCAAGATTCTAAGCTCAAGAACCCAGCTCCACAAAAGCTCTGAGCACTGAGATCTGTTTTGAACAGCCTTTTCATCACTGTGATCAAAACACTTGGAAAAAAAAAAAAAACAACTTAGAGGAGAAAATACTTATTGGGGGCTCATGGTTTTAGAGGTTTTAATACATAAATGGCCAATTCCATTGCCCTGAGTCTAAGATGAGGCAGCAAAGGAAAGCCACTCAGCACATGGTGTTCATAAAGTGTGTGTGTGTGTGTGTGTGTGTATGTATGTGTCTGTGCACGCACATGTGTGTGCAGGCAGGGAGAAAGGGACACAGGAAAGATGTTCCCTTCCAGAGCATACAGCCAATGACCCACCTCTTTAAGTTATGTATTGTCAGGAGCTGCCACATAGGAGCTGAGTACCCCCTAGCTTTGAGCAATGGAAATGTGGAGACTGCCTTCCCTGACTAGGAAGCAGGTGGATCCCCATCTCCACTCAGCAGAGGAGCAAAGCTTTGAGAGTGGGTGAGACCCAGTGGGAGTGGACTGCCCCTTGTAATATTACCCCTCTGCATTGTATGAATGGAATGTTCTTTTGAATGGCCTCCCCCAATAAAACCAAGGCTCAAGGGGTGCTCTCTCTCTTTCCAACAGACCCCTGAGGCCAAGAGTTATCACAGAACCCAAAGAAAAAGGTATTTTCTGTCTGTGTTTAATTATTTTGTGCCAACCCAAAATCACCTGGAGTGACCCTGACTGATTTAGTCATGTGTTGCAGCAATGTGCCACACCACCCTAAAGTTACCACCCAGTCAGTCCATTCAAATTTGGGTGGACCAATTAGGTTACAGCTCTCACAATCCAATCATTTTACCTCCAAACATTCCTGCATTAACACAGGAACTTTTCCAGAGACACCTCATATGCAAACCATACAGGATGCCAGTGTTATTACAGGTTCTTTTGGCCACATTAGATCCAACATCAGGAAAGACTCCTGCAGGTAAGATTCTCCAATATGGGAGAGAAAAATCAAAAGAATTCTTGATGCTGTGCTCTAATAACCTATTCATTTTTCCATCACTGCTATAAACTAGTGCAGTTTAGACCACAGAGTAAAACTGTTCATTGTTGAGATTTTCTGTAACTAGAGAAGCAGCATGCCACCCTGCCCTCATAGGACCAGAGCCTCCACAACCTGCCAAGCTGGTGCCCTCAGGCTCATCTACAGGTGAAAGTCTTCCTCGAAAACCACTATGTAAATTCTGGAGTAATTGACTGTCCTACCAAATGGGCAGCGATCAATGCAGAAACCTAAGAAAAATAGAAAAGGAAGAAAACATGACATTGCCAGAGGAGATGAGATTTCTCCATTCACTGAAACAATGAACCAGAATTTTACAAATTTCCTGGAAACAAATTCAATATAACGTTTCTAATGTTATTAAGAGATCCAAGAGAAAAGAGACCATTCAATTAAACCAGGAAAATAATTCATGGCCAGAAATTAACAACTCAATAAAGAAATAGAATTTGTAAAACCAACAAATATTATAGCTGTAAAAGTTAAACAATGAAATAAAAATTACAATAGAGAGCAGACTAGATCAAGCAGAGAAAAGAATATGGGAACTTATAGACTGATCTTTTGAAATGACTCTTTCAGAGGGAAAAGATATCAAATAAGAATAAAAGAGTGAAGGCAGCTTACAGGGCATAGCAGGGCATCATTAAGTGAATATATAGTCACAGTGTGGGGATTTGAGTAGAAGAAGAGATAGAAAAAGGGAAAGAAATATTATTACTGAAACAATTGCTGAAAACTTTACAAGTCTTGGAAGAGATATGGATATTTATATCCGTGGAGCTCTAAGTTCCCAAAACAGGTAAAACCCTAACATGTCGTCTCCAGGGCACATCATAATCAAACTGTCAAAAGTTGAAGATGAAGAAACAACATTTAAATAGCAAAGAAAGGTAACAAGTCATAGAAAAAGGAAATCCCACTGGACTCTCCATGTATTTTGTATTAAAACATTGCAAGCCAGGACAGAATGGGATGATGCATTAAAAGTGCTCAAAGAAAAAAAATCTGGCAGCTGAAAATACACTAAACAGTAAAGTTGTCCTTCAAACATGAAGTAGAATTATTTTTTACAAATAAAAGTTGTAAGAATTCATCACCACTGGACCTGCCCTACAAGAAATGCTTAAAGACTTCTTGAAAGGGAAAAAAGGGACAATAATTATTGTTATGAATTTATATTAAAGTATAAAATTATTGGTGAAGTAAATAATCATCAAATCCAGAATCCTCTAATATTATACTATAATCTATATTATACATATCTCTAGGATGAATATTTAAAGTCAAATTGCTCAAAAATAACTCAAATACAATAATAAGTCAAGGTATGCAGTATTCAAAAAGAAATAACATTAAAATGACATTAAAAACATAAACTAAGGATGGAAGGGTTCAAGTCAAAGTTTTTGGGTACAAAAGAAGTGGTTATTAGTTTAAACTACTTGACTGTAACTATGATTCATGTAATCGCTCTGGTACCCTCCAACACACACACACAAATACAGCAAATGTGCAACCAATAAAGAGAAAGAAGTCAAAGCTTACATAAAATTATCAAACCATAAAGGTAGAAAATAGAGTAATACTAAAACAAAAGAACTAAAAACTAATCATACATAATAAAATGGTAGTAGTAAAGTTCCTTACGTATCAATAATAATCTTGATTTTAAATAGATTGAAGTTTCCAATCTCTAGCTATTAGAGAAATGTGAATCAAAACTACTCTAAGATTTTATCTTACTCCAATCAGAATGGCAGATATCAATAATACAAGCAATAATAAACATTGGTTGACCAGGATGTAGGGAAAAAAGTACACTTGTACACTTAGTGGGACTGCAAATTGGTACTACCACTATGGAAAGCAGTATGGAGATTCCTCATAAAACTTGGAAAGGACCCAGTTCAGTTGATACCCAAAGGACTTAAAAATCATCATACTACAGTGACTCAGCCACATCAATATTTGTAGCATCTCAATTCAAAAAGCTAAACAATGAAACTGACCTAAATGCCCTTCAACAGATGAATGGATAAAGAAAATGTGGTACATATACACAATGGAATATTACTCAGCCTTAAATAAGAATGAAATTATTGGCATTTGCAGGTAAATTGATGGAACTAGAGAATATCATGGTAAGTGAAATAAGCTAATCCCCAAAAAACAAAGGCCAAATGTTTTCTCCATAGTGGTGGGTGGGGAGGGGAAGGAAGAACAAAGAAACTTTGGATTGTGCAGAGGAGAGTGAGGGCAGGGGTGGGGCTGTGGGGATGGGAAGGACAGTGGAATAAGACAGACATTATTACTTTATGTATATATGCATTATTATTGGAGTGGCTATACACCATGTTCAGCCAGAGGAATGAGAAGTTGTGCTCCATTTGTATACAATGTGTCAAAATGCATTCTACTGTCATGTATAACTAATTAGAACAAATTAAAATAAGAAAATAAAAGGGAGATCAGCAGAATAGATGGAAGAGACCAGGGGTTGAGAGGAAGAATGGGAAAGAAGAAGTGCTGGGAAAGGTATTAACAAAATAATATTGTTATATTGTGTGCATGTACAACTAAAATGTGCCAATAAAAAAAATGTGGGGGAAAAAAGTCATAGAATGGTCGAATGGACAAAAAATAATAATAATAAAAGATCCAACTATATGGTGCCTATCCAAGACCCAGTTAAGCTTGTAGGACACACAAAGGCTGAAAGTGAAGATCTGGAAAAGATTTTCTATGTATGAGGTAACCAAAAGAGACCAGGGTTGGTTATACTTATATCTCATAAAAGAGACCTCAAGTCAAAAACTGTCATGGGGAACAAAGAAGACCATCATTTAATGATAAAGGGATTAATTCACCAGCAGAAACTACAATTAATTATATGTGCACTTTACATGAGAATATCTAAATATATAAAATATATTAATAAAAAAGGGAGAAATAAATAGCAATACAATAATAGAGGACTTCAATGCTCTATTGTCAAGATGCCTAGATCAAACAGAGAATTAGTAAGGAAATACTGGACTTGAATTTCATTTTTGAGCAAATGAACCTAAAGCAGACATAAATAAGAGTTTCATGCAAAAATGTTTATCATATAAAATTCATAAATATGTGTAAATTCAATAATGTGTGTTGAAAAACCAATCCAAAGAGAAAAGTGTCACTTCTTGAGACACAGGCTGGAATTGGAACCTCTTACAAGTAACACCTTTTTCACACACAGAGTAATCTCCAGCAATGACACTAGGACAATAGGCAGATATTTTATAGCTCTTTTTCTGGCACCTACACAAATGCTTGACTTCAGACTCATTTCTGTGACCTTGACTGTGGTTTCCATGATAGTATTACCACCAGGACCATCATATGTGGCATCAGATCTTCAATTTGTGGAATAAACAGTAGCAATTTCCAATAATTTCTCTGGTGCTATCTAGCTGTTAATTGTTGATATCCAGAACATTTTATTTCTTGTACAAACTTGTGTATTTATTTACTGCACATAGCATTTCTATTTGTTTGGAGATAGAAATGTGGGTAGCTACATTTGTTCAGCCATCTTATCCAAAAAATTTTTACTAACAATCTCAAGATGGAGGTACTCAGTGCATAAGATATAGTTTGACTTAAATATCATTAAATCTTCAACTATTAACTATTTTATTTCAGTTCAAAGAGTTTATATGAAGAAAAATTAACTAGAATATTTTTGGTTATTTTTTAACATTTATTTTCCAATTTAAATTTTTCTATATGGAATTAAAAGAAAATAGGGAGATATTGACATTTGAAAGCCCTGTGCTGTTCTGTTTATGGTGTACTTCTATAGAAACATACAGATAGACAAAGGTTTTAAGTTGTATCCTCCTTTTTAATAGTTAATGTAATTTCTAAAAGTTTTAAAGATTTGAAAGGACATAAAAGAGAAATATAGCTATTAACTAGAGATATTTTGTATTCAAATTTACACAGTCTAAACATTATTTAATATTTTAAATACTATAAATGTATATTCCTTTACTATAATACCTTAAAAACTCATAGTTAATATAACAATACAATTTTCATTTTAATTTTGAAGTCTTATAGCTTTAGAGTATTTTTTAGCAACTCATTTATAGAGGAAAGGGTTAAGATTTAAAATTTGTTTCAGTTTTTCCAATCATGGTATATATATTTTCAAAAGTAGTGCTATTGCCAGAAACTACTGCAATTCCCCAGTTTCTACTGGATGTCAAACCAGTTTGAGTTCAAAATTAGGCTATTATCCCAGAGACACCCCAAAGTCTGGCAGTGCAGAATCAACAAGAATATCCAGGGTTCCCTAGCTCAGAATAAACAGTTCTTGTGGATATAAATTAATAGGTCATATTACTTTGGTGGAGTAATACAGAGTCATTAAAATATTTAATCTCTCCTTTTTCAAAGCTCATGAATGCATGTTTTTCTCAGCAAAATAAGATTTAAGGTGCATCATGGATTTGTAAATACCAGATTAAAAGGAAAAGACTTAGAAAATGCAAAAGTGGACTAGTTTTCACAAGGAGATAAATATTTTATAAATAAATATATATTTAGTTCATACTTACTATAAACCAAAGGAAAACATACTAAGTTTAGTTTTGAAAAATATGAAGTATAGCATCACTGAATTAAAAGGTGTTACTGTGAAAAATAAACAGAATGAGGAGGGGAATATATGCAGTGTTTTCATAGTGCCATTGGACGAATGAAGTGATCTGCAAACAGGAATATATCTAAATGGTACCAAGTGTCCACAAAAGATTGAACTGTGCAGTCCCTACTTTTGATTGTTCAGGTCCCAGATACTTATCAAATATTAACTGACTATAATTCTAAAAAAATCATCAAAATGAAGTAGGTAATACTTAAAGATGGAGCACACCTTATTGGGAGAAATTCTTGTAGAAATTTAGAAGGCATTTGTATAATGCACAAAGAAAAAGATGATAAGACAAAGACCTTAGATAAAATAAAGGTGAATCTTCTCACTAAAAGAAAATAAACCACGGCTGAGATTGTGGCTCATTGGTAGAGTGCTTGTCTCACAAGTGCGAGGTCCTGGGTTCGATCCTCAGCATCACATAAAAATAAAATAAAGGTAAAAGAAAATAAATATCCTTTGCCAGAATGGAAAAAAAATTGAAAAATAATTTGGTGGATGCTGCATACATACCTTTATTTTTTTTACAGCCTAAAAAAAAGCAGTCATGGTAATAGGCTTAATTTGACCCCTAGTAAAATGTCTCTGTGACTTGCTTCTGTGTAAAGCAGCGCACACTCTCTCAGCTTAATGAGTTTAATAAAACTTAATGAAACATCTTCAAAACTAATGAAGCACTTTAAAATGCAAAACAAAGGGGGAAGGAAGATTGGCCTACCACTACAGACCAAAAAGAAAAGAAGTTTACAGGGTGAGATGTCAACAGAGCATAAACTTATCAGAATGAATATTTAGAAGAAAAGTGTAGCTTACTTTATACACTACATTGGGTATCCTCCCCTGAATTAAGAGAAAAGATTACTTCAATTTGAATTACGTGTGCACAGATATGTAAATAAATAAGCATTTACATTTCATTTAACAATGCTGCTTCATTTAAAAATTATGTTGCATAAAATTACACTGAATAAATGATATTTTGTGATATATTATGGCAAGGAAAAAAAAGGTTAAGCTCTAAGATGCTTATGTATAGCAGGATGTTAGGTGTTCCAGAATATTAAAGAAGGCAAGGCTAAGCTAAAAGTGACTGACTTATTACAGAACTTAAAATCCAATTGCATGGACTTTTCTGAAGTTCAGATTCTCACTTTATGAAAGTACATTTATTAAATATAACTTAAGAACATATTTAATACCACATTAAAAATAAATAAATATGGTGAACAGTAACAATAAAACTAAATTAAAATAAAATGTATCATAAACATCATTTAATTCATAAAAAAGCACTCATAAATCAACATAAAGTCAAAATAAAAATTTGGTGTCATCTAAACTACAGATTTTTTCTTAATATTTATTTTTTGGTTCTAATTGGACACAATACCTCCATTTTATTTACTTTTATGTGGTGCTGAGGAGTGAGCCCAGGGCCTGGCATGTGCTAGGTGAGCGCTCTATGGCTGAGCCAAAACCTCAGCCCCTAAACTACAGATTTTTGAATAAGAGTAGATCTTAAGTCCAACAAGCAAGATTAACAATGTGTCTGAGAGTTGAATATATTGTTTTAATAAAAGATGAAAGTTATATTTCATAACATCATGTTAAATTTTTAGTATTAATTACTCGATGGGATTCAGAAGGTAAGTGATTAAGCCCCAGGTTTGCCACTAGTAGGCAATAAAAGAATGGTAGATAATTTTCAAATCTTGGTATCTTTATTGGAAAAAAAAAAGAGAACTATCAATGCTATGGCTTCTATGTACATTATTATTTGGAGAAGAAGATGAGATTATATATGTACAATATTTTTATACCGAAAAATTATATATACAATTTTGTTACTACTTTTGTTATTTCTATTTTCCCCACTTATGGATAGTATCCAAATATATGTGATGATATTGTGGAACTATTATCAGCATGTCTTGTTCACTGGTTTCTTAACACATCATCTCTTTATGAAGACAGAGAGACTGAGATGTGGCTGCGCTTACTTACATAATACATCACCCTCCTTTTTCATTGACTTTTAAATTAGACTGTTAGCAAGTGCCAACAACCTGTGTCTATATTCTTTCTCTCTCTGTCAAAGATATTTAACAAATAAAAACTGGAACCACATTCGTGGAGAATGGGAAAGAACTTTAATGAAATTTGGGATTGATTGGAGTATTGTTCAAAAATCACCTCTCAACCTCTTCTCTCTGTTGGAGGGAAATTTATTTCCCTGTCGACATGACCTTGGGCTTGACTGTGTGACTTGTGTTGAATAATAGAATGAGAAGGAACATGATGTGAGCAAAGGATCAAAGTACACTTGAGTGATTCAGCTAGCTTTTGGGGTCTGGTCATCAACTATGAGACAGAAACATCCTCCTGGCAATTGGTTGTTGCCTCAGCCTAGGATCCAGATGTAGACATGTGGAAAAGAACTTAACCCCACCACAGCCTGGAGCAATCCCAGCTGACTCACAGCCTCAAGCAGAGCATGCGGCCAAGCCTAGCACATGTCTGTCAAAGTGCAGCAGTTGACCTGCAGACACACATGCAAGAAGTAAATGTCTGATATTTGAAGACACTGAATTTTAAAACAGTTGTTATTCTACATCGCTGCAATAATAGCTGCTTGACACAAACAACTAAATTCCTAACTGGATTAAAGTTTAACATGTAGAATGCAAAGGCTATGTGTTGGAAGATAATTATTTATAGGTATAATATTTTTTGCACATCTTGTGAGCAGAAGCACCCACAGCTTTTAATCCAGATTAGATTTCCAAAGATGTTTCTATAGCAAATATACAAAAAATCCAAGATACAGATAAAAGTTTTATTTCAAAACAGAAGGCAGATTTGTCTGCTGCCAGTAAAATTAAAATATCTTCTTGGAGGAAAAGGTTAGGTAGGCTTTTTGCACAATTTAAAAAAAAAAAGGTTTTCCTTAGCTCAAGTTGTTCCAGGACAAAAACCATTGTGTGTACAAGCCTTCCAAGGCCCTTGTCAAGAATTCTTATGGGAAGCTGGCTCCCAAAACCAGCTCATGAGTATAAGAGTATGTTGGCTACTGCTCTTGCTTTGAGTAATAAACTGCCTGTTGTTCCTGACTAAGAGTCTTGTCTTCTGACAGCGTCTTAAGAAACTGTGGCAGGCTAACTTGTTAGCTTGCAAGTAGAATAAAATCTAAGACCTTTGTGTCTTGACAGCATGACCAGGATTCAATAGTTAAAGAAAAGTGCTGCTTCAAGACACTAGACTTTGTAAACCTTACTAACTCCAGAAAAATACACAATTGCCATTGTTCTTTGTCTGCAGTTAATCACAGTTTAAGAATAACTAAAAGGCTGATAAATTACAGAAAATTAAATATTAAATGTAAGTATAATAATTATAGACACACACACACACACATGAGTTTATCACAAAGCCTTGAAAACAGTTTGAAATTTTACTAAACCTAACAATCTTTATATCAAGAACTCATTAAGAAGAATCCCAAAGTGAACTTGTTTAATTACTTAATATTTCATATTCATAAATTTTCCAAGAGTAAGGATTTATTGTATTTTAAAATTTATAAACAATTGATCATTATAAAATTTGTATATATTTGCTGGGATTTGTATTTAATCAAAATACAAATTTTAACAGTAATTTACAAATTATGTACCACAGTATTATATTTCATTAAAAAAACAGTCTCAAACATTTCATATATTATACACTGAAAATGAACACAGTGAAAATATCATGTGCCCGTGTATATTTACTGACAAAATAAGAGCATTATGTAGTTGGCATTGCCAGCTAAAGATTTCCTCTTTTATCTAATTTAATTCTACATTTTAAGTTTATTTTTTGGCCTGTACTTTGTGTTGAAACATAGTTTTGCTACACATGGAGTGCTGTATTTGACAACTTAAGAGTTCTGTTGAGGCAACTGCTCCATATTTTGTGTTAGACACAACAAAAGTGCTATTACTCTGCATGATAAATGACTTGTACAGCCGATGCTATCAAGTAAAAGATGCGGGCACACTGTGTATGTTCAAAGACCCACAGATGAAAAACATGATGGTCTTTTTGATGCACTGCTTATAAAAACAACTATATACTCTCACTGATTATGGCTATATTAAAATAAATATAGGCCTGGAGTTCAGCTCAGTGGTAGAGCATACTCAAGGCCTTGGGTTTCATCCCCAGCACCATAAAATAGGAAAAAAAAAGATTAAGAAAAAAATATTGATTTGATCATTTTATCATCACTATGTCTAAACCCCTCAGTCAACCTCTCACCCATCAGTTACCATATTATTTATAAAAGACATAAATAATATTGATATCAACAGTTTTAAATATACCTTCAACAATGCCAAGGCTGAAGTAAATATTCTTAGGAACAATATCAGGAAAATAGAAGAGAACAAGGAGAGGAGAGTAAGCACAAGTTTTGTTGAGGCCTGAAATGCATGTATCAAATAATTTATTACTATGATTAAGTGGTATCATTCACTGCCTTAAATTTTTTATCTCAAGAAGAAAGAATATTGCACAGCATCTTGAATTTCTTCCTTCGTTCATATATTTGTTGACATATTTATGTGTCCATATGTTCATTCATTAAAAATTTATTGTGTTTTAATTAGGTATCAAAGGCTATTTTTTCCTTTTAGCTTCTTAGTTTATTAATTAAATATTTGTAATACATACATGAAAACAAAAAAAACCCAAATATTAATGTGTTCTATGTAATGTTTCAATACATGTAAATATTGTGTGTTTAAAGTGGTCAAACATATCTATCTCCTTAAGTATTTGTCATATCTTTATGATGAAAATATTCAAATTCCTTTCTTCTAGTTTTATACATATAAATATTATAATTATAATTATTATAATTATATATATAATTATTTGACAATGGACCTTTATTTTTATTTATTTGTATGCAATGTTGAGAATCAAACCGAGTGCCTCACATGTGCTAGGCAAGCGTTCTACCACTGTGCCACAACCCCAGCCTCTTCTAGCTTTTTAAAGTGTACGGTATATTATGGTTGTCTAAATCCACCCTACTGTACAATGGCACACTAGAATTTTCTGTTCTGATCTAACTATAATTTAGCACCTAGAAATCACTCTTTCCCATCTTTCTCCCAAACTAATCTCTTAGCCTCTCGTAACTATCTCTCTCAACATTATTGAGATCAACTTTTTGAGATTTTTATGTATGAGTGAGATCCTCTGCTACTTTTCCTTCTGTGCAGGGGGAATTTCTGCTCACAGATGATTCCCAGTTTTATCCATGTTGTAGAAAAAAACAGGATCTCATTCTTTTTGTGGAGGAATAGTATTTCAGTGAGTATATGTAGCATATTTTCTTTATCCATGCATCAGTTGATGGACACTTTGGTTGTTTCCATTTCTTGGCTACTTTGAATAGTGCTGCAATAAACATGAGAGTGCAGATGTCTCTTGAACAGACTGGTGCATTTCCTTTGGATCCGTACACAGGAGTGGGATTGTTGGATGACATGGTAGTACTATGTTTAACGTGTGAGGCAACTTCACACTGTTCTCCATCATAGCTCAAAGATTATTTTTATTCCTGAAGAAATAGCTATGAATAAGATAAAAATGTTCTTGTTCTTATAGTTTGCTATCTAATGAAATAGAGACAGAAACAGCACATTATTCTGAATATTTTAAAGTTTATTAAGACACATAAGACAATTCTAAGCAAAGTACAAGGTTACAGTGTGACAGAGGAATTTATTAATGGCCAAACTTGGTGGTGATATTTAGTGCAGATCTAAATTTGGCAATGAGGCAAGTCAGAGAAACTGTGGATTAAGTGGATTTTCCAGGCAAACTCTCTGGGAGGAAATTGTTGACATGCTTGAAGAAGAGCAAGAAGACTGGATGGGGACTGCAATGGAGCACATGCCAGAGACAAGGTCATAATAGCTGTCATTTGCTCCCAAAACCACTATTTTGGGGAAAATTTAAATAGATTAATATTAAAAAACTGTTTGGTGCTTTTTGTGTTTACTGTGGATATTCTTACAATGTCACATGCAAAAATTTGTCCAGTTTGAAAGTCAAGAGATGTTGGTTGTGTCTCTCATTTCTCATAGCCTAAAGAAATGTGAATACTCAATGCATTCTATTTTAATGACTAAGTGAATATATAAATGAGCTAAATGGAAAAGTGAATAGGTGACAAAAACTAGCTTTAAAATATTGCTTTATAATAACCTCAGCACCTATTTTTGCATAAGAATGAAATGTTTGTTAATTTATGAATAGATTAATGAATAAATGCATATTCATATATATGAAAAATGTTCAACACCTTTAGCAATCAAGGAAATGCAAATCAAAAGTATACTGAGATTTCATCTGACTCCAATTAGAATGGTAATCATTTAGAATACAAATAATAATAAATTCTCATGTGAACATGAAGGAAAAGAACACGTATGCATTGTTTGTGGGACTGTCAGTTAGTACAACCACTATGGAAATCAGTATGAAGATTCCTCAAAAGACATGGAACCATCATATTGACTCAGCTATACCAATCTTCAGCATTTATCCAAAAGAATTAAAGTTAGCATACTATATCGATACATGCATAACCATGTTTATCGCAGAGCAATTCACATGAGTCAAGTAATTGTACCAGATTATGTGTTTGTCCACAGATAAATGGATACAGAACATGTGATATATATGGAGTTTTATTCAGCCATAAAGAAGAATGAAATTATGTCATTTATAAGAAGACACAGGGCACTGGAAAAGCATCATATTAACTAAAATAAGTCAGACTGAGAAAGTTAAGGGTCATATGCTTTCTCTCATATGTAGAAGATAGACAGCAAAACAGCGGGAAAAAGGATCTTATGAAAATAAAAGAGAACAAAGAGAGGAGGGTAAGGGGATGAGGGGAAGAAAGAGAGGATTGAAAGAGGCACTACTAGTAAATGAAACCTCAAACTGTGTCACAGACAGGCACAAATATGTCTCAATGAATCTATTACTATGTGTAATTATAATGCATCGATAAAAACTTTTAAAAGAATATTGATGTGTAATAAACACAGCACCTTCTTATGTATTTTATATAAAATTAATGTCTATCAATTTATGACTATATTAATGAATAAATGCTTATTCATAAATACTTATTAAGTATCATTTGTTGAGTCTTCACTTTTATTTTTATTTGGTGAAGTTTGTAAAGGCTCGTGGTAAGCACACTAGGAGTACAATTCATATATTAACATATAGGCCCCCTGGAGACCTAAGTATCCATAACCTTCAGGAGGCCAAAAAGATGTATCGGCTTGATTAGTTAATACAATGTGTTACCTTCCCCTTATTCTCCTTTCTTTCTATCCTAAACAATCAAAATATTATATTTAGGATAATATAAAAGGACTGAAAGCATTATTCAGCAAGTATTTTTATTGGTAAATATACTCATTATAAAACTGGATCATTTATATATTTTCTCAGAATGCTTTGGAATCCATTATCCATCACTATGAGCAAAACAGCGGACTATAAAGAGGGAATCAATTTTACTCCCCTGCTTACATAGGAATACAGCCGTATTCAGAGAATTAGATGGCTTTCCAAGACCCTCCTATTTGTTAATGATGTACTGTACTTATAACTGGAAGTTTCAACTCAATATTTTAGAACCAATATTATGTGTATATATTCTGCATTATTGTTCATTGCTCATACTAAAATATATTTGGTTGAGACCAAAAACAAATTTCAAGACGAAGTAATCAATGTATAATAATATATTTACTTTTAAGAACTAAATAAGTGATGATAAGTTTTTAGAGTTAGCAATATATTAATTATAGAAACAGAATTGACAAAGTACCCCCACAAACAGGTGTATGGAAACATCACAGCAATTATAGCACAATAAAATGTCTTCCAGGATTTATAAAATAAGAGAAGGTAAGAGTATTTTAAGGGTGACTTAGTGTAATGATTTGATATAATGAATTATGTCTGATACAGAAAACTCAAGTTATAAGTAATAAATGGTTCAGAGTATGGCAGTATGTTTATAAAAATTTTCCACATCAATATAATTATCATATATCAAGGGTTTAAGTTTGACACTTACATATGTTTACCCTACATTTCAAAAATGTCCAGAGATTTAATGGCACAAGCCCACCATTGCTGTGGCTATATTTACCTTAGGAAAAAAAAATAAAATAAAAAACAATGATGGGAAAATTATGGTACAGAAATAACTTTTAAATAATTTTTAAGAGCCTATAAGATGAAAAGTAGAGAAGAGTATTCTCACAATGACTCTCCCCAATCTGTAGAATTTGTGTTTCCATCATAGGTAGAAAAATTGCAACAAAAAGCAACATGCATAAACATACACACACACAAAATCGTTAAATATGCTGAATTGAAACAAACATTAAAAATAAAAGACATAAATAATATTGATATCAACAGTTTTAAATATGCTTTGATTTCACCAATAGCAAAGCTGACATGAATATTCATAAAAATAATATCAAAAGCATTAGTAGTTTAGTGACAGAGAACATTGAAATTTAATGTTTTTAATATAAACATGATGATAAACATAAGGTCAACTAAAGTCACTTATTAGAAAAACAAATAGCCAAAATATTTTGGTTGCATACTCTTTAAAGGTGCTGTGTCATAAGGAGCAGTGGAAATACACACATAGACACACATGCACAAACTATAAGAAAAGAGATTGATAGATACTGTGTCAGAGCCAAGAGGACCAACCTGAGGAACCTACAGGTAATACCCTTCAGGTATGGTAATAATGAACTTGGTGAAATGTGACTGTAGAAATTTGGTCTTGTAGTGCTGTTGAAATAGCATTTTACAGCTATGAGGATTTTTTCATTCTTTTTTAGAAATCTTGATATTGGTGAGACTTTGAAATATATTTTTTTTCTCAAAAAAAGAACATATTTGCAATTAGTATTCTAATTGATGGTACTAGGCAAAGCCCTACCTCAAGCACCTAACTAGTTTTCAAAGCATATCATTTGTGAAGTAGAAACATGAATTGAACTCTTTCAGCTCATTGCTTTGAAGCTTCAATAAATAAAAATTTTTCAATATCACACTTTACTTTCTCCCAAATACTGAAGAATAATTACCCAAATCCCTGTTAATTTGAAATATCTGTGAAAATCATTCACCAAGTGCAGAAGGTATCAAATAAGTATTGGCTGAGAATATATTTTTATTAATAAAGTGCTTGTCAAATGACATAAATCCTTTGAAAATTAAATTTTCTTTAAAAATTGATTTATTTATTGTTAAATCAGTTTAGTTTCATACCAATTTTGCTGAGTCTGATCAGTCGAAAGCTCTAATGATGTATTTTGACTATAGACTGGGCAAAGCTCAGTTCAACAATTCTATTCTGGGCTGTCTCCCGGCATTCAACTTGACTTCCTGTGGTAAATGATGTTTTCTCTAAAATTCTTTCAAATAATTTCCAGTTTTTGAAATTCAATTTTGAAAAAGGATACTTATGTGTTAACAAGTATAAGAATTTTACTCATAAACTATTTCTAATAGCAGCTCTTAGATTGAGTAATGCCTTAATGGGAAAATCAATTTATTCAATCAGTCTATTTACTAAAGAACCTAATCTATCTTTATGAGGAAAAGGAAAAACATGGTAAATTAAAGTGATACTTTAGTTTATAAAAAAAAGTTGGTCATGTATACAAAATGGATGAAAGCTCTTTTCAGATTTTGCCCTCTATAAAAAAGATTCAGTGAGCAATTCAGTCAAGTACACATTTGTAGCAGATTAATGAGTAGCAAATTCCACCAGAAGAGTTAAACCGATTTGCATGTATAGACATCATTAATAATTGAATGTCTTTAGATTTTTAAAATAAATTGAACAGGACTCATCTGAATAAACAGAGTTGACATTATATGCATTCAACAGGATTTACACAACTATTAAGAGAAAACGCTCATTAGCAGTTTCATTAGCAAGCAAAGAAACCAAAAACAGATTTGAAAAGTTTGCTCTAAAGAAAACTTTTAAGATGGTCTAGGGAAACTCATTGAGCAGTGTTAACTATTCTACATCAACCTTAGGAAATTATTCTTCAAAGACTTTCTTCTAAAACTAATAATGAAAAGGTGTTGTTACACATAAATTATACATGACAGAATAAAGAGGTTTGGATACATGGAATTTTGTGCCAATGATGAATAAATTGTGTGTTTAATTTTAAAAATAAGAGAGGTAAATAATATTCTATTATACTAAGTGATCTTTAAATTATGAAGTCTCCCGAGAAACTTTTTATTTAGAATATTTACCTGAAGCTCTGTACAAATGTTTAGATCCCATACATTCTGTTTACCGTTTTTCTACAAGTAGTCACAGTCTGGGTTTGTTTAGTTACATTAATTTTCTGTTTTAAAAATATATATACCTTAGGGAACAACAAGAAGAATATTATTTTGAGTACAGCAATGAAGGCTTATACAAGCTGTACCTCATAAAGGAATAGCAAAATATCAAGGGTGGTTATTGAAGGCACTAGTCTTGAAAGATAATTAGATAAATACCTGAATGATCTAGACTTATGTAAGTACCAACATTATATAATGGGAACTAAAGTATCATTAAATTTACATATTAATAAGTACTTCATGGTATTTGATTTTGAATACTGCCAGAAAAATTTAATAGAATCTTTCTCAGATTGAGTAGGCAAAGTTGAATGATAAGCTATCCATGATGTAAGTTGTAGATTTGTTTATATGTTTTCAATAAGCATTATGTAATTCAGAATTTATGACGTGCCATTTCTGCTCTGAGTACTTTACAAATTTAGCTCATTTTACAAATTTAGCTCATTTGATCATCATGGGTACCTTAATAACTCATGAGGTGCAATTATTAACCTCACTGTAAAGATACGAAAATGTCACTTTGAACCAGACATCCTGGGTCTGTGACAGCCTTTCCACTCCATAGCAGTGTGATTTGGATGGATTAGTTTTACCTCTATATCACCATCGTCATGGTTTGCTTTACTTATTTCTCTGTATCTTTTAGATATTCAATTTCAGTAATTCTCTCTGCCTCCTACCCTCCAACAGGTACATACTGGGAGTAATTTATTTGTTTTTCTCTTTTTAGAGTGGCTAGAACCATTCCGTTCTTTCGTTACTCAGTTTTTTAACTTCCTAGGAAATAATTTTCCAGCATTAAAAATGGAGCTTATATAGGAAGACTCTTCAAATATGGGATATAACTGCAGCAAAAATACGTTTCAGTAACAATATACTCTGAGATTTGTAGTTTTCATGTACTTTTCAAAATCAAGAGATGAAGCACAAAACTGATGATTCCTTCTTATTATTCAGAAATGAAATTCAATACTGAACATTTCTAATAAGAAAAGATCAATACTTAGGAGAGCAGATTCAAATAGATGTCTGCAAAATACCACAAAGTGCTCTGTGTATATTTAGAAACCTATATAATTCATGGTCAGTAAGAAGGATTATTAAAGCAGAGACATGTTTGGAAGTAAGAATAAGATAATCCTTAGGCCAGTTTACTGAAAGCAGCTGAATTGAAAAGTCCTCTCATTATTCACAGTTGCATACACTGGAAAAATAAAAAATAAAATTAATACTATGAAATGATTCTACAATGCTAAAACCATGTAACTTCAACATTGTCAATACACAACTACTGTATTAAGAAATAGATTTAATACTGAAAACAGAACAAATATTAGAAAACATCTGCTTTTTACATTATTAAATTTGAAACAGTGTGAGTTTTATTAATTTAAAGGAAAATAACACTAAAACAAATGAAATAAAAAGAACACTGATTGAGGCCAGGGAACACCAGGTAAGGAGATATCAAAAAACTAAAAATAATTTCAGAATGGATATTAATATTGCTATAAGGTTAGATCAGAAACACTATAGATAATTTGACATGAAAGATGCAATTAATAACACTAATGACCAAATTGTTTGATGTAAAAGATATGTACAATAACATTCAGAACTTAGGATAAAAAGAAAAATATATTAAAACTGGGATAAGATTACACATACACATATCAGAAGTGGGATGCAACAGTTATGTAATCAAGGATCTTTTTAAAAAAAGACCAAGGACTTGGAATAGAAGTATTTTTAAGACAACGAAAAAAGAATTTATGGTTAAATAAACATCACATTGTACAAATTTAATACTCTGCATTCACAAATTCTATAACCAAAGAAACAGTCCAACATATCCATGCACGCGCGCACACATGTGTACACCCACACATACCTACAAACTGGAGCATAGTTTTGATTTTCTTGGCAGCACCATCCAAACAGCATATATCAAGTTTGCTTTAAAATTAATCAGTACTTCAAAACTGAAGAGCCCAAAGAGGCTAACATTAAGGATCACATATTAAAAACAATGCATGCATAGCCTCCAGAATTCATCTTTAATGCCACATTCTGCACTTCTAGTTTATTTAAATATTTAATGATGCTAGGTTCCTACATAAAAGTTTATTATGAAATTAATTACATGCATATTCATCACAAGTGAATTGGAATAAGGAATTAATTCATATCCAAGAAAGATAATGATTATATTACAATTACAGAACACTACACATTGGAAAATAGAAGAAATTTAAATCCAGAAAACAAACTTTCATTTAAAATTGGACACTGGTAGAAAGAAACAAGTGATTCTGAAACCAGAAAGCACAGACAATACTTTGAAGACAGGCAGGATACCATGATAATGCATTAAGGACCAATGTGAAACTGCATTGTTTCAATTATTATATATTGTTTATTCTAAAGTTATATTTTAAAAGATAGCTATAATATTCACTAAAATCAAATTATGCATTGAAAAATTTCTAGAATGATTCTTAGAATTTTTGATGATCAAACAAATATTCACCAAATTACCTACATACAGCTCAGGGGGTTGGAAATGGCATTAATAGTGTTTGGTGGTGAAACAGAGCTTTTTCTTGAATTACTAAGATAAATTAGTAAAAAATTACTAAAAAACTACTGAGATAACAGAAGACGAGAAGGAATGAAATAATAAATTATAAAGCAACAACGTAAATTTCTATAAAAATAAATTTATATAAGCTTGTTCTTAGGAGTAGCAATATATAGATTATAATTAGCTTGAGAATATCAGGGCAAAAATTAAGAATGATGAAAGGGCATAATTACAATTTTAAAAATCTTGAAAATACTTGAACACAATGCAAAACAATTTTAAAATGATTTTATATTCCTGAGTAAACTAAAAAAGTACAATTATTTCTCATTATGGATTGAAATAATCCTCCAGAGTGAACTGCAGTTTTTAGTCTATTGTTTCTACCCATTTCCACTATGTAAATGAAAAGCATCTACTCATTTCTCAGCCCTGCTCTCACATTTCCCTTTTTTTCTGTTTTCTTTTTCTTTCTTTTTGCAGGGAAGGAGGGGGTTGCTGGGTATCCCACCCAGAGCCTGTGGCTGATTGGAAAGTGCCTCGCCATGTTTTTAAGCTTTGCTTTGTTACATTGTTGATTTATTTCATTTTGGCTGGCTCACAATTCTACACCTGCTCCACCCATGAATCAATGCTGCTGAACATTGCTGAGAAAAACAGACATTTTGGTAGCTGTTAGTTTGATTCACAGTCTCTAATCTCTCCAGAAACCATGCAGTTATTCCAAATCCACTCTACTGAATGATTACGTCATACATTCTTTACCTACCTCAAATCATTACTAGTTCCTTCCACATCTACTCTCCTGCTTAAGGATCTTCTTACTTCTATTGAAACCAAGTGAACAGAGAGAACTTCTTCAAAGTCCCATCTTTATGTCTACCACCATACTATAAAAGAATTATCTGAGTCCCCAGGTAAGTTCAACCCATTTTTGCTGTTTATACCTTTATCTTTTAAGTTCTTAAGGACCTCACACTTCAAATAATATTCACTTGATTATCTTGATAGTATCTATCAGCATATAGACACACTTTAATTTATCCATAACTACGTCCCCCCTTGGGGGGGACTTTCTGCATCCTCTCTCCATTATCTTTCTCTCCAGCTTTTTTAGAACAAAGCTCCTTCATTCCCTGTTTCCATATACTCTTCTCCAATTCTTTTTTAAACCAGGTCCAAATGGGTTTTCTACAGAAATTTCCATGAAAATAGTAATTACCAAGATCACCAATGTATGATGAGTTACTAAATACAATTGGTAATTCTGTCTTCCTCGTATTGAAACTCTCATGGACATATGACACATTGGAAATTTCACTCTTCTTCTTCTCTTCAACTGATTTCAAGACAACAAAAGTTCTGTTTTTTCTCTTGCCTTTAGGTTGTTCCTTCTCAGTCTCTTTTGCTGAGTACTTCTCTACTGATATCTGAATATTTGAAGTCCTCAGTCCTCATTCTTCAATTTTCTTGTATTTATTTCTTTGGTTGCTCATTTGGTGACATGATCTAGTCACCTAGATTAAAAAACCAATCAGGTGTTTCTGGTTCCTGCAGTTTTGTCACCAGCCAAGACTTCCTAGATGGAGCTTCTGAAATAGAATTCCTCTGAAATGAAGGACAACAGTTCTTAACCTGAGCAAAGACTGAACGGCTGTTCCTCACTGGCCTGATTGACAGATGTGGACTTCAAAGAAGCTGAGACTGACAATATTAGACTAACTAAATCTACATATGTATATATCCGGCCTTCTATCTTACTCTGCCTTTACTTCTGTTACAAAAACGTCACCCAAGCCTGAGTTTTATAAAGATGGTGATTCCAAAAAAAAATAAAATATATGTAATATATATATATATATATGTGTGTGTGTGTGTGTGTGTGTGTGTGTGCGCGCGCGCGTGTGTATTTTCCTCTATCATCCTTCNAAAGCAGATTTATCTATTAAGATAGGAAATCTCTATTTTCCCAAGCTTGGCTCTGGCTTTTGTCATCAAATAGTCCTCTTTCAAAAGAAATGGACAGCATTTATCCACAATCATTTCATTTCGAGCTCAATTTTTTTTTCCTGGTTAATTCTCTTCTTGATTTTGGAAGCTTAAATGAAAAAAAAAAAGATTATATATATATATATATATACATATATATATATATATATATATTTATATTTATTTAAACTTAACGGGAAATATATATAATATATATTTAGCCAGATATATATATATCTGGCTAAATGTTTTTTGATTTTTCTCTCTACCTAAAGTAAGTAAAATAGTTATTCAAAGTTTGCCAGCCTGAGTGTTTGAGGTATAAATTTTCTAACTGCTATCATCTAAGGTTGAAAGTTTAAAATGAACAGACTACTTGAGGTGATATCAGATCTAAAATCTGGCTTTTAAAACTAGTAAATGATCTAAGCTTTTAAATTTTCTTGTGTGTGCTTTTATTTATATGCTTACATTTTGCTTAAATAATACTTGATTGACATTAAACAAATGACATGTAACTTAAAACCTATTGTTAGCCCGAATGCCTTTTAATTTACATGACTTGGGTAAAACTGTGACAAATAAGTTAATTTGACCTTCTTAAGGATGATGATATCTTTAAAATCTGGTAACTGATATCCTGGCCTATTAACCAATGGGCATATTTGTTTCTAGATAGGATTCAATGCTTTTTATGTCCATGGGTGGTCTAAAGATAATTGTTAAGGTAAGTAAATTAGATAAACATATCAGATAGATATTTATGAATGTTCAGTTTTTCCTTTTTAGAGAATCATCCTTTGCTGTGTTGTAAAAGCTCCATTATTAAAGGATTTTCCAAATAGAAGTTATGGTTACAAGACATGATTATTTATGAGGTCTGATGCCAATAGTCAATACGAATTAAATATACATGCACATATATAAAACTGGAAGAACTTACCTGCTTCTTTGTAATAGATGGGCTACTGCTATTTTTCCTATGTATTCTTTGCTTAGGTTGTATTCTTAAAAATGTTTCTTTTTACATTATTCACAAGGAAAACTTCCATTCAGAACTAGATACCTTAGGCTTTCACAACGCAAATGTTATATTATACATACTATTGTTTATCAGTCAAAGAATTAAAGTATAAATTGTTCCAGACATTTGAAAATTTGCAAATAAACCTGTGCACTAACATCTCTACGCTGAGTTTGCATTAAGTTCTTAAAAGGTTTATAAACATACAATTATTTAAAATAGATTGCCAAAATTCTTAAACTTAAGGAATTTAATTTTATTTAGTATTTTCTTTCCTGGTTCCAGTCTTGAGAGAACTGAAAGAAAATAACAGATGACTTAAAATGCTGATGGTTTCTATTTCTATTTCTGAAATGATGTCTTTTTAAAATGAGATGAAAATTGTGGGTTTTGTGTTGTTGTTAATGTCAATTAATCATTAATACTTAAAATTGTTTTAAAAATTAACTGTATCTCTATACCTTCATTCAGAAAGCTAAATATTACATCCACTTCCAGAATTTTGAAAGTAATATTTATTATATTGGACATGAAAATCTGATGTTTGTAAGTTTTTAGACATTATTTTTTTATTTATTTTAAATTGTGGATGGACACAATACCTTTCTTTTATATATTTATTTTTATATGGTGCTGAGAATCTAACCTAGTGCTTCATGCATGCTCGGCAAGTGCTCTACTACTGAGCTACAACCCCAGCAGTAGACATTATTTTTTTAAATTAGTTTGCCTCTTTGCAAAATAGGTTCATGTTGATATACAAGTCTAAACTTTTAATAGTTAAAAATAAGATTGATGCTAACTGGTCTTAAATAAAAACAGATTAAAGCTCATTTACAATTTTCTGTAAAGGATCACCCTTCCCTTGTTAACTTACAGTTAAAAATAAATTTATAAGGTGCTACTTATAAAACAACTTAGGTAATTTCTACTTATGGTTTCATATTTTTTTGTACAAACTGCCTGAGTATTATTGTTGTAATCAGCAAGGTGCTTCACTGCCTTCTTAAAATGTCCCTTGAAACTGTTCAATGGATCTTGTGCTATGTCAGTTGTCAAATGTCTAATAATGCTTAAATTCTAAAGGAACATAAAAGTAACTTAAAAAAAAAACAAAACTGAGGCAGGAGGACCACAAATTTGAGACCAGCCTAGGCAATAAGTAGGAGCCTATCTCAAAAAGAAAAAAAATAAAAAATGATTTTTTTTTAAAATTGAGCCATATTAATATTCAGATTTTCCCTAAAAGAATAGCATTAATAATATTGAAATGTCAATTGCCGAAATGAAAAACAAATAATTGTAGTATTTCTAAAAAGTATAAATATCAGAACAGCATAAGTTTGTTATTTTTGTTCCCACTTTCTCTAACACTACCTTGATAATGGATAGTATTTTTTTAATGAATAATATTTAGGAAAAAAAAGACCATCATCAAAGGAAAAAAATAAATCTAAACAGTCAAAGCACTATAATAATAATTACTATTGTTATATCAAATACGTACATAAAAAATCTCTGCATCACTTTGCACAAATACACACGTGTGTATGCACAAAAAAAAGAGATCTGTTAACAGAGGTTTTAGGGAGGATGACACAATTATTTTAAAACTTTTATGGGTCAGGTTTTTTTAGGCTTGAAATCAACTGAAATGGATTCTGCTAAGGTAGATGAGGATTTATGATATAAGGAAGCTAGTAAAAGAAAATTCAACTGTGGGAGGCCATCCTTGCACGTGATTTGAGCTACCTCCCTGGCTGGGTGAGAGGCGCTTAGACACAGCTGTGTCAGAACTATTCCCCACCCTTCTCCAGGTCTGAGTGCTTGTCCGTGCAGAGGCGTGCCTGGCCACTGTCCCAAAGCCCCAATCATTGCCCCTGACCTTGGGATGCTGCCCCCCTTAACCTTCATTGGATGGGATTTTCCTTGGAATTTTTGGTTCCCCAATAAAAGCCCACTCCCTGGTGTGTTCTCTCTCTTTCCCTAGTCTCTTCTGTAAACCTCACTACCACATGAGGTGGCTGGAGGTGGGAGCTAGGAGAAGCCATCCTGGAGCTGGTATTAAAGGTAATAAGAGTCTTGTCTCTTTAATTTAAAACTCTCTTGCAATTACTCATGAATCTAACCTTCTTTCATGAAACCAGCGCTGGTAGCGTGGCGGATTCAACCACTCCTGGATGGCACTTGGTCTATTTATGGCAGTGGCATCTTGTAGCCACTAAACCATATGTCTTGTTCTTTCTTCCTCCTACCTGCAGAGAAATTCTCCTTTTCCTTGTATTTGGAAATGAACATCTTCACTAACAACTATAAAGAGCAACTAGGTTAAACATTTGAAAATAAGACGGGTTTTCTCAAATAACCACGCAGTCTGTTTTTAGAGAATTAATTTAAGGAAAAAAAAGGTTAAGCTTGATATGATAAATTATATGAAATTCACTGGTGAAAACCAGGGAAAATTGTGATATGTGCTTCCAGGAAAGGATGGCCTCATGATAGTATGTGGCAGTTGCCCAAATGCTCAAAATAACTCTTCATAAAAATGTATTTTTTTCTCATGAAATGTTTGTAGTCCACAAGAGAAGTTTCCTGAGAATTCCTTTCAGATGTCTTCTAGGTTAAGTTAAGAGCACACAGGTGTCTGCTCTTGAGGAGCTGGAAAAGTGACCCTGGAGAATATTGTCAGATTTGTGGTGCACCCTGACCTGTCAACTGAATCACAAATATCTGCATGGTGATGGTTAATAGAGGTGGTATTTGTAACCTAAGACCCAAATTTCAGACTCAGAAGGGGTAATGTTTAGAAATTGTTTCTTCACCAAAGAATGACTTCCTGAAGAAATTGTTTGCCTAGATAACATCTCAAGGAGGCTGTAAATGTGTCTTCTATGCTCTGATATTGGATCGTAAGAGAATAAAAACACTCATGAAATATTATTTACATAAACATACTAACATAGCAGTACTATCATTATTATTAATGTGACAGTTTTGAATTCAGAATTTTACTTAAATAGTTAAATATAAAATCAAAAATAGTGCTTTTATATGATCCAAAGAGCTATGAGTATTTAAAAAAATAAAGCTGGGTGTGTGAACTCAGACTTGTCATCCCAGTGACTTGGGAAGTTGAGCCAAGTGGAACACACTTTGGAGGCCAGCCTGGGCTACTTAATGAGACTCTGTCTCAGAATCAAAAACAAAAAAGAGCTGGGAATGTAGCTTAGCCAAAGAGTACTCCAGGGTTCAATTTTAAAAATACATAAATAAAACTAATTTTTAAGAATTACTCATTACCTTATTATCAATAAGTGTTCATTAGACAATGAATGAATTTAAAAAGCATTGTTTAAAGAAGTAAAAGTAGAAAGAATAATCATATACATGATGGGTAATATGTGTTTAACACTAATTATTAACTGGTTGTAGCATTGAATAATATTCAAGAGCACAAAAATGCTAGAAGGTCAGATGCTACACATTTTTAATATTTTAGCTTCCTTTTTTTTTTTTTAAAGCAGTGTTTCCTGTTTTCTTCATTCTTTGGTCCTTTTTCCTGCCTTCCCATTTTTAAGTCAGTGGGCATCAGCTTAAACCTGTGGGCTTTGCTTAAGAGAATCCACATTAATTACTGCTCATCAGCATTCATCATGGTGACAGCTCCTGTTAGCAGTGCTGTTTATTTTGTTCTCACCTTTTCTGCTTGGCTGTCAAAGGGAAGAATTTTATGGTTCTTGAGGGAGCAATCCTTCTCTATGACCAGCTGCTTTGAGGGGGAAAAAAAATGTCGTACCCTCAGAGTTGTACCGGCTTTAGTAATTCCTTGTAAATGAAATGGCACAAATACAGCAATTAATAGTCTTCTTTAATTGAGTTCATTTATAACACAGCAGAGTTAAACCAACCAAAAAACTGTTGAACAAAATCTTAAACTCCAATAGTATTTCAAATGCTTTTCAGAGCTGACAATATAACTTCACATTGTCTAATGAAGTTCATTTGGTATATTGCTTGGTTTTATAATAATGCATGATTATGATTACAGTAATTATTTATATTCCTTCCATATTATGTATCAGCAAATGATGTTTTGTATTCTTTTAAATTAAACATTTTTATTGCTGCACTATTTCTTAATTGTATTTTTAACTCAGTGTTTAACAAAGACTTATGCATGGCTTGCCAGTTTTTTATAGCTAATCAACTCAACAACTTTTCTTATGAAAATGATGTTTATACTAAATAGGAAGATTGAGTTTCACATTATCAAACACGTAAAAGTACAGGTATGGCACCAGGAAAGGTCTTTGATTTCTGATAATGGTAAATCCAGTAATTTTTTACTATATTTGGTAAATATAGAAATAGATTCTACTAATAAATGAAAAATAAAACAGCTGAAAAAGTTTTTTTTTCTTAAATGTGATATACCTAAAAAAAATTAGTGAAAAATTACTGTTCATAATTTAGTAGATACAGTTTTATAGAAGTAAGTCCTGCAATGGGGACATCTTTTATCAAGGGAAGTATTTTGGTATTCACAAAGTGGCGAAGAGACAGAAGATGGATTTGGCAGCATTACTGGGCTAAACGAATGGATTCTGGGGATCCTAAAAGCAGTAATTACACAACAGAAATAAATTAATCTTTACACGGATTCCTGTCCTGTCCAAAATTATTGTCCCTGTCTAGAAAACCTCAAAGTCTGACATTGCATTAAGGTGACCCTGTGCTGCCAAATGCCATTGTAAAAATTGCAAACACTCTTTTAAAAAAATGATGCCATAATTTCCAGTTTATTTTGCAGGTGTTTTATTATTCAAATTTAGCGTATAGCACACAAAGATATTCTGGCACACTAGAATAAAAGAAAAAGTAAGAAACAGATTATAATTGGATTTGTGCTATAGTAAATTAAAATACAGAGTGAGAAACAAATATGATTAGTATATTCATGGAGATAAAAACCAAACTACAATACTTTCTACAAAAGTCCCCATAGAAGATCTAGACTTAATAGTTCAGCACATTAAATTTAGGACTCTATGGATTAACAATTAACACATAGTTTAATATAGGATTAGTATACTGGTAGATAGCCTTGAAGAAAATATTTAGAATGAAGAACAGAAGAAAACAGAATTGTAAGTAACAGAATTTAAGAGATAATTACAGAGTTAGAAGATGAAGAAAAAGTCTAATATACATTTAGTTGAAATTCCAGGACAAGAGAGATACTATATTAGAGAGGTAATATTTGAAAAAATGTAAGGCTGAGATTTAAAAAAATACAAAAACCAGAATCCTCAAATTTAAAAATCCCAACAAAATAAATGTATGAAAAACCGAAACAAAAAAATCCACACCTAAATTTATCTATAGTTTCATAATTATATTAGAGCTAATTAGAAATAATAAGGTAAATGTTAGGAATAAACACAAAAGAGGGGAAAAGGATTTTTAAAGATCCATTAGATTGATAGTAGAGTTTTTAAGAGTAGTTGTAGGAATTACAATAAGTGAATATTATCCTAAATATTTTGAAAGAAAAATAACTGCAAAGACACAACTATAACTAATTATAATACTATTTTTTTCCATTGTAGATAATTATTTCTTTTGGTATCCTCCTAATACTATTTCTTTTATTCTTTATTATTCTGAAGTTTCATGATAACTTGTCTAAATATGAGTTTCTATCATGTGTTATTTTGTTTAATTCTATATTTCTTGGAATTTATTAGTTTTCTAAATTTTTCTTCCATTCTGGAAATTTTGTGCTCTTTATAATTCCAAAGCATGTCTCTATCACTCTATCCACATTATGTATGGAATTCTTCCCTAATTGTAAAAACATTAACACATACACACATATACACACATGTATACATGCACATGTAAATGATAGTATATGTAATATATCTGTTTAATATTAATATATGTATACATATATGGTATATGAAGTTATGTGTATTATATATAATATTCATATATTAATAATATGTATATACAAGTGTATATGAAATATATCATATGTAGAGAGAGAGAAAATATATATATATATATATATATATATATATATATATATATATATATATATATATATATATATATATATATATATNATATATATATATATATATACACACATACCCTCTATACTTGGAGTCTTTTACAATTTCCTTACAATCCCAACTCAACTTTCTGTGCTGACACGCACATACTTCTTTAGCAATTTATTCCAGTTCACTGATGGTCTGTTCTATTATCAATTATTGTATTTTTCATTTCTGCAATCTTTATTTTGTTCTTCAAAAAAATCTACCTAGAGGCTGGGGAAATTGCTCATTTGGTAGAGTGCTTGCCTTGCATGCATAAGGCTCTGGGTTTGATCCCCAGTACCACCAAAAAAAAAAAAAAAATCTACCTAGTCACTTTTGATAGTTTCAAATGCTTCTCTCATAATTTAAATATTATCTATCTTTTATGCATAATTAACTTAAACATTTTGTATTTTAATCTGTTAATTCCAGATCTCTCATCTTTGCAGATCTCAGTGCTCATATGTTGTTGATTTCCTCTTGAACACTACTTTTAATGGTTTCATTTGCCTTAACTTTATTTTTATTTACTTATAATTTATGTGTAACTTAATGAACCTTGGCACATAACCAATGAAAGTCTTTTTAGTTCATGTCTCAAGCTTTTTTCCCTCAGAGATTACTTTAAATTAATATACCTGACTCTCTTTATTATTATTATTATTCTATACTAATACTGAAAATTATTGCTCCAAATCTGTTTTCACTCATACTTGCAGTTTGAAATTGTCATGGATAAATGTTGTGTTCTTTTTTCTTTCTTTCTCTCTCTCTTATCTTACTTCTTCCAATTTAATCCATGACTATAGTAAAAATAAAAAATAAAAAAAATAAAAGTCATTTTTTCCCTAATTCACATGCTGGAAGCCTCGCCCAGGTTTACCTAGGGCTTCTGAACTTTCTTCTGTGGTCAGTTTCCAGAATCTGTCCATTCTATTCGACTTGCAGTCTACTTAAAGCCAGCCTGAATAGTCCTAGAAATTGTCACATTCCCTTAAAGTAAACATTGACTCCACTAATTGCACAATATTTGGCTTCAGAGTTTTGCTGTCCTCTAAATTTTTTTCTCAACCAGATTCACAAAATAACTTTTAGTTGGCACTAGAGACATTCATTAATCAGAGAAGACTTTCTGTTCAAGAATACTCTCTAGCCCAGAAATAAAACACTTCTTCATTACTTTGACTATCTTAACACTATTTAGTCAAGTTTTATAATATCTTGCAGTGTATGTGTGTGTGGGGTGTGTGTGTGTGTGTGTGTGTGTGTGTGTGTTTACCTTTCCAGAGTAGGTGCACTGGTATCTCCTATGAAAGATAAATATTTGCTAAAAGTTTTATTGTGTTACTTAGTAATTTAAAAAAATCATATGTCTTCTCAATTTTATTTCAAAACATTTTATATTTTATTTCTTTATTAAGTGTGGTATTGTATTCAATTTCAATTTGATATCACTATTTTTATCTCTTATGATGTTTGTAGTAGGAACAGAATTTCTATGCTGTATTGTAATTACTCCTCAATAACCATTTCAGTCTTTTCTCTTGGTCATGCATCCAAGACAAATAATGTGAACTAAAAATAATAATTTGAATTAATTATTCAATTAATTGACAATAACCAGGTTTTAAACTACTTTAAAAAGCCTGTGTGTGTGTGTGTGTGTGTGTGTGTGTGTGTGTGAGTGAGTGAAGATGAGGAATACAGATCACTATCACAAATTCCACCATTGTTCTGCCTGAAATTTAGTTATGCAAGTCAACAAAGTAATTTTACTCATTCATTAATTAATTTTGCTTAAAATAGTTTAAACTGTGTTTCTTTGATTATTAAGACAAACACATTTTCCTTTTTGGAAAATTGTCAATTTGGTGACAATAATAAAAATAAGAGAAACCGTAATATCAATTTTGTGAACTTACATTCTTTTTTCTTCTCAATGTAGCAATTATCAATAATGCTAACAATAATCAGCGTTATTAGTCTGCCAGTTTTCATTTTCTTGCTGCTTGATTTCCAATTCTCCTTCTTTTCCTTGCTTTGCAATACTGGAAGAAAACACTTGTCCTTGCAATATTGGAAGAAAACACTTGTCATTTTTGAGCTGGCACAATGATCGCCTTTGCCAGTAGAAGACACTAAATGGATAATCCAACCCAAAGCTGTATTTCCACTTTAAAACAAACAAATAAAAAAACAAACATTGTTAGAGTCTGTAAACAAGTCAAAATAACACCTGGCATTTTGCCAGGGGAATGTTAGAGTTCATAAACAAGTCTGGATGGTGCCTGGCAAAATGCCAGAGGGAGTGGTTTGAGAAGTAACAAAAGGGAGCCATTAAGTGTGGAGATTCCTTATTGGTTGACTGATGTATCTAGTTTATGCTAATTAGATAAGCTGTGTGGAATGTATAAATACTGCTCCTGTCCTGCAATAAACGGCTCCCACTCCTGCTGTATCAACATATACAAGTTATTCCTCACCCCCCGGTTATTTTGCTGCAGCCGTACTCCGGCAAAACATGATTGGTATTTTAAAGTCTTTGCCAACTGCAAAATCCAATTCACTTGTGAACTTCTGTTATTCAATTTATTTTGATTTGTAGTCATGTTTTCCTAAATTTTTCATGTCCGGTGATTATTTTAAATGTTTGCTTAACACTTTGTTTCTAAACACCATGAAGACTTTAGTTTATACCTTTTTCCTATGAGGGAATAGCTGATAGCCCCAACCTATCAACAATGAAGCTGAAGCAAGTTTGGCTTCCATAATATTAAGATTTACTTTTCATTAGATTTATTCTCCTTCCCTTTGTACACTGTATCTGTGCTATACACTTGCCCATTAGTCACTTGCTCACGTTAATATCTAATAACCTCACTTATCACTGGAACTCTCATAGAATTATAGTTCTTATATTCAATTAATTTTACTCTACTTAATAATGAACCCAAAGTGCAAAGGTACTGGTGCTGTCAATATGAATATGCTAAAGGGAAGCTATAAAGAGTGTAATTTGTTTGAAAAGGTAAAAGTTCTTGACCTAATAAGAAAAGTTTTTTGAAAAAAAAAATATGCTGATGTTGCAAATATCTAAAGCAAGAATGAATCTTCTGTCCATGAAATGATGAAGAAAAACAAAATTTTTGTTAGTTTTCCAGCTGCACTTCAAACTGCAAAAGTTATGACCACCATATGTGATAAGTACTTGGTTTCAGAGTATGGAATAAAATTGGGGGGGGGGGAAGACAGGAACAGATAACCTATTTCAATTGACAGCAATATGTCAGTCCAAAAGTTATTGAGCCTATATGAAAACTTAAGCAAGGGATCTCTTGATATGAGTGACACCAAAGGAGGCTATACAGATTTAGTAATGGATGTGTACCAAAAAATAGAAAAATTACTGGAGAGGCAATTAGTTATTGATAATAATCTCTTCACATCTTTAATTTATAAGTTAAATTTTATCATAATTTTAGCCCATACATTTTAGCCTATAATATATTTGGGCTAAATACTATCCATAGTTTCAGGCATCCCCAGTGGATCTTGGAACATATCCCCTATTGATAAGGGGTCTACTGTACTATTAACTCATGTTCCTGACTTCTAATACTTTTATATATTTCTATTCTAAGTTTTAAAATTTCTGACCTCTGGTATTCTGTCACATTCATTCTTATTACTTATTTAATGATATGTAGTTAACTTTGAATTGTTGTTTCTAAGGATCTTTCATTTTTTTGATTGGGTTTTTGAGTAGTGTTTTTATTAGTTCAGAAGTATTGATTTTCACCTTCTGTTTACTCTTTTAATATCTTATTCTAGATGAAGCACTCCCTTGTCCCCTCATTTTAACTTTATTCTTATGTTTTGAACAAACAATTATAGATATTTCCTTTAGAAAGATATTTGAGTTTGAGGTACCCTTTCTTGTATGTGCATTTAAATGGAGTTTCTTCACATCATGACAATTTTATATTTTTGAGTTATAAGTTTTATTAAATCCCCTGATTTTGTGATGAACCTTCACATTTCATTCTCAACCTTGCACTTTTTCCTCACTAGAAAGAATCTAAATGATGCCCTTTTCCCCTTTCTAAAGTTCTTTCCTCTCCCTAAAAGGTGGGGCCTTCCAAACACAAAGTTGTGTCTGTGAACACTAACACCGCTGTGTGCCTTTAGAATTTGTAGTAGTCAATGCTCTGCTTCACTGGCTTTTACCACTTCTCAACATTTCCTTCCATAGACTAAACTTTGTTCTTGCAAATGATGCTACTAATTTACCGACCATGAGGCCCTTGCTGTATTTTCCTATCTCCACAGAATCCTGTCTTGTGTAGTGATGTGAAATTCAGTGGGCTCTGCCATTTAAAAGTATTATTTACCTATAGGTAAAGCAAGTTTTGAAGAAGTCTCTGTCTCCATCTTAGATTAGGAATAACTTTTAAAGGAGGTTGGAGATTTGTAAGTACCATCATTTTATGAGAAGCCAGATTATACACTTTGATCTATTTCCTTAATTTCATGTGGTTGTTTGGCAATTAAAGCCTTCAGTTGAGGAAAACAGCTCCCTATGCCACTTCTTCCGTTCAATACCCTTTTGTTCAAGTCACCCTGGACTTTAGTTATTTTTGTAGTTTGCAAACCATACAAATTCATTCTGTTTTCAAATTCTTTGCCTAAATTCCCTGTGCCTGAATGTTCCTGCCATTAGTCTTCACATATTTATATCTTTGGCATCATCTAGAACTCTTAAACCTTCAATTCCTGATCACTTATTAATACCCTCTGCCTTTTCCTTTATAACACATACCACACTTTTGGAAAATTTATTACATTTATAATAATTTATATATTTATTTATATGCTAGACTATTTTTAGTCTGCTTATCCAAGATTCTGTATTTTAAGAAACCAGAATCATGTCTTCACACAGTAGGCAACATACTTTTGTTGAGTGAGTAGCTTTGGGCAAACATATTTTTTATTTTTTAATCTATTTATATGCAGTTGTACACTGAGAAATATCCAATACTTCACCAGAAAACCATGTCAACTGTATATTCCATTTTGATTTATCATGAGTGTTCTCTGTTCTGTAAGTAAGATTACTGCACTGAATTGAAACTTTGAATTATGATTCAATTTATAGTTGTTGTATAGACATCACCTGAAAGTTATTTAAACTTCTGTCATTATCAATAAAGAAGCATTCTATGTCATCCTGACCTGTGTATAAGTTCAGAGTGAGACTACCCTGCTGACAAGCATTTCTTGTGATGTGCACTTTCCAAGTTTCTCTGCGTGATTTCTCTCTATGCACAACTTTCACTCTGCAGGGAATATTATTTACCCAACATTCTTTACTCTATCTCAAAGCAGCAAGCACTTTCAAGGAACTCACTAACAAGATATAAACATAACATTTATCATTTCTTATGTGTTTTGCTTTTCTTTGAAATCCTTTCCTCTTAAATTTAAAGTCTATAACAAATTTTAGTCTTTAGAGGTCCATAACAAAGAAAAAGGAAACTAAATATGAGGAAATTGCACAGCCCAATGGAAATGCTTCCTTTGAGCTCTGTGGGGTTCTCTGTTTTTCCAAGACTTGTGAGCCAAAGGAAGAAGAAGCAATTTTGACTGCTCCTTCTCTGAACAGTATCCCTGGGGTAGAGTCCATTAAATAGAGTGAGAGAGAGAGAGTACACCATAGCCTACTGGAGTCTGTGCCAATATGTGTTTTTGTTTGTTATTTCTTAGAGCAGCATTTCACAACCCTCTATGTGCCACACTGTAAGAAGCCCGTATATGTGACAGATATTACTGAGTTAGGAAAATTTTAAAAATATGTGTTAATAAGGAATTATTGTATGGAGAATAACTACTACTCAAGAAATTTAATAAGAAAATATATCAACCAAAAAAGAAAATATATCAGCCCATCAAAGTAATTAGTCATGTGTCCCAGACCCTCCTAACCATATATGGCCAAAATGATTAGACAATCGTTTTTATATATTGATAAAATATAGATGAATTTCTGTGTGATGCTACACTACAGCTAAGAGAATATCTGAGAAGACAAAAATTGATTTTTCTGGTATAATATTTCTGGTATAATATTTTCTGGTATAATATTTGATTTTTCTGGTATCATAAGTATTCTTACATAAGAAAGTATAGAAGAAATAAAGTTCAGGAAAATTTTTTGTCCCCATTCTCAATATTGTTATTCAAATAAAAATAATGGAAGTTTATATGTCACAGTGCTGAGTACCTCTAGAACATATTAAGTCTTCTTTATCAAAATTTATTTTCTTCAGATTTTCTCACATTTTACTTTCCTGCTTCTCCTCCACTTATTTCGTTAGAATTCCAGTTAATATGATGTATTTATTGCTACCCTTGAAAATCATTCTCTCTTTGAATTAGTTAATATTATTTCTTTTTGAGTTATTGGCCCAGTTTCTTTTTTTCTTGACTGATTCATTACCCAAATCATAACATGCAATTAATAAATTTTTATAATAATATCCAGTTTGACACAGATGAGTTCAAAGTCATATGAAGTAATGAGATGTTGGATTGAAGAGTAAATATTTTACAGGCAGCAGTTATATGTAAACTGAACTGCAGAAATTGGGAACACCGGGCAGAAGATATCCAGCCAGGAGAGATATTCAGTCATGGTGGAAATAATGTAAATAGATAAATTTGAAAAAGAATAAAACTGTGAATTTTAATAGATGATAGGAAGAACAAATGTTAATTTTTTTACTTAATTTGTAGTTTATTTTATTTATTTTTTTTTTAAAGAGAGAGAGACAGAGAGAGAGAGAGTCTCAGAGAGAGAGAGAATTTTTTTTTAATGTTTATTTTTTAGTTTTCGGCGGACACAACATTTTTGTTTGTACGTGGTGCTGAGGATCGAACCCGGGCCGCACGCATGACAGGCGAGCGCGCTACCGCTTGAGCCACATCCCCAGCCCTTAATTTGTAGTTTAAAAAGTGTTTTTTTCTTTTCATAGATTGTCCCACCTCAAGACAGAAGTCACCTGCATGCCTACAATTAAGAATGCTTTTTGCATCAACATCATTTAACTATGGCTTAGAGTTACAAAATAGTTTCCATAAAATCAGAATCAGGTAACCTGGTAGTATGTTATTGACAATGTGTAAATATCCATCAAAGCACACATATTTTCCGCAAATATGAAAGTGATAATATATAAGATATTAAGCAGTTAACACTGACAGATAAGAGAGAGAATTAAGCTGGGATTTCTCAGAGGTCACTGATAGGTTATAACTTTTGATGATAAAACAATAGTATACATTCAAGGAATATAGAAATGATAGTTCAGCAGGAAAGTTTAGGAAGTGTCATGACTATTTGGGTCTTATGCTACTACCTACATTGTACTGTTTAATTATGGTGGGACATTTCATGTTTAACTTGGACTTGGATCACTAATCTGAAAAGTAGAAAAGTTATGTATTTTTATTTAGCATATGAAATGAGGACAACTGAAGCAATTACCTATGTAGTACAAATAATAGAGGATTACATCATCACAAACCATTAGATAATTCTCCCTGCATCCTATGGTCCACAGTACATGTATGGAATTTTGAAACACCACCCTCTTTTCTTTGGAATCAGTCTTGGGTTTTGGCTGTAGTGGATGTTTGTCCAATCTGTTTAGTGGAGTTAGTCCAATTCTGAGTAAAAGTGTGGAGGCCGACTTCTCATTTATTGTTTAATTGCCTCATAGCTCCTCATCATTCTGGCTGTGGAAGTCTGCCTGAGGATACCAATAGGGAAAGGGAGATCACCATTCTCTCCAAATCACATCATTTTCTAAATGACTATTGACATTATGCAGCTATTCAAGCTAACCTATTAAAAACATAAAAGGACCATCTAGTTACCATACTAACATTTATAGCAATATTCCATTCAGGAGATTAGATCGAGAAGCTGATTCTTCAGAATGTTAATGCACAACTTTCAAGGAATATATAAATACTGAAATTCATATATTCAGCAAGAACAAATGTATAGACTGGGATCATCTCAAGCACATACTTGGATAGAATATTTTTTTTCAAATCATCAAATGAGTAATAATTATTTCTACCTAGCTCTGGGTATCATCATTTCTAGTGAATTTTATCTCCATTATTCATAGAACATAGCATTTATATATATTTCCCCATTGGTATAATTCTCTATTTTAGCAAAATGAGACCATAAATCAACATCAACAACAATGCAAATAAAATTACATACTGCTATTTGAAGTTTGGTTACTGTCCTAAATGATACTGCATGAGATTCATTATGTTTTCCTCTTGTCCTTTTTATGAAAGTTTTTTTTACTAGCCTTACAAAGCAAATTGTCCATCCTTATAAAATTTAGTCTAATACGTTTGGTGGGAGAATAAAAATGCAATTTATTGTTTTCTCTTATTCTATTGCAATGGCTCCACTGCCTGAAGTTTGGTTATTATACACACACAAAAGCATCTAATGAAATGCCCGAGGACAACAGTATATTTGAATTATTAGGACAGTGTCAGTTACAAACCCAAAACAATGTACTGATGTTGTAGGGCAGAAAGGCACTTTCTCTCCACACCCTGAAGGGCCAATTATTTGAGCCTATAAAATAAACCAACACTAGACAGATGAACAGGAGGAAAGGCACACACATATGTATTAGCATGGAAATGAACATGAGTTACACAAAGTATGAAAATCAAAGAAGGGCCAGATAGTTGAAGCTTAAATGTCCTCTTCATAGGGGATAGGAAAGTGGGAGCTATAGGCAATCTTAGAGGAATAATGTATAATTTTAAGGGCTATGCATGGGACCAAATAACAGATAATAGCCTGAGGAAAAATCCTTCTGGGCTTTAGCAGCACATGGAAAGGTGAGAAGCAGACTCAGGGCAAACAGTGGCTGTCTTTCTGTGCAAATACATCTCTGGTAACATTCCAGAGAAGAATCAACAAGAACGTCTGGATGGGCTTGGTCAGGACCTTCAGCATCTACTGTGGTTGCTCCAGTGCTCAACTTTCCCTGGCTAATAAGATTTCAGGAGGCAACCCAAGACAGTTATTCTCCTGCTGGAGGCACCTGCTTAGTGAGATAAGAGAACTTCAAAATACGCTACTTCAGAGAAAGAGGACTGAGAAATGAAGGTAGAGGGGGGAAGTTAGAGAAATTCTGAGGCTTCTTCTATAGTTTAAAGTACTCTGTGTGCTCAGAGTCATACTTTGGGGTAATGTTTCTGAGGCCCAGTGACGTTATGCAAACCCAATATTATTTTGTCTTCTGTTTCACCATATTTAAAAATATTTAAAACAATTTTTCAAAGAATATTTAAACTCTAGAAATATTATATTTCAAAATCCTTTTTTTGAGGGATATAAGTACTGCATCTACATGAGACACACACATACACACACGCACACACACACATAAATATTATGTCTTCATCAACTTAAACCTCCTCAAAAAGTGTTATACCTTATTACTCTGTTTTTCTTTATGGGTAGTCTATTTTTGAACTACAAAATACTTTAAATAACAAAACTGTAAACAGACTCAGCAAATGATAATTTATTTCTTTAATACTATCATCTTTAAACAAAATATTTAAAATAATAATGAAAATAATTTTTCAGTTGTCTACAATGAGAAGACAAATTTTGAATGATACAAATGCAAATGAAAGACTGCATAATCTTTTATTTGTGTCACTCTGGAACAGGTTTTGAAGTTATTTTCTGAATAAATTAAGGATGTGTTTTTATATGCTTTTATTATTTCCCTTTCAAATTTTCTTATATCAATTTTTGCCACTTTTGTGAAGACAGTTATAAAGCATGCATTTTATTTTGAATAATATTGTGCTATTAAGATTAACTGGAGACATGCAGAGCTGCTGAAAGTACCTTCATTTTTGCAGAGTTTGACTTTCTGTGTAAACTTTATTAAAACTAGGAACCAGGACTAAAGTTAAATTGTGCTGACAAAATAGAGAAATCTAGATCAAGATTTACTTCTTAAGAGTTGTTCATTTACATTTCAAGGAAGAGAAGACTGGAGACCATAGATAGAGATATCCCAGGGGTTCTAAGCTTGGAGACATAAGTTTGATCTTCCCTATAGAAACAAAAATTTACATTCCAAAGGATAAGAACCCAGGATTCTTCCCCTTTTGAATTCCCAGGAAAATTATTTATATTAGAGAACAAAATTTTTTTCTAAATTATTAGGGAAAGGAGGAAGGGGCCAGTGACCTACACATGTGTAATCCCCTAGATTTGCACATTTGAAGTTTGTTGCTTATGGGTGAACTCTTCTATTGCTTTTATGGTGTTACTCTGAGGAAGGGATATTGAAGCATCCTAGGGAACTAGCATAATTATGGCTTAACCAGCATGGTTATTGGCTTGACATAAGTGAAAACATGCTTTGCTTCAGAAATCATGGGCTTACATTCAGAACAATATTCATCGTAGAAATATTACAAACAGCACGCATTTTACTCAATTGTTCTTACTCAATTCTTTTCCTGTAAGTGCAAAACCCATAAATATTTTCTGTATGGTCCCAAGTAAAAAGGAAGAAAGGTAAGATCAAACTATAAAGTAATCCCAATGGACTCAGACAAAATATCCAGCCACCATAACTGGAGGAGGCAGATTTCCATAGAGTATTTTACTACTAGTTATTAGTATAAAGAGACAGATTAGACTGAAAGTGTTAAAAACAGAAGAATTTGACATTTTGGGTTATCCTTTTGGAGTTTACATAGCATGTATTTGCTTTATTATAGGCAGTTGTTAATCTCAATTTGTTTTAGGAAAGACATCCAAGGGTTACCTAAGAGTTTTCATAAATTAATATTTTAAAAGTCAATTTGCAAAATTAACTATAGAAATTACAAAATAAAAACATTAAGTGTAAAGCCATTTGGATCTTGGTGTGCCTATATAAACAAAAACTACAGAAACTTAAATTTATGATTCAAAGTTTACTGCTGTATGAGAGATTTCACCTTGATCAGAGTGAGACCCTTTATATTGCATGTAAATTTCTATACCCCAAACTCTTTCTTCCATAAATTCAACCTGACACATCTTTTGAAGCTGAAAAATTTACCACTACAATAACTGGCTAAAAGGGAAAAGAGCCTTCACTGGAACCATTGCTAAAAAGATAGGATGTGCCATTGGATCAATGCTTTCGCTTCCAGGGACAACAGCATCTTGGGAAGAAGCAATTGACTCATACTAAGCAACCTCAGGCCAAATCTGTAATTAGGTGACAATTTAGATGCAGTGCATGCCCTGAGGGTTGTGTGGAGTATACAGACTGAGGAAGATGCCCAAATATAGTACTTTGAAGTTAGCAGATGGCTGAGAATGTACAATTTCTACAACTATTTTGTAAAACTTCTAACTGAATTTTGCATTATTATTATAATGTAATTCTTGGAATTTTCACTAGGAAAAGCACATAAATGTTTTCAACTTTCTGAAATGGTTTAATAAGTAGATGAATATTCTAAGTTTAACCATAGCATAAAATAGAAATATGTGTCCCTGCATCTGTGATAGGAATGTAAAAATTATTGCAGAAATGATATTTTAAGATCTTTAAACTTATATAAAGGTCTTGCTCAGTTCGAGTACTATTTACTTCATGTATATATTTTATCATTAAAGTATATCTGCTTTGAAAAATAAATGCATAAGTTTGCATATATTTCATTAGAGTAAAAATAAACACAATGTTTTTAAAGCTAAATTTCTATCAGTCAAAGTAAAATATTGAATTTTGAAAATAGAATCCCAGATAAAGTGATTAAGAAGTCTAATAATTATTCATAAAAGTATAGAACTATCAAATCTGTAGACTCTGAATCTTAACTCATATATCAAATAGAAATTTAATATATGTGAAAGTTGTATATTTTAACCAACATGGTAGGTTCAAATTAAAAATTCTTATTAGCAATTTTGTAGATATTTACTTGATCTTAAATATTCAATGAACTCTTGCTATTAGTGTCTTGTTTAACTAACACTGAATTCTGCCTTGCAAACATCTTTTTCATTTCAAAACTTAACACTATCACTTTTAATACATGCATTGCATTCCACTCACTTGCTATTTTTGCCATATAACAGGATTTCTTTCTTAGCAACTGTTATTTAAAAGAAAATATTGTGTTAACAAACGTCTGTGTTTTATTTAAAAAGCATATAAGAAATTTCAGAAAGTGAGAATTCTAGTTACTGTCAGGAGAATGTACCATGGAATGTAGATTTTATTTTCTCACCCAAAGTCAAACCTGAAGATATTATAAAAGCGATAAGAACATGGATTTAGGCCACTAATGACAACAGCACACCATGTACATGCACATGCTGGAGGACTGGTGAGGATGGGAGATGCAGAGCTGCAGGGCTAGATCAGAGGGCAGCTGGAAGAAGCCTTGAGAGATTAGGTTGGAGGAAGTACTTTAAAAAATCAGCTCTTGCTATTTCTCCCCACATTATGTTGGAACAATTGCCTGCTCTTTGTTGCAGAAATCAGCAACAGTAGCTGGTATTAGTGTCCACACAGGATGTCAAGACAGTATAAAAGCTTTGGTAGAATAAGGAGTTTATTTTAAAATGTGTCCACTGGCTACAGCATTTATTTTTTGAACCTCCATTCTCTCCCTTTCTCTCAGGGTAGATTGCATCCAAGAAACTTTCTGCTAATGCTGCTACTTTCTAAGAATTTGAAGGTCAAAACAAGACTAGAGAGATTGGGGGGTCTGTATTGTGGGTTTGGGAACACTGGGGTGGGGAGAAAAGTATAAGTGATCAGATGCTTCTTAGGTGTCCAGGGCCTGTCTCTCTGAGGCTGATCCCCTGATCCTCTTTAAACTCCTGAACAAGAGCCTGTTTTTCATGGGTCCATTATTATTTCTAATGCTCATAAAAACTAATTACATAAAGAGGACAAATACTTTAAGAGAAATGCAATATACTAAATAATATATTCCACCAAGGAAAAGTTATTTGAAAGGAAGACAAATAATTGAAAATTAGATAATTTATTAAGCGTATAAGAGAGAAGACTAGCAACATAAAACATATGTATGTGTATATACATATAGATTAATATAGGGAAGTATAATTAAAAGCACAATCTTCTCCCAAACTAGAACTCCTCTTTGCAAAGGTTATAGAGGCAACATTTTTACTGTTGAATAAGCTTTGAGGCAGAATGTAATGTTCATCACAGCAATCTGCTAAGAGATTGAAAAGACAGGGAGAAATGTCACCCTTTTATAGACTGAACAGATAAAACCCATTATCTACGTTTTCAAGATACGCAACAACTGGTATTTAAGGAAGAAGACTTGCTCTGTTTATCACACATTAACTTACCATGGTAATCAGGCATACCACCTGTGTTAACTAACAGGCTTTATCCAAAGGAGAAACAGGCTTTTCATATCTTTAAGCAGAAGGTAGATTTGCAAATCAGAATAAGGTACCCACCAAAGCTAGGGTCCTGTCTCCTGGAAACTTTGAGATAGGAATGCTACCTTGTTCTTTGCTTTTCCAAGAGATGTTTCCTTAGTCCTTGAGAAAGACATTTCTGGATCAAAATCTGGCAAAATGCCACTCTAATTTTTGAAAATTATTTATTTATACTACAAAGGGAGGAAGAAAAAGAAAAGATGGAACTCTCTTATTTTAAACAGGGACTTTTTGTTGTGTCTAACAAGAAATAGGATTGAAAAAGTATTAATCAAGACAACAGATTTAAAACTGTCAGAAAACAGCAGAAGAATAGAGAAAGAAAAATTGAAAGTCAAGAAACACTTTATGTTGCTAGCCATCTATGGGCTGTGTGTGTGAGCTGTGCGCATTTTAGAGTATGAGGGAACTGGACTGAGGTTGCTGCCTAATTGGGCTGTGCGAAGTATGTGTGCTGTTTTGCTCTCTCTGGGTAGGATCCCACACAACACCTGAGATGGGTGTGGCTTTCCAAGATCTCAGTCAATATGCTGACTACAAGACATCACTAAGCACCCCCGTGAAACCCAATCCCTAGCCTTATTTGGGTGGAACTTTCTTGAATGTCTTTCCCCTCAATAAATGGAAGGTTTCAGATGTGCTCTCCCTCTTGCTGCTTCCAGCTTTGCAGCTGACCCTTGGGGTCAAGAGCCGAGCTGTCCTGCCTTAGAAACTTATGTTCTTGTACTGTGTGTTTTCTTCGCCATTTTATTAGTTATTGATACAACCAGCCCTGCCAGCTGGTGATAACATTAGATGAACCCAACCAGAAACAAAACACTTCCTGATCTCAAAATATAGTACAAATCTACTAAAATCAAAATAATGTAGTACAGGCATTAAAAACAGCCACACAGACTAATGGAATAGAATAGAAGACCTATAATTAAATCCATCCAATGTAGCTGATTCCATCAATGGTCAAATGAAGGGAGACCAAGAATATACACTGGGGATGACAGTCTCTTTGACGAATGGCATTAGGAAAACTTGTTAATAACATGCAAAAGAATGAAATCAAATCCCTCTATTCTTTGCTTGCACACAAGGAAACTCAAAAGATTAAATAAAATATATTGTGGGGAAACTGTGAAAACAAGAAAAATTTTTGACATTGATCAAGTAAATTTATGTAAAGTGATATTCTAAACTTTTGTTACAGCCATTTATCAAGATACTTGCAGAAAACATTAGCAGCAATATTATTTAAGGGCTGTTCTTGGTTTTTCATAAATGTTGGGTTGATTATGACTACCTTGCAAAATGAATAATATTAGAGTTTATTTGACTATGATGTGTAATCAGCTTAAAAAGAAGATAAGGGTTCAATATTCTTAAAATGTAAGAACACTGTTCACGCATGCTGTCAGCAACATATTTTGACTTATTCATGACACTATTGAGTGAGGAGATGGAAGTATTCCAAATTCACCTAAATATTCTGTTGATATTAGAATGTAGGCCAAAGCTGGTTGAAAATCAAAGAACAAATCTGAGGCCCATTTGTTTTGGTGGTAACAACATGAAATATATATGTAGATGTACACTACTGTGTGTATATATATA
>NW_026000019.1:5558003-5599318 GCF_001458135.2 Marmota marmota marmota
TATATATATATATATATATATATATATATATATGTATATATATACACACACACACATACATACTTGTGTATATATATGTATGTATATATATATACACATATACCCACATATATGTATATATGTGTGTGTATATATAATTATTTTCTCTACATAAATGTATATATATATACACACACATATATATATGTATATATATTTATTATTATTATTATTTTCTCCCAGAGTACCTGTAGAGGACACTGTAGCTAACACTTGATGTGGATACAGAAACTTTTCTGTGAATAAGTGAAAATTTTTATTGTCCTAGACACTGACTAGCAAAAATGGTTAAACACTAAATTACTAACAAATCATCCAGCAAAAATAAGAAGTTAGGGAGTATAATATAAAAATAAATAATATGAATTCAGATACAATTTATTTAAATTTTTTCCATCTACCATTCTGTTTTCAGATTCATTAACAAATGTGTTATACATCTTGAGGGTCACAGCTTCTACAGAGCTCTGAAGTGCGTAAGTGAATATTTCAGTTCTATTTTACGTATTTAGAAGAAAATATAGCTGTCCTGATATTATTAAATTGGATTAGCCCAATAATGAGGATCAAAGGGCACCTATGGAAAATAAATGTTTTTAGTTATTTAATGAACAAAAATATTTTTATTTCTGCCTTCAGTCATAGCAAGAAAGCCATATAACAAATATTTGGGAACACCATTTCATCAGGGTGCCAAGGAACAGCTAAATAATTAGAATCTGCAACAACCCTTTCAACTGACCCTGAAAAACTGAAAATCCAAGAGAAAAAAAAATGTATTTATGTGTAAATTTCACTAGATTTCAGTTCCTAAACTACTTTTAAAAAGAAATTCCAGATACAACTTCTAAAGTTTCTTCAAAGTAGCTTAGATATTTCTGGTGGACTGGTGGAAGCAGCAAAGAAAACTGTCTTAAAGGGGTATAAATTTCAGGTGCATGTATTTGATTCACAGAATGGGTTAGCTTTTGAGAGGAAAGAATTTTAAGAAGGAAGGCTTGGGGCAAAGTACCAATAGCTCTGTATTTTTATATAAAATTGAATACCTGGAACAGATCATATTAAATATATTTGTTATACCACAAAACTATTTTGAAATTGTTCATGAAGTAAAAAAGATATTTAACAGCAATGTTCTTTTATTGAAATCTTTATATGTAAATAATCCATTCAAATATACTATCATAAAATGAACAGAATTAAAATGATTTTTAATGACATTGATTTTTTTAACTTTAAAGAATTGACTTTATTTTGAAGTAAGAATTTAAAAGTTTACAGAAAAATTGAGGGAAAGCAGTTATATTCATTATTATTGGTGACCCCACATGTGAATAGTTTCCCATTATCAAAATTTTTCATCAAAGCAATACATTCATTAAAACTGGCCATCCTACATTGACACGTCATTATCACCCCAGAGTCCCTCATTTAGTTAGTAAACTTCAGTTTTATATCAGTTTAGATAAACATGTAACAGGTGTCCACCATGACAGCATTATACTGAAATAGTTCACTGCTCTAGAAGATACTCTGTTCTCTCCTTATTCACCCATCCAGCCCATGACTAAACACCTGGCAAACACTAAGCCTTCACTGTCCCCAGAGTTTTGTTTTTCTAGAATGTCATGTCCTTGAAAGTGTGTGGTTGGTAGAATTTTCAGATTGACTTCTTACGTTTTCTCCATAGTTCCTTTCTTTTCAGCACTGAGTAAGATTCCATTGCCTGGATGCACCCAGTTGCTTACTTATTCATCTCCAAAGGAATCTTGGTTCTTCAAGGTGTGTGCAATTATAACTAAACCTGTTGTGTTAAATATTAGTTTGTAGAAGTTCAGGTCCACCTAAGTTTTCAGTTCATTTGGGCAAATTCCAAATGAATTTGGAGCTTGATATGCCAGATCATGTGGGAGGAATATGTTTACTTTTGTAAAAAATTGCCAAATTGATTTTCAAAGTAGCCTCTATGATTCTGCATTCCCACCAGAGGTTTGTGAAAGATCCTACAGCTCTACATTTTTGTGAGTATTAGGTGTTGTTGGTGTTCTGAATTTTGAAATTCTAATAGGTCTGTAGTGGTATATTATTGTTACTTTAATATGCATTTCCCTAATGACATGATGTGGATAAGCATATCTCTCATATGCTTATCTGCCATCTTAATATCACCTTTGGTGAAGCGTCTGTTCTGATTTTTTGTCCATTTTTTAATTGGGTTATTCATTTTCTTATTTTTGAGTTGTAACAGTTCTCTGGAAACTTTGGAAAAGAGTGCTTCATCAAAAATAGACCTTTTATTAGTGCATTTTTTGGAAGTAAGAAAAATATTTCAGAAGAAATATTTTCAAAACAATAGTTCAGATAATGATTGAAACACAAAGTGATAATTAGATTTTGTTGCAGCTATTTACAATGTCTGTATTCATGCTTTATTTTGAGTCTAGCATTAAAGGAATGCATTACTGTATTGGGATCACAGACAAGAATGATACTATTGTGATCTATACTGAACCACTAGACACTTAACTTATAAAACAAGTGTTGTGTAGCAGTCCTGCTGGATTGAAGATGTACTATGTAAATGCAAGTTTGTTGATTTAATTAGTATGTAGAATGTGAATATATTAAAAGGAAAAAAATAATAATGTACAAATTTTAAAATTTCATTTGTATCAAACTATAAAAGCTCAACAGTAAGTGCAAGTATTACATTATTTTTTTAATATTTACTTTTTAATTATAGGTGGACACATATCTTTATTTTATTTTTATGTGGTGCTGAGGATCAAACCCAGTGCCTCACGTATGGTAGGTGAGCGCTCTACCTCTGAGCCACAACCCCAGTCCAGCAGAATTATTGGAAATGAGTATTTTGGATAAAGATCTTGGAGAAACATTCTCAGAAATATTTTATACAATTCCACAATTCTCATTAGACTTTCTACATAGACCTAGATTTCTTTATATATTCATGGTCAGTTAGGTTTTACACCAAACAAAAGTGGAGGGTTGCTTTTTAAAATTCTTTTTTTGTGGACCATTCATTTTCTTTATAAAAAACTTTGATCTGATAAAATAAGAATTCTGCTTATTTGCAGGACTCTCACCACATTTCACCCATAGAGTAAGCTCATTTTCTTTATCTCCAGGGAAAGCCCTGGGGGTTCACCTCAGAAAAGCCCACTTGGCTTTAATTATTTGTCTTGGGGAAAACATACAAGCAAAATTATCCAAGAATTGTTACATGTATTCTTTTAATTCTCCTAATTTCTGATCAACTATTGTTCAATGTTGATGACATAGCTTGACTTATGAATTATTTGCTTGTCACTTTTTTCCCTGGCAACTTACTTATAACTTGGTTTTACATTATATTAAAATATTACAATCTTTTGTTCAATATAACTTAACTAGTCTCTATCATGAACAGATGTGGAAAAACAACCTCTTACTATTGTTCTTCAGTGTACCTCAGTTTACTCATCTATATAAAGTGATAAAAACATTATCACAATCTCACATGCTTATTTTGAAAAATAATTTAATTAATGGTCAGGGAACCATATGGCACCTGGTGAACATGGTAAGTGCTCAATAAATATTTATTCTCCTTATGTTCTTCCCACTGTAATCAGACCTCCAGCTTCTATATCATTCAACTAAGAATTGCAAAATACAATCAATATTCATCAGTGGTTATTCTTCATGACCTTTCAGTCATTTTTGACAATGCTGAACACTATGTCTTAAAAATATTGTTTCCTTTGGCTTTCATGGAAGCTCTTTCTCCTGATTTCCATCCATCATTTATCACGCTGTTTTGGCTTGAATTTTAGGCTCATATATTTGGGGCACTATATAGTTTATTTCTTCAGTATGTTTGTTTTTAGATGTTCAGTTCTCCATCTTTATTTTAGGCTTGGTTTTTATTACATATGTATTGACAACTCCCAGTCTAGATTCCTAGATCTAGAGCACCCTTACTTCTCTTAAGGCTATATAGCCATGTATCTATCTCGCTACTTGACATCTAAGTTAGAATCTCTACTCTGTAAGTGCAGAAATGTAGTAATCACCTCTTTCTACACTCAGCCATTCTTTTATTTGTGTATTTTTATTTTGGGAAAACAGTAGCACTATCTGATGGATATTTCAAACCAGAAAATTTGGACTCAAGTTTTTTTGTGTTTTGGTACTAGTGTTTGGACCCAGGGGTGCTTAACCGCTGAGCCCTATCCCTAGTCTTTTTTTTTTTTTTAATTTCATTTTGAGACAGGGTCTCACTAAGTTGCACATGGCTTCACTCAATTGCTGAGGCTGTCTTTGAACTTGTGATCCTCCTGCCTCAGCCTTCTGAGCTGAACTTAAGTTTTATTTACTTAAGTGTGCATCACTGAACTTAAGTTTTATTTACTTCTATCATCCCAAATTCAATCAATTATCTTCCCCTGTTGACATTACTTTTTAAGTATCTTTAAAAGCACAGCCTTCCTTCATTTCCAGTACCAATTCCAGAACATAGTCCTTCGTCCGTCTCATATTGATTATTCTACAGGACTCTTCTCTGGCCCATGTTCGTCTGTGCTGCCCCCCCCCCCATATTCAGCCATGGCAAAACATTTATATGTAAATCAAATTTTAGTTTTTAATATAAGACATGAGACAGCGAATATTTTTAGCATAAAGTCTCTAGTTTTTAGCATGAATTAAAAAGCAAGAGTGCCTGATTGTCAGTCCTAGATATATATGTAGAATATATATGCACAAATGCACACACATATATTTAAGTTTAAACATATTTCCCCATGTTAAACATTCATTCTCATATTCTGTAAATGTTTTGTGTATTTATTTTTTTCTTTATCAATTTGCAATTTACTTGTATATTCTAACCTATTAATAATTTGCCAATAGTAACAGTAGATGATGCAAAAATTGTTTTAAAGTTTATCTCTAATCTTATAATTAGTATTTTAATATACTTTTGAAAATATATTTAATTCTGATGTAAATCCATTAACTTTTTTTATTTTTAGAAATCTTTTTATCAGTTTGAGAACAATTTATGTGAGGTCATGAAAGTACTTTATTTTTTAACATTTCATTTATCTCATCAATTAAATATTGCTATGTTTTAAATATTTGTTTATTTTTCTGATAAAGAATGCTGATGATTTTGTAAGTTAATTATGTATATGGATACTTGCAGAGTGCTGTCAATTTTATTTTTTTCTTTTGTTGGGTAGACATGAATATGACCATATTATCAACATTTAAAATAATTTTTTATTCTAATTTCTTAATCTCTTTAAAAAATTTATTGAGCATTATTGAAACATGGTTTATATATAACACAATAATCCCTCTAAAGTGCATAGAGTTATGATTTTGATAAATGTATGTAGTTGTAAATCTCCACGCAAATTTCCCTCACTCTGAGAAAGGGTTTCTGTGTCTTTTTTGCTTTTAATACTTTGTAGTGCTCCTAGCCATGGTCTAGTCATTGACTATCTTGTGTCACTGTACTTTGGCCTAAAACTTTGTGTAGTTGGAAACATAGAGTATGTAGTCTTGCATCTCACTTCCTCCATTTTATGTGCCTTGTTTGAGACCTTATCATGTTGTTTTGAGTGTCAGCAACTGTTTTCTTTTTATAGTTGAATATGATTTCTTTTCTATAGCTCACTTAGACTCTGTACATAATAGATGATGAACATTTGGTTTCTTTCAAACTTTTGACTATTTTGGTTAAAAAACCATGGTCATTTGCATGCAAGTTTTTGTGGACATATGGTTTAACTATTTTTATCAATAATTAGCTGAGATTAGAATAACTGGGTCATATAATAAGTGTGTGTTTAATTCTTAAGAAAATATCAAACTGCTCTTGTATGTGGATGCATAATGTAGCATTCCCACTAGCCCTGGAGAGGAGTCCCAATTGTCACATATCTCGTACTGTCACTATATTATCAGATGTGTCCTGGTTTCTATTAATTTTTAATTTTCTGGTGACTATTCTTGGTGAAAAGTTTTTGTGTGCTTATTGCCAATTAAATTTCTGAATTTGCCTATTCAAAACTTTCCAATTTGTATTGCACACATGAATTGAGTTATTGTCTTTGTGTTGAGTTATTGTCTTTGTGTTGAGTTCAATTATAAAGTCTGTAATCAAGCATTTTGTTAGATTTTGTTTCCAAAACTTTCTCATGTACTGCATTCCCCTCTTTTACTTTGAGAGAAATGGAAATCTGCATACATTATGGAAGTTGTTTTCTTCAAGCAACCAAATACTTAATTGTTGATGATATTTACTATTTTTTCTTATATGTTTATGCTTTCAGTCTTCTGTACAAAACCTTTGCTGGTAGTAAGTTTACAAAGTTTTGTTTTGTTTTGTACTAGAGATTGAACTTAGGGGCACTCAACCACTGAGCCACATCCCCAGCCCTTTTTGTATTTTATTTAGAGACAGGGTCTCACTGAGTTGCTCAGTGCCTCACTTTTGCTGAGGCTGGCTTTGAACTCATGATTCTTCTGCCTCAGCCTACCAAGCTGCTGGGATTACAGGCGTGCACCTCTGTGCCCAGCTACAAAGATATTCTTTTATTATAAAATCCTAATGATTTTATATTTACTTTTCCATTTAAGTTTATGATTAATATTGTTAACTTTTTATGTAGTTTGTATAAAGGTAAGAATTATTTTTCCAATATGAATAGCCAATAGCTCCAACAACATTTTTTAACAAAACTATAATTTTCTTTATTGAATTGCTTCAGTATTTGTCCTAAAGATCAATTGATCATTGAAAAGTGGACTAATGAAGAATGTCCCATTGACCTGTATGTCTGTCATTAAGTCAATACAGCATTGCCTTTCTTGCTGTAGACTAACAGCCTTGGTTGTCAATTGTGAGCAATGTCCAGAAATATTTTTGTTTAAACTGTGAAAAGAGGCATTGTCATTTAGTTTGCAGATGTTAGGGATACTTCAGACTTTCCCCAAATGTACAGGAGATCCCTTCACAACAAAGAATTATTTAACTCAAAATACATTTAGCATCAAATTTGATAATCTCTATTTTATAGTAAATAATGAAATCAAACAATAAACCCTCCTTCTTTCTTCTATTATTCACAGTTTGCTTTTGTTATTAGAGGTCAGACAGACTTCAAAAAAATTCTACAAAATTTCAACTAGTTAATGTGTGTACACTTCACAGTGTCTGTTTTAATTGCTCAAATTTGCTGATGTAGCACAATATCCATAAATTAATGTCTAGATATGTTCCCTCAAAAAAAAAACTTATTTAACTTATAGATAGTCATCTGTACTTGATAGTTTGTCTACTTTTATTTTAAGTTAATTGCATTTTGATATAAATTTTAGAATAAACTTATAAGTTCCTGAAAAAATTCTGCTCAAATTTTGATTAGAAATGTGTTGAATCTATAAATCAGTTTGGAGATCAGTAATATCTTAAAAATTAGTGTTTTCTAATTCATGAATTTTACTCTATTTATTTTTCTTCTTTAAATTCTCTCAACAGTCATCCTTTAGTTGTTCAGTTCTAATGTATAGGTCTTATACATGTATCATTAAATAACATTAAGCATCTAGTTTTCTGATTATGACAAACTTAGCTAGTTACAGTTACAACACTTTGTAGGGGAGATGCCTTGTTTATGGAGTGTGAATGGTACACTGCAGGATCCACCAGGGATTATAATCAAAGAAAAACAACTGTACTTGAGCATCTTCATATCCTATAAAAACTTTTGTTAAAGAACAGCATTTATATCTACTGAAAGTACAGGAGTACTGTGACACCAATTCCAATTTCAAAGGATTCCTTCAGACATTTTCATATTTAATAACTTACTAGAAAGATTTAAATAAATCAACAACCATTTATGGTCATGATTTACTGCAGGAAAAGCATACAGTTTAAAATCAGCCTAGGGAGAAGACACATAGTTCATCCAGGAAATGTCCCCCAAATGGAGCTCTCCTATAGAGCTACAGATAGTGCTACTTTGCCAGCATTGATGAGGGACAATGCACATGGAATATGGCCAACCAGCAAAGTTCACACAAGCCTTGAATCATTATTGGAGCAACATCACGAAGGCGAATAACTGTCCAGACAACTGATCAAAGTCACCATTCTTTCAGGAGGCTGAACTGAGTGCATGATTCCAGGGGCCCAAACTAACTCCCATTGTAACTTTGATTGGACAAAAAAACCCAGTGAAACAAATCATTCTTATTAGGAATGACATTTCAAGAGCTTAGAACTTACCTCAAATTAGCAAACATCAAATGTTAGACCTCTTTTTGGACCAGGTTAATTTCTTTAATACATTTGGAATTAGTTACATTGGGTATTAAGCATTCAACACACAAATTGGGATGACACACAATTTAGTGTATAACAAGAGCATCTTTAATATATTTCAGTGTCTTGTATCTATGCCCTGTGTTAACTATCTTACCGTGTTATTGAATGGAAGTTCTGTACCTTATACAAATAATGTAGAATTAGAATTGTGAAAATGGAAGCGCTATCAGCAGTCATCTATTCTAGGGATTAGCTTGTGTACCATGTGAGAAAAATCCAAATTTATTTGTAACATAAAGTTTTATTGGAACACAACGTATTTGTTCATATGTGTGTCATCTACATTTAATTTTTTGCCCCAAGAAAGCTAAATAGTTTCAATGGGGATGAAAGGCCCACAAGTTTTAAATATATATTATCTGACTCTTTACAGAAGTTTTCTGATCCCAAATCTAGCCCACATCACCCAGTTTATAGAAAAGAAAACTGGAATATAGATATGTCAATTAAATTTATTAAGGTTTATAGTTGACAGCCTCAAAAATGGCCCTGAAGGATTCTCATCCTCTGGATTTTCTTTTGTTGTGTAGACTTCTCTTCTCACATCAAATCAGGGCAGGCACACAGGAACAAGAAATGGGAGAAGAGAAAGTATTTGCCTTCTGAGGCTAGGTCGTTAAGGACGTGGACTCTTCCTCTTGATCTGGTTCTGGAGAAGTCAGATGCCATGCAAGCACAATATTTATGCCACTGTATAGAGGGGTCCTGGTTGAGAAAAGCAGGCCTTCTATCCACAGCAATACCCCATTTACTAACTATATAATTCAGCCATCTCACAAATGGGCCTTCCTTATTAGTGAAGCCTTCAGATGCCCACTGCACTAGGTGATAACTGAGGATGATCTTAGGAAACACTGTCAGCCAGAGCTGCATAATCACATTGCTCTAGGATTCCTGTTCCACTAAAGTTATGAAATATTTAATGACTACAATGTCTGAAGTCACTTGGGGTTTGGACTGATATGTTACAAAGCATGAGACAGAAAAAAAGTTGTTCTTAAATATACCTGTGAACTAGAAGCAGGGTGGGCGTTAGGGAGTTTTGTATGTTTTTGTGTATGTGTAATATTTGCTCTTAAACTAGATATTTCTAAATTGAATGATTCAAGTTAAAAATTTGTTTTCCAATTTAACTTGGTCATAAAATTTCTTCACTTAATCTTAAAAACTTGAGACATGACAATAATTTTTGCCCATTATAAGCAATAATTCAGTATTATTTGGAAATACAAAATAATTAAAGAAGAACATAAAATGACTCCTGAAGTTAGAGGTCAGTTTTTTATCAAGAAGTATATTTGGAAATTTTGCAAGGATGGACTTAATCTGTATGCTTACATAAAAATTCTTATTGATTTCCCAAAACGCGCATTTTAAGTTAAAGAGCCCAACTGCAAAGATGCATTAAATTTCGACTCTTGAACCTCCTAACAACTTGATTGAAAGCTTATTGTATGAAATTTTTTAAAAAATGATTTTTGACTCCATGCAAAGGAGAAAACCATGTATATTCTATTGATTTATTTTTCATTTGATTTTTTGAAATATGGTAGCGTTATATTTAAATTAAGATACATAAAAAAATTTCTCCAAACTCAAGCACACACGTTATTCCTATCATTCCATGAACATCTTCCAGTGGTTGTTTTGCAAAACCCTAAATTACTTCAGACTTCTGGAAATAAGGAGTCTATGAATCAGATATTTTTACTCTGCATAATATATTAGATGGAAAAATGAAGGCACTTTGTTTTTACAAATATTTTATAGGTTTATACAAAATCTTCTGTCCTTAATTCTTAGTTTAAATTGTGTGTATTTATCATAATTTATTATCAGTTCCCATTTCTCCATGACAAAAAAAAAAAGATTATTAAGCTCCTATTCTGTGAAAAAGGTTGCAACCTGCTCTGTGGGTGATTCAATGATAAATAGGAAATGATTCTTGTTTCCAAACACAAGTGTATTGGGAGAAGTGAAACATGAATACAAAGTAGACTGAAGAAAGTGACTAGAGTCTCTAGGGAGCTATTAGTGTTAAATTGTTTCAGCCATTTAGGTCAGAGTTTTATCTCATTCTAAAATACACACCATGTCATTATTTGGGCTGAGCATCAGGGAATTTATTAAGTATTATAGGAAGCAAATAAAGATTATATATAAACCAGCTAAATTCATCTTTTCTGATAATTCAGGCAAGAAAAAACACATGCTTTCCACACCTGATTGTGCAAATGAAGAGGAGCCACATTCTAGAAATGTTTATCTTGGTTAAAATGTTATTTTTAATGACTAAATTATCATAGATATATAAAGTAACTTTTTACATAAAAAGGCAGAAGGTACACTTCTTTTTCAAATTTATACGTCTTGACATATAAAAAGTAAAACAAACCCCCAAGGCCCATTGCAACAGGATTCATGTGTAATATGAGAAAAGTAAGGTGGACATCTCATGAGTAATTCTCAAGGTGAGCAGTGGGTGGGTACAGTGGGCAACGCTGTCATCCATCAGGGATGAAATCTTTTCTAAGTACAGACTAGCTAATGAGCACATCTCACCCAGGCAGGGTCCTCGAAAAATTGCATCAGAATGAGTTGAGATACAGTGGGGCAGGTTTACAAGAAGACATCTCTGAGGACTTCATGTCACTGTGCTTCAGACTATAGATGATGAATTCTTTTTCCCTTAAGTGAGGTTTCTATAAATTCAAGCTCAAAAACAACTTGGTTAATTGTGTCTCATAATGACTCATTATATATTTGGGATTTATGTAAAAATGTTTTCAATTTATTTTTTACAACATGGGATGGGCATGAATAAATTTAGAAATACTCAAAATGCCTTTTCATTTGATTCTTAGACATGCCTTTGCTTATGGAAAAATGGTAATACAGTGGAGCAGTATGAAATCTAACAAAATATTTCAAACAGCTTAAAACAAAACAAAACAAAAAATCTGTAAATGAAAAAAAAAGGCCAATAGCCCCTTTATTTCACTCTGTTAAAAAAAAAAAAACCTTTTACAGTTCATAATATCAAAAAAAGAAAAAAAACGCATTTGTTTTTCTGGGATTGACTAACTTCACTTAGCATTATCTTCTATAACTCCATCCATTTACCTTCAAATGACATGATTTTATTCTCTTTTATTGCTGAGTAATATTCCCTTGTGTATATATGCCATTTTTTTTTATCCATTCATCTATTGAAGGGCATCTAGGTTGTTTCCACAATTTAGCTATTGAGAATTGTGCTGCTATAAACAGTGAAGTGGCTGTGTCCCTGTAGTATGCTATTTTTAAGTCCTTTGGGTATAGATCTAGGAGTGGGATAGCTGGGTCAAAAGATACGACTTGGTGTGAGTATACTATGTATACAACCAGAGATATGAAAAATTGAGCTCTATATATGTAATAAGAACTGTAATGAATTCTGCTGTTATATCTGAATTTAAATAAATAAATAAATAAATAAATAAATAAATAAATATCCCTTTTGATTATTTCAGAGAATCAAAAAGATATTATCAGGTTCTTAAATTAGTAGAAAATTACATCTTCACAAAGCTAAAGGAGGAGAGAAGGAGAACCCATAGTAAGTGAAGTACAAGTTCAGAGAGGAAGGAAGGAATGGATAGGGAGAGGGCAGAGAGATAAGAAGGAGAAAGAAAGAAATTTTCTTTTGTCCTTTCTTTTTTGCTCCTTTTCTGAAAGTTGCTAGTGAATAAACTAAGGTTGATCAAATATAAACAACTAGATGTCTTCAAGGCATGTGGATGATTCACAGAATTATTTATTTTCATCTCTGTTTTGCATTTCAAAGCTAAATTTTTGAGAAGTGAGTTCCATATCCATCCCATAAAACTGAGGAATGTTTTTTTTTTTAAGTTCAGGAAGAGTAAAAAGACACAAAGATAAGATAAACAAAGAGTTTAATTAAAAGGAAAATATCTACTATAACATTTGTCATCCAACTTTCCCCTATGTAGAATTGAAACTATAATGTGTCTCAAAATAATAATATGGAAGAAAATGTAGTTTAGAAACTATCTGAAATCTGGTGTGATGGGATAATGTAGTTGTTCATTTGGGCTAAAAATGTTATCAGCTAAGAGTCAGGTAATCCCAAAATTTGAATAAAGAGTATGCTTTTTTAAAGCTTTTACCTAAGTCATCTGTAATCTTTCCTTTAGGCTAAATTTTATTTTATGGGTTGAGATGTTGATACTGACAATTTGCAACACATTATATATATATCATACATATATTCTTTATTCCCTGTGGCTGCTGATTTTCATAAAATGTGAAAAATGAGCACAGCAAACAGATAAATTTACTCTTACAAAAACAAGGATAGAAATAAAAATCCCTTAACAATCTTTTTTTCTGTTGACTTAAGAAAAATGTAATAAAGAGCAGTAGATTTGAACCTCTTCTGTATCTTTTTACTCCTGGAACAAATAGTAATTTTCCCATTGTAATCATTTAGATGTTATGAAATACAGTAAAATTTGAAGTTTTCTATTTTCTTTCTTTCTTTCTTTTTTGCATAGTTGAATTATAGAAACATCTTTCCTTCAACTTTATGTAAGCATTTTCTTTTCTAGATAAATTGGATTTCTATGCAAATGATAAAAATATGTGCCTGAAAAAATATGCTGGCATGTTTATGTCATATCACAAAATAGATATTTCCAAAAATCTGCTGATAGTTTGATGTTATAACATGTGGTCAAGGTCATGGATTTAAGAATTCAAACATTTAACTTCAAATTTTGATTCTGCTCTGACTCTGTGATCATTAATGTTGGGACCTTTTTCCTGCCTGTCTCCCACATACACTTGTTGAAGGGAGCAACAATTAAGATTCATGAGAACCTCATAATAAGTTAAATGCATTAGAAAATCAATACAGTTTATGATATATAAATTCTCATATATTATGAGAAAAGAATACAATACATACACTATGCTAAAAATAAGGTAACATATAGTCCTGTAAATCACATATAAAGTGTAAGATGGTATATAATATGTTGTATTTTTTTAAGGATTAATTTTAGCAAAGTAGGAAATAGATTAAAAATAGTAAGAAGTGGTATGTATGTCATACTAGTATGTATTCATAATTCTAGTATGTCAGTGATCATAACAATATCTGGAAATGTTCTTTAGCACAAATTTTACTGTATTAATGCCGCTTCATAAAAACTACCACAAAACTTAAAAACATAAAACAAAAAGTTTTGTTATTTCAGTTTCAGAAAAACCCGACACTGAAGAGTGGCTAATTATAACAATTCTGGTTTTATAGTCAGGCTGCTATCATCTCAAGACCCAGCAGGAGCAGAAGGATTTGCTTCTAACCTAACATATGGTTGCTGGCAAGCCTTGGTTCCTCAAGGGTTACACTAGTGTCCTTTTAGTTGCTCCAGGCTCTTGGCTTTTCTCAGCTAAAGCAAGAGAAAAAACAACCCAGATGAAAGTTATGGTGTCTTTTTATAACCAGGCTAAAAAGTTGCACACCATCGCTTCTGATTCATTTTCATTGTTGCAAGCAAGACACTAAGTACCACCCATACTCAACAGAGAAATGGGGTCCTACTCTTGAAGACAGAAGTAATAAATTATCAATGGTATATTTTTAAAACCTGTGAGTTATCAAACAGTTCCCAAGGGGAAAAGGTCACATTGTATTTTTCAAATATTATGGATTAACCAAATATTCTAAATGAGAAAAGTGCATTGTGATCTGTAAACTACAAATTCAGAATTATAATGTCCATTGATTGGTGAAGATTTAGCTGTGAGAGTAAATTCTACATTTTCTGCAAGAACAACTTATTTAGTTAGACAGTACTTAGGAGCTTGGTTTAATAAAAAGGTGGCCTTTTTTAACTCAGATCTGGTAAGGTTGAAGTCACTACAAAAGTATAAAAATACATATGAGTGTACTGAAATTCTGAGATGATATTAGAACATATGGAAATAATGAAGAAATTAATTCAATCCTTGGCATTCTTATTTTTATATAGATACCAATATTATAATGAATTCAACATTTTGTTTACACCCGGGTTGAAATTTAAGACATTGGAAATGTTCTAAAAAGATCCCTACCCTTTGGAAACCTTAGAAACAATACTGGAAGAATAAACTTTCTTAGGAATGTTTGCATATATTCTATTCCCAATGCAATAAGTTGAAATGTGTGTCATGTTTCAAATGGAGTTGACCGTGCAGTAAAATTAAATAATTAACACTCATATTTTAAAATTCAATAAAGTGATCCTATTTTGCTATAAGATCATTCAATTATTCAATTTTCTTTCCTTTTAAGCTTGATGGTTTCAATCATTTGGTGTATCCAATATATATTGAGTAACACACTGCATTTCTAAAAGCTGAATAATACAAAGATAATTGTGCATTTATTATGAGACTATTGACCATTGCTACTAAAGCAAAACTTTCTGAGAAAAATAGCTAGATTAGAATAAAGCAAGCAAACAGGAAAAAAATAAAACAAAGAAATTCAATTTGGCAATAAAAACAAATTCTCCAAAGGTAACAGAATAGAAACTTTCTACCTTCTGTTTATTAAGGGCAAAAAAATAATATGGCTATTTACTTTTTAAGCAGGAATCAGCAATAAATTTTATTATTTTATAAGGTAAATTGAAATAGCGGAATTAATATGCTGAGCGAAATGCATGGCTGTTAGTAGTATTCAAAATATTCATGGTTTTATTCATAGTCAGAAGAAAAAAGTAGGCTGTAAATCATGACTATTTTAAGACTGTCGTTTTCTTGGAGTTAATAAGGCAATTAAATATGGACTAGGGTGAGGATCTGGACATTGAATAAGTACTGTAGGGGGCAGAGGCTGAGCAATGGCAAAGGAACACAGGGCTGGGGGAAATAACTATCCTTGCCAAGGAAGATTATCCTGCTTAATGTCACTCTTCACTTTTCCTAGCAATTCCTTCCTGAAACACAGGGAGTAGGCACCTATTAACTACATGTGACAGGGAAATTCTGGAAAGGACAGGAGATGTAGGAGAATGTTAACATTGCTGAGTGTGTGTTTTTCATTTAAACTTTTTTTTCATTGCCTTCCTTAAAAATTAGCTTCAGTACACCAGAAGGTCCCATTTTGAGCAGAGGTTTAGGATTGGAATAGTACTTTTGTCAGAAAACTGCCATGCAACATTAGAACTAATTAGAGAGGGAATGTAGTCAAGTACAGTATGGCCCTGAAAAATCAACGTGTTCACATGAGACAAGATAGATCTGTCATAAATTGTTGGATCCTATGCTTAGAATTTTTGATTCAGTAAGACCAAAGTAAAACTAAGGAACCTGGGATTTCTATCAATTTCCCAAGAAGTACTGATGTTAATATTTCAAGAACATTTTGTGAGAATCACTGCCCAGAGAAGTCTTGCACATATATACCAAGAAACATATGTAGGAAAGTTTATGGCAGTGTTTGTCACTATTAAAGGATATTGAAAACTTCCTGTTTGCCAAACAGTAATGGGAATTGTGAGTAACTCATTATACATTCAGACAATCAAACACTTTATAATGATAACAAAGAATGAACTATAGTTATGTGCATCAACATGCTCATTCTTATAAACAATATTGGAGCAAAAGAAGAAAATTTGAGAAAAATATACAAAATATATTCTCATTTTTATAAAGTTCAATGCAAACCAAATAAAGATATTGTTTATGACAGTTAAGATAAAACCATAGTAAAAGGAAGAACATGCATAACTCAGTAGAGTATCCCTTCTCTGAAATGCTTAGAACAAGAAGATGATAAGATTCTGGATTTGTTTGAACTTTGGAATATTTGCATAAACATAATGAAATATCTTGGGGATGGGATCAGTGTCTAAACACAAAAGTCATTTATTATTTACATGCCTTCTACACATGACTTGAATGCAATTTTATACAATCTTTTTCGTGTAAAAGTATTTTGACTATGACCTGTCACTTGATATAAAATGTGGAATATTCCATTTGTGGTATGAAGCTGTTAGTCAAAAACTTTCAGATTTCAGAGTATTTTGGACTGTATTTTCAGATTAAAGATGCTCAGCTTGTAATGAAGATAGCAGTGTTCTCTGTTCTGTCTGTGTGGGGGGGAGTGTGGGAGGAGTTGTTGGGGGAAGAGTCTTAAAAAAATCCTGAAAAACAGATAGTATTATTTTACTTCTTAAGATGGGAGCTGAGTTATATTATATTTCTTTTATTTTTAAGTTATGCAGATATATGGCATGTGCCTTTTGTGTCTAAGGTATAATTCACAGTGCAAATTTTAAAAAGTAATGACTTCCTCCAAGAAACACATAACAGAAAATAAACCTTAAGTCAAAGCATTGACAACTGTAATGTGTGTGGAAATTACCACAGCAAAAATTTAAGAGAATGTAAGTCTAAACTAAAGGAGATAAAAAAGAATAAATTCAAAGACTAAATTTGTCCTCTTTAAAATATAATTCTACCCAAATTATCTATAAAATCATTTTTATAAATCAATGTAAATTTCAGTAAGATTTTCTTATGGAATAAAAATTTTACAGAATAAAGGTCAAAAAATCTTAATTTTGTTTAAAAAGAAGAAATATCTGTTCTGTCAGATTTTAAGAAATGCAACTAAACTACTGCAAAGAAAACCGTTTTCCTCTAGCTCCAAACAAACAAACAAACAAACAAAAAGTAATAGAACAGAGTGTTCAGAAAGACACTCTTGTGAATATCATATAGATAAAACAAAATTTCAGTAGGGAAAAGATTAATTCAGCAGCCGGTGTTGTGAAAATAAATCCATGCCTGGAGAAAAGTAAAGAATAGCTCACTTGTAATACCTGTCAAGCATCCTAAATCTATGTCTGAAATCTGAAATAATCCAAAACCAAGAACTCTTTGACAGCCAGTGTGATGCTGCAAAGGAAATCTCCATACTTGACCACATATGATGATAAATAAACTTCAGACTAGGTGTATAAGATCAATATGAAAAATAAATGAGTTTCGTGTTTAAATTTGTGTCACAACTCCAAGAACTCACTCTCTCTCATTATGTACATGTAAATATTTGAAATCTGGAAAAAAATATGAAATCCCAAACACTTCTAGTCCCAAGCATCTCAGTTAAGGTATTGTCAAATTATGTATTCAGAGTTAACTGAGATGTATGCTATGTAAAATACACAAAAAGCAAGCAAAAATATAAACATTGTTTAAGCAAAAAATATAAACATTGTTCTTCACTCAAGAACAGTTTTCTAAACCAAAACAGAGATGAAAAAAAAATCCAATAGAAAATACCCTCATAATCTATAATGTATAAACCGATGACAGTTTCACATGCAGTTTTTAAAGTTGAAATATAAATGATAATCATTTTACATTTGTATGTTTAACAAAACCTATAAAGTTGTACTCTGTGGATTCTTTGGTAAAAATGTGGAGAAATGGGAACAGGTAAATGGTACCGGACATAGTGAAATCAGTAAAACCATTCTGGAGATAAGTCTGGAAGTATGTAGTGAAATTAAATATATTGTGATCTGCAACCTGAATCTACTCACTGCAGAGAAGGAAATCCAAGAGTAAATTAATTACATCAGCAACTATATGATCCATGTTATTTTTCTTAAAAGCAGAACAAGCAAGCTCAAATGTTTAAATTTGTAATATACTTCAAAACAATCTTGCACAGTTCCATGAGATAATGTCAGAAAGGAACCTAATAGTGACATTTTGGCGCACTTTTAGATGAGAGAGCTTAGAAATATTCTATAGGAATTGCACTGCAATGAAATATTATGAAACATCCTGAAATAGCAGCAAAAAGCTCCTACATGACAAAAATAAAGATGTTAACAAAGAGCGTGAGAGTCATAATCAGATGCGATTTAACAAACAGGCATGAACCCAGAAATAAACACATTTTTTTAGCTTAACAACACACTCACACACAAACACACACACATGCACATACACACACACAATGCCATGAGGGCTAGTGGGTAGAGATTATGAATGAGGAATGGGAATACACAGTAAAAAAAAAAACAAAATTAATTTAAATGAAAGCTCTTGCAAAGCTAGATGATAACTCCTGCCTGAAAGATAAGATCAACTCTCTTGAAAGTTAACTGATGTCTTATTTGAAGGAAAAAAAAAATGATAAGGAGGGAAGAAGAAAGGGAAGAAAGAACTAAGAGAGAGAGACAAAAAATGAAGATGGAAGAAAATCTTCCTTCTTTAAAACAGATTTTCCACAAAATTCTTTGTCTCTGCTTGAGTAGCTACCACAAAAACAAAACAAAAAAATTTCCATAATTACCATTAAAAGAAAAAAAAAGAAAAGAAAATGCATCTTGGAACTAGGAAACTAATTTGTCTGCAAACTAAGAAATTCATGCTAGTATAAGAAATTACAGGAGAAATATTAGATTGTTTTGAAATGTATCATAAATGTAAACATTTGAGCTTGCTTGTTCTGCTTTTAAGAAAAATAACATGGATCATATGGCTGCTGATGTAATTAACTTACTCTTGGATTCCCCAGTGGCATCTTCCTCTTGTTCTATGTGCTACCATGGCACAGTTCTATCACTCCCTGTTTCTGCTGCATTTATTGCTGTCTTACCATGTTTGCTGCATGCCAAAGATCCTGGAGGGTTCAGACTCAGCAGCTATGACGGATCCCCTCCTGCCATTATCAGACTTCCAAATGTGACTACCCATGAAAAGAGAACGACTTCTGCTGGGGTGTATTCCTCTGCTCTACATGTCTATATGATTATGTAGTTTAGTCTGTAAGAATTGTCCCTTGTTTACACAGGATGTGAGGAAATTATGGAGAATTAGAATCATCAGGGATAAGGGCTGGAATTAAGAGTTTAAGCTTGCTGTGGGCTAGAGTTTATGCTTGCTGTGAAAAAGGGTGTGGATATTAGCCTCCCATTTTGCAGCCAAAGAAACTAGAGGAACACACAAGAGCAGAAACAACAGTGGGGAAAATCCCTACAGGCGTGTAAAGGCTTAATACGAGAAAAAAGGGAACCCAGGCATTTCCTTACAAACTACTCCATGCAAAATATCCCTCTCTCAATGGCTAGAGTCTGATGGGAAGCAGCACAGGAGAGTACAGTTTGGCTCATACAGAGGTGAGTCACTGAGGTATTCTACGCTAAGCACCATGGACCAGTCACCATAGGATATCCTACTGGGTTGCCAGGAGAGGAAGTGGGGAAAGAAGCCTAGGAGTGGCCCCAGCAGGAATCTTGCAGTTGTTTTACTCCTTGGTTTGTCTCTCTGTGTATCCAAAGGCAAACTGGGATTAGGGCCACTATCTACAGACACATTCTAGCCTGAATAAAACAGTGAGAAACAGCTTTAGCAGAACCCAACATGAATGACCCACAGGACAGGTGATCAAAAGTGTCTCAAGTGGCCCTATTAATAATTACTTAGAGGGGGTTGTCTTTAAATGTAAGCATATATTGATCAAATATAAACAATTAATGTAAAAGTGTTGGGTGTGCTGGAGTCTCCCAACTAGCATCTAATGTACACTAATTAAGCTCCATAAGCAAATCACACAATCCTAGAGCAACTAGGAGCAATGGGTTGAGAGCTGATGATTTTTTTCCTACATAGGTGGCTGGATGCCCCATAGATTAAGCATGGGGAAAATGACTTTTATTTGCTTACAAAGAGGAATGAGGCACAACTCCCCTCCTCTCCTGAAAGAGTCTCCTTGGAAGTGTAATGGCCTTAAATCTTAATTCCAATCCATTGGCACGTAAATAAAACATTGGTACATAAATCAAAGCCTGAGTCCGCTGTCTCCCAGCTTTGAAAAGCTTAAGCTTTCTCTAAATTCTGCACTAATTTGACATGTAAATACTAAGGAAGAAAACTCACTTACTCTCCATTCTCCCAGGACTCTGGGGTTTCATTTAGGGATCTCCTCTTGGCTCTGAACATTTGACCCTCTCCTTGAAGTAAGAGAAAGCTTATTACCCCTTTGGATTAGAGCAATTAACTAGACAAGATGGTCATAGAAATCTAATTTAAGCTATATAAGGAATCAGAAATCTAGGGATTTTTCCAGGAACACTGAAGAATCCAGACAGGTTATATTCCCACACTATTTTGTTAAACTTATTTAAAAAGTTAAATAAATTGGAAATACTAAGAGCATACCACAAGAAGACAGAACCAAAAATGTTTTTGGTTGACTAATTTCAATAAGAAGTATCTTATTTGTTATATTTATACTTTGAGTTGTTTGATAAATTTTAAATTTATTTTAATTGACACATAGAACAAAATCATACATATTTATGGATACAATATGGTATTTTATACATAAACATTGCATGATGTTTTAATAAGGTTAAGCATGTATCTCCTCAAATATTTATAATTTCTACATGGTGAAAACTTTGAAAATATTTTCTTCTTGCTCTTTGTACACTACATTATTATCTATAATCCTCCTCCTATGCAACAGCACAGAACTTCTAGTTTCTATCAGATTGTAACTTAGTACACATTTAACTCCAATTTTAGATCTAATTTCTAAACCCAGTTTTGCAACCCTGTTTATAAATCAATCACTTGTGCTTAAATGTCCACATTTATTATTGCAGCATTTTCCATGCCTAATACAAAGTCTTGTCACAGACTTAACTACATCTTCCACAACAAGAGGTACAGGTTGGATTCATGTATGAATGACTTTCCTACCAAAGGAGGTAAATGAGAAGGACCATGCTGTGGAATCAGAATTGACTGTAACATTGAATTCTAATTGTAAATATAATAAGACTGGAAGGCTGGTAGGCATTCACAGACTTGGCAAAAGACAAGTTACATTATGAAATAATAATGTCCTATGCCCGTAGGGCATAGGACAGTTCTCTAGGTGGACTTGGACTTAACCAGTCCTCCCCCTTTCCATCCTCCTAGTTTCAAGAACAGCTGTAAAATATGTTGGGATTAAAATATACTGAGATAGGGAGGAACTGCCTGAAACATCATGAACTGTGTTCCTCTCACCTCTGGAAACAAGATTTCCTTAAAATTTCAGCCCAATGAATCATATTCTCTTGAGGTGTATAAATCAAGGTGGGCTGCCTTTCCATTTCCCCAGGTTGCTTTCTTGAGCCTTGCAGGAAGCAACTCCAGTGAAGCCTAGACTTCTTTTGTTCCTTGTGCCTACTTACAAGTAACAGTATGCTTCATGTAACTTGGTACATAAGAGTGTGTTCTGACTAGACTCAGACAGGTTTGTAACCAGAACAAAGTGTATCTGAGTCACAATGGAGATTACTACAGATCATTCAATGGCAAGTCAAATCTGGGGATCTATCAAGGGGAGTAAGCAGGTGTTTGATTAGAGGAAGACATCTCATTCTGAAGAAGTTGATGGAAAAGAACAACTATAGCACTTGAGCAGCTGGGTACCAAGCATTTGGCCTCAATCAGGTTTCAGAAACAGAGGCAACTAGACTGAAATGGGTATGAGAAGGATTTTATCTCAGGTTCAAGTCAAGCACTCAGCTCAAGCTATGGGTGAACAAGTTTAGACTTGGACAAAAAGTAGGAGTGAATGAATACTAAGAGCGAGAAAGTAGCTCTAACATGGAATTCCTTAAGTTTCTCTGGGTAATTTCAGGGGAATTTTTAGGGCCTAGAGAGTATCTGAAATAGGTGTTAGATGGCAAGTGATGTCAGATATTATAAAGGCAGGGATTGTTAGTATTTTATTTTGTTTAGTATTTTATTTGCTCCTGTATCTTGGTCCCCTAGTATAGAGTCTGATTTTGAATAAGCACTTAACAGATACAGGCTTAATGTGGAATGAATGAATAAATAGATGGAAGGAAGAATTCCTCAGCTAAAGAATAAGGAGGCATGTCTTGACACAAGTTTCAGTTGCTAATGATAAATCTTGTAGTCCAAATAGTCCGACTGTTCATTGTAATGCATAACACACAGGCCAAAGGCCATAAATATGCATTTGGTATATTGAATAAATATCATTTTGTATCTTCAACTGAATGCAATTAGTATTAGTATTCTATAATGACTTACATTTATAAACACAAGTCATTTAACTGTGTATAGTATAAAGCAGTGCCATGTACATTATTTTACTTTTATTATTTTAATATGAACATCACAAAGAAAAAGCAATCAGAAATCGTGGTAACTGCAATTCACAATTGTATTATTCACTTAAGTCTCTATGACAATGTTAATTGTTTTATCAATCCACTTAAACTTATAGGTGAAATAACCATTCAGATTTGTAGGAGCAATATATTGACTGAAAGAATCACTAGATTTTTAAAGGAACTACTTAGAAAGATATTTCTCTTGTGAAAGAAAATTGCTTTTAGAAAGTCTGTCATTTTGACACAGTGATTTTTTTCAAAGTAATTCATTCATTCTCGAACATATACAGTGTTCTATCAATATTTATTCTTACATAAAAAAAAAGGAAATACATACAAACCAGTTTTTTGTTATTATTACTTACCTATCTAACTTCAAGCAACAACAAGGTAGGGATATGACTTCAACAAAACAAATCACTTGAGCAATTTTTTCAGTTCCAGGATAATGATCAACTCAGTTAATTTACTGCAAAAAGTCCATTAGGCTGGTTGATGTTCTATAACAAAATTAAGTAGTGAGCAGGATTACTACAGTTTTCTAGTTTTAATGCTTTTATTTTATTTATTATAAAAGTGGCTGTACTCTACTTCAAATCAAGTACAAATCTTATTTACATCCATACAAAATAATAATTAAAGAAACTTTACCTTTTTTGTTGGTTTCAATTTTTTTTTCTCTGCCAGAAAATCCTGTTTTTAATGGATTGTATGTTATCTAATATAAAAACAAGTTTACAATTTTTAGGAGAATTAATATTTTAATTATTGGTCCATTATAAATGGCATCTGCCCAATATTTTCATAAGTATGTCACTGGTTAAGTATGTAAGCTCTGTCACAGGGCAAGTGTAGATTTAAAAAGATTGTTAAAAAACAAACAAACAAACAAAAAAAAAAACTGCTTGGTACTGGCATAAAAATCAGACACATAAACACAGTACAGAATAGAAGGAAGAGAGAAAAACCCACAAAGATACAGTCACTGATCCTTGAAAAAGGTACCCAAAACATACATTGTAGGAAATACAAACTTTTTTAACTAGTGGTGCTAGGAAAACTGGTTATTCATAAGTAGAAGAATGTGACCAGAACCTTATCTCTCACTCTGCACAAAAATCAACTCAAAAAATATCGAAGATCTAGGAATTAAACCAGAACCTCTGCAACTCCTAGAAGTAAAGCAGGCTCAACAATCCAGCATATAGGCCCAGGCAATGATTTCTCAACAAGATCCCTAAAGATCAGGAAACAATGCCAAGAGTAACAAATAGGATGGCATCAAATTAAAAAGCTTCTGTACAACAAAGCAAACAATTAAGAATGTGAAGAGAGATGAACTCAAAAAATTTAACACCAAAAATAAATAAGTAAATAAATAAATAGTCCAATTTATAAATAGGCAATGAATTAAACAGATATTTCTTAAAATAAGAAATATAAATGTTCAACATCATTAGAAAATAGGAAAATGCAAATCAAAACAAAATTGAGATTTCATCTCACTCCAGTCAGAATAACAGTCATCAAGAATATAAACAATAATCAATTTTGGAGAGGATGTGGAGAAAAAGGAACACTTATACTGTTGGTTGAATTATAAATTAGTACAACCACTGTGGAAATTCCTGTGAAGTTTCATCAAAAGACTAGGCACGGAAACACCATATGACCCAGTTATACCACACCTCAGTATTTATCCTAAAGAATTATAGTCATCATAGTCAAGTGATAGAGGCTTACCCATATTTATAGCAGCATAATTCAGCATAATTCACAGCAGCCAAACTATGGAACCAGCCTAGGTGTCCATCAAATGCTGAATGAATAAGGAAAATGTTGTCTATATACATAATAAAGTTTTATTCAGCTATAAAAGTGAAATCATGTCATTTGCAAGAAAATGAAAGGAACTAAAGAACACTGTGTTAAGAGAAATAATCCAAACTCAGAAAGTCAGGGGTCATATGTTTTCACTAATATATGGAATCTAGAGAAGAAAATGGAAACAAAAGATTGGGGATTCTCAGGAATTCCAAAAGGAGATCAGTAGAAATAGAGGAAAGAAACCAAGGGAAGAAGGAGGGGAGTGAAAGGAAATATATTGGGGAACATTGACCAAATTGTATTGTCATATTGTGTGCATGTATAGATATGCAAAAATAAATCCCACCATTATGTCTAACCATAATGCAACAATAAAAAATCGGGCAAAAAAGAAAAAGAAAAGACCATAGGAAGCTTATAGTTCATGGATTTGATTTTATACTATGCCATGTAGAAAGACATATTACCATTCCATAAGCTTATAGTTCATGGATTTGATTTTATACTATACCATGTAGAAAGACATATTACCATCCATTTTGTATTTCTTAGCTTCTTTTAGCCTCAAATTGAGATACCACTTTTTCTGGATATTGGGAACACTAAATAATGCCAATAGAAGCTTCTAATATTATTACTTTTATGGTGACATAAAAGTCACCATGATGCTATAAAAATTGATTATTTATCAGATGCACATCATTTCCTTTCTAAAACATCTTTCTCATTGACATTTTTTGTTATTTTTCTAAAGTTACATCAGTTACCTGTGTTCAGGCTTCAGATTCACCTTTTTTTTAATTTTTTTATTGTTGGTTGTTCAAAACATTACATAGTTCTTGACATATCATATTTCACACTTTGATTCAAGTGGGTTATCACCTTTAAAGCCTCTTAGCTTCATGAATGAGGACAAATCATTTAGCTCTACATCCCGGCTAACTCTCCTATCTTTTGAATTTCTTAATGCATTGTCACTACTTGTATTCAGTCATAGTGTTGTTGTTACTATGCATTTATCCATACCTCGTCTCTTGACATTTTCCTTTCCCTATGGTGGCTTGTTTTAGTTGTTCTAAAATGGCATTCCTAATCCCCTGATTCTTCTTGTCCTAAACTTTCAGTACCTGATACTACCCAGTAATTTAGCTCCAGAACATTGCTTTAGCATTTCAAATCTCATAGGAGGTAGTTTTAAGCTACATTCTCAATATGTCCCAGGTAGTCATAGTATGTATCATATGTACCCAAATCAACTTTATCGTTAAATCTCATCTCTTTCATTTCATCTGAGCATTTTTACTTATTTTCCTAGTTAGTTGTATTTACATGGTTACCTTCTCATTTCATATTAAAGAGTAGTCATAAAATAACATTATGAAAATAAAGAAAGTAAATCTTATGATAATTTATATTCAGTCCATTTCATACACACTTTTGTGTGAGGGACCACTTTGGAGACCGGGGGCAGAGTCTTCTGCAACTCTCTTTCCTAGGGGCTTAACCTAGTGGAAAAAGGTAGACAAAGTAAGGATATAAGGCTAACATGCAATATTTCCACATTATGATGTGTGTGAAGAAAAGTAGTTCCACAGGAAGAAAAAGTAAGTGTTTTCTGCATCATAAAGAAAGTTTCATCAAGAAGGTAGTATTTGAGCTTATCATGACGGGCACAGACATACTCATCATGTAGACTAGAGTTCCTTGGCAATGGTCCTGAGATAGTCTTCTGGCAATTTTAAATAGCTCACAGAGCTGTGAGGTCAAATTCAGTAGGGTAAGGCTCATATGCTTTTGCTAATATACGGAATCTAGGGAGGAAAATGAAAAAGAAAGATTTGCCACAATTGCAGGGTAGCAAGCAATCAGATGGGAGAGGTTCGCCAGGATCCCACGGATATTAATGTTCAAGAAAGGTCATGGTTAACTTATAAAAATAAAAATATGACTATATAGGCTAATATATTTAATCTGCAGTTTAAGAAATGGCTTAGAACTTGTGTATATTTTGGAATCATTTTATACTTTCTGAAGTCTCTTTATGTATATTACTATACATCTATATCCTCATATAATGTGAGGGCTAGAATCCAATCTTTCTAATGCTCCTTTCACTTCTACTAAGTGAGGGAAAGATGAGGTAGTAAAGAAAGTTTCAAAAATATATTTTCAATATTCAGGAAAAGCACAGTGCCTTAGGTAATTAACTTACTTCAATAACATTGCCCTTCCACTGGCCTTGTCAATATTTTATGTTCATATTTTTCTTGCATTAACATGAGCACACTGGAGGCAAGAGAATGAAATGAGTGCTAGGTTGCTTTGATTTGATCATTTTCTCAGTTTGGTTCTGTTCCTCACGCTCTGCACTGCTGTATTTATGGGCTTGCCTGTATCTTGTCCCCGCTTGATCCATATCTCAATCCTGGGTTAAAAAAGTCAGAAATGATTTTTCACAGTTCATGGGTCAGACAAATATGTGGTAGATAAGTTTTCACAATGAGTCAAGGAACACACTTCTTAGGAAACTGTCAGATATTCTCTGAGGAAAAAATATAGTGCAGAATTATGAAAACTGAAAAAATTATGATGTTATATGAAGTTTTTTTTTTTTTAAAGAGAGAGAGAGAGAGAGAGAGAGAGAGAGAGAGAGAATTTTAACATTTATTTTAGTTTTCCGCGGACACAACATCTTTGTTGGTATGTGGTGCTGAGGATCGAACCCGGGCCGCACGCATGCCACGCGAGCGCGCTACCGCTTGAGCCACATCCCCAGCCCTATATGAAGTTTTTAAAATGATTTTTTCTCTAGTAGTGATAACGAAATATGAAGTAATTAAAAAATTTGAAGGACATTAAATAAGAGTATCCTAATTTACCCTTCCTCTTTATGCAAATTACAGATTATGGATCTTTTAAACTTTGGGACATACGATGCTTTGCATTTTCTCATTAAAATTTTGCCATAAATTTGGACTTTGCTCATATGTTTGTAGAGATAGTAATAGATAGTTAAAACGTGAGAAATACACTATGTACAGAAAAAAGATCATTGCTTTTTGGTCATTTACATATTAGACAAGAATCTGAAGAATATTTTTTCCTCTCCATCCACAGAAAATATTAAATGCATACATTATCACACCTACTTAGTACACATTGGAAATTGTGATTTGGGAGGCAAGTGAATATTAACTGCTTTAAAAAAAGTGTTTATAAAAGAAGAAAATATTCTAGTGTCACAAACCCATGGAGCATAACTGTTAAGGATTTCTAGGAAGCACGTGAAAGCAGTTTTGAATTTTATTCTAAAATACATAAATTATCACTCTAATCTATCACTTTACCCTATGTATGCTCACCTGAGCCCAATTACTATTTGAGTTCTAGACACTCTTTAAACCTGTCTGACCCGTCTGTCACATCACTTTAGTGGCTTAATTGGTGAGGTCATGCCTGAATACTTTTTTGTCTGGATCATGAGCCCACATTTCCTAATACTTTAATTTGGCTTCTCATGTTAATTCATCATTTGAGATACAAAGCACAGTGGGGTTACTCTCTCTAGGTAAGCTTTTACAGAAATAATTGTGAGCTGACTAGTCATGACCTTGGCTTTATCTATGCTCAATTTTTGATCTAAAACTTCAGTGAACATCAATTTTGAAACCATTTCCAAGTACACTGAGAAATAGTGTTTGAAGCTTGGGACCATAAATTCTCCGTTAGGTATTTCCCTGTTCAGGGTAGATTGAGTAGGATTAAAGGGAGCAGTCATGCACTCAGGGTTAAATAAAAAAGGTATTACACTTGAATGGTAATTTAGGTAGGACGGATGTTTTTCACATTACAGACACAGGGGTAAAGCATGGCAGGAAACTATTCAGTGGGGAAGATAAAGGGAAATGATGCTTTAAGCCTCCCTGACCCACAAACAGAAAGAAAAGCCATTATTAACTGAAACCAGGAGCAAGTATAAGGCAGAGGACAAACAATCATGCTATGAATCACCCAGGTAAGGTAGTTGCAGTCTGCTTTCACTAGATATGAAACTCAATGATGACGAACATGATTACCCGACCTAGTTAAGTAATTAATAAGGATAATTAAGATGGGTTTAAAATAGCATGTGTCAGAAAAAAAGATCATTGCTTTAACATGAGCACAGAGTTGAATAGTCAAGGAAATGTAAATTAAAACCAGTATGAGATATAGTTTGTATACATCATATTACAAAAAATTGGAAACTACCAAGTTTTAGTATAAGTTGGCAAAATATTTGTTTAGCATTATAAAAATATCCAATATTGGGGCTGGAGTTGTTGCTCAGTGGTAGAGCACTTGCCTGGCATGTGTGAGGCCCTGGGTTTGATCCTCAGCACCGCATATAAATAAATAGATAATAGAAAAAGATCCATTTACAGCTAAAAAATATTAAATATTCCTTGCTTTGAAATTTCTATAAATGTCATTATCTCCATTCTAGGTGATACTTTTAATAATGCTTACATGGGTACAATTTATGACAGAAGAAAAGAAAAATCTTCAAATGTCTATAAGATTGATATTTGGTGAAAGATTAATGGAAAGTAGGTATTGACATTTATTAGTTCATCTTCTGTTACTATAAAAGAAAATACCTGAAGTTGGCTAGCACTATAAAGAGGTTTATTTTGTTCACAGTTCTGGACACTTGAAGTGCAAAATTGGGAGAACTCTAGTGAGGGTCTAAAAGTAAACAGATGGCAATAAAATGCAGGAGTGTTCAACAGGAAGCCACAAGGTGATTCAGTGGGTCCAGCGCATATTTAACACCTCACGCTTGCAAGAGCTCCAGGGTACCACAAGTGGAACCTTAATACCATCTCAGGGCAGCTCCCCAACTGACCTATTTATCTCCTCTAATCCCCACTGCTTAAAGTTTCTACCAGCACTATCACACGAAGGACCAAGCTCCTGACACAAGAACTATGGAGACATGCCCAAATCATGTTCCAACCATCGCATAGCATATTTATGTATTGATATATTGTAATATGCCACAGAGAACATAACTAATCTGCCACAGCATACTTAAATATTTTGTAATCTCAGATATGTGATCCTCAGGAGAAAACTTCAAAAACAAGCAAAACATTATAATATATTTTTGTGAATAAATTTATTAAGAATTCAAGGAATAGTAAATGTAATCTTACAAATAAAAATTACTAGAATGCAGGAGATGGGGAGTGAGGCTGTCATTGATTAGGCTTACAAAATACTTCATCATTTTCATCATTTGGGAAGTCTTAGAAATGATGTGTTTGCTTTTTTTTAACATATTGCTTTATAAATTACACAGCACTTTTTATACTTAAATTTCATAATAAAATTGTCTTAAAACACTCAGATCCAATATACAAGGGTGTTTGTTGTATTATTTTATAATAATAGCATTCACCATGTGTTCTTTCCAGGTTTATTGCAAGAGCTGACTCACTGGTCTTTTTATATCTGATGTTGCTTGCCTTCATTTTGTTACACCTACTATTATCATCACTTTTATTGGATACATTATTTAACATTGTACATTTTTAAATTGGGGAAGTTGCCTGTGCGAATTTTATATACAGAAAATATTTATAAGAAAAAACAATAACTCCTGAATCTTCCTTATACCATACAAAAAATAGGTGGATCCAAGACCTAAAATAAAAATCTAAAACCATAAAGATTTTAAAAGAAGATAGAAAACATTATTAATGGTATACTTCTTTGAATTATCTAGAAACACTAATAAAAAATTTGATAGATTTGCCACAATTTAAACATATACAATATATATTTACATTATATTTACACATAATGCAAGAACTTTTAGAATGATTGCTTAAAGGGTGGAAAATTATCGGGATCATTGAGCTATCAGGGTAACGTAAAATGAAATAAAATTCCAAAGAGATACATTTGTACAAAATGCACCAAGTGGCTATAATAAACAGGATCGATAAATTTAAATGTTGGAAAAGCTTGCTAATTCAGATATAAAACTTTTGAAAATTCTTAGGTAGTTTTCAACAAATTTTGTAAAATACACTATATCTTGGCATACAATAGTGTATATATTTATACAGAGTGATAATATAAGTATATAAGTCGTAGTGATCAAGTCAGAGAAGTTAGCTCCTCCATAACTTTAAACATCATATAGGGGGCTAGAAGCCTTCAAATGTCTTTCTTTAATTTCTTCAGAAAGTATATAATGAATTTTCAAAACCCTACTGTGCTGTAAATATTAGAACCTCTCCTTCTTTGTAACCGTATTTGTTATCCAAACTCCCAATTTCCTGAAAGGTGGGTCCCTTGTCCCGTGATCCCTGTATACCTTGTTTTCCTACCTTTGTGTAATTCTTTCATTTTGGGTGAGTATGAGAACAATGATTCCCTTCCAACCAAAAGAACAGTCAAGATGATGGGATGTCACTTCTCTGCTTATGATTTGTTATACTGAATAAGACTACATCTGAGAAGACTGGCGCTGGATACTCTCCTTGCAGCTTTGATGTACTAAACAGTCTTTTGCAAGAATTGCATAATGAAAAGGAACTGTGGGCATCTGAGAATGGCTTCCAGCTCACAGCCAGCAAAAAGCATGGGCCCTCAGATTCAGGTACCAGGAAATGAAATTTTATGGCCTCAATGAATTCTGCCAATCAAACCAGAATCTTCCATAATTGTGAAGCCTGGATGACAGTTTGTTTGTAAAGTTGTGCCAATGTTCCCTGTTTGGGGGACACATCTTAGCTGTGCTTAGACTCCTGACTGTAAGACAAAAGCTCTAAGAACAAAATGTTTTGTTTACTAAACTACTGCATTTGTGGTGGTTTGTTATGCGGCACTAGAACACCAACTGTTCTCTAGCACACCACATTTGATCAAGAGTTAGTTATGTTTATCAGTATAATACCTTGGATTCAATCACATGTGTGATTTTCAATTGATTAAAGTTGTTTAGCTTTAAATAAATATTTATACAGAGCCTAGTGTAATCTTTTTCTTTTTTTAGTGGACTCTTCAGGTTAGCCCCCAAATCTATGGACACATCCGTATAGATACAGGAGGATATGAAAAATAGAGGCCCGTAATGTAGTCAATCACAACTGCCTTTGCTAGCCCTCGTGGTGTGAGGTGGGGAATAGAATTTCAGGTGTTGGTGGAAGGAAGAGAGAACCTTAAATAATGGTGATCAGTAAACCATCATCTGAGGCAGACTGGTAGACATAGCCTCAGATGGAAATAATCTGTTTGAATCGAAATGTCTGATTAACTTGTTTCTCTCTGCTGGTTCTCTTTTTTACAATCATCTTACCAATCACCATGTTAGCGTATTACCTAAAATGATTGAAACACAGGCTCAAAGAAATTGGTTACTCCCTGTACTCATCCCTAAATATATTCAATCACTTTATCACTTTTAGGAGAAAAAAAAATACTTTGAAGGAAAACTCAGGTGAAAACATTTGGTGGAGGTGGTTTGTGGAGGAAGACGTTTGTTGTTACTTTTCAATATAATTACTACCCGCAGAGAATGTTTATAATGTGTGGAAATATTTGAAAAAAATTAAAGGAAGGAAGGAAAGAAGGAAGGAAGGAAGGAAGGAAGGAAGGAAGGAAGGAAGGAAGGAAAGAAGGAAGGAAGGAAGGAAGGAAGGAAGGAAGGAAGGAAGGAAGGAAGGAAGGAAGGAAGGAAGGAAGGAAGGAAGGAAGGAAGGAAGGAAGGAAGGAAGGAAGGAAGGAAGGAAGGAAGGAAGGAAGGAAGGAAGGAAGGAAGGAAGGAAGGAAGGAAGGAAGGAAGGAAGGAAGGAAGGAAGGAAGGAAGGAAGGAAGGAAGGAAGGAAGGAAGGAAGGAAGGAAGGAAGGAAGGAAGGAAGGAAGGAAGGAAGGAAGGAAGGAAGGAAGGAAGGAAGGAAGGAAGGAAGGAAGGAAGGAAGGAAGGAAGGAAGGAAGGAAGGAAGGAAGGAAGGAAGGAAGGAAGGAAGGAAGGAAGGAAGGAAGGAAGGAAGGAAGGAAGGAAGGAAGGAAGGAAGGAAGGAAGGAAGGAAGGAAGGAAGGAAGGAAGGAAGGAAGGAAGGAAGGAAGGAAGGAAGGAAGGAAGGAAGGAAGGAAGGAAGGAAGGAAGGAAGGAAGGAAGGAAGGAAGGAAGGAAGGAAGGAAGGAAGGAAGGAAGGAAGGAAGGAAGGAAGGAAGGAAGGAAGGAAGGAAGGAAGGAAGGAAGGAAGGAAGGAAGGAAGGAAGGAAGGAAGGAAGGAAGGAAGGAAGGAAGGAAGGAAGGAAGGAAGGAAGGAAGGAAGGAAGGAAGGAAGGAAGGAAGGAAGGAAGGAAGGAAGGAAGGAAGGAAGGAAGGAAGGAAGGAAGGAAGGAAGGAAGGAAGGAAGGAAGGAAGGAAGGAAGGAAGGAAGGAAGGAAGGAAGGAAGGAAGGAAGGAAGGAAGGAAGGAAGGAAGGAAGGAAGGAAGGAAGGAAGGAAGGAAGGAAGGAAGGAAGGAAGGAAGGAAGGAAGGAAGGAAGGAAGGAAGGAAGGAAGGAAGGAAGGAAGGAAGGAAGGAAGGAAGGAAGGAAGGAAGGAAGGAAGGAAGGAAGGAAGGAAGGAAGGAAGGAAGGAAGGAAGGAAGGAAGGAAGGAAGGAAGGAAGGAAGGAAGGAAGGAAGGAAGGAAGGAAGGAAGGAAGGAAGGAAGGAAGGAAGGAAGGAAGGAAGGAAGGAAGGAAGGAAGGAAGGAAGGAAGGAAGGAAGGAAGGAAGGAAGGAAGGAAGGAAGGAAGGAAGGAAGGAAGGAAGGAAGGAAGGAAGGAAGGAAGGAAGGAAGGAAGGAAGGAAGGAAGGAAGGAAGGAAGGAAGGAAGGAAGGAAGGAAGGAAGGAAGGAAGGAAGGAAGGAAGGAAGGAAGGAAGGAAGGAAGGAAGGAAGGAAGGAAGGAAGGAAGGAAGGAAGGAAGGAAGGAAGGAAGGAAGGAAGGAAGGAAGGAAGGAAGGAAGGAAGGAAGGAAGGAAGGAAGGAAGGAAGGAAGGAAGGAAGGAAGGAAGGAAGGAAGGAAGGAAGGAAGGAAGGAAGGAAGGAAGGAAGGAAGGAAGGAAGGAAGGAAGGAAGGAAGGAAGGAAGGAAGGAAGGAAGGAAGGAAGGAAGGAAGGAAGGAAGGAAGGAAGGAAGGAAGGAAGGAAGGAAGGAAGGAAGGAAGGAAGGAAGGAAGGAAGGAAGGAAGGAAGGAAGGAAGGAAGGAAGGAAGGAAGGAAGGAAGGAAGGAAGGAAGGAAGGAAGGAAGGAAGGAAGGAAGGAAGGAAGGAAGGAAGGAAGGAAGGAAGGAAGGAAGGAAGGAAGGAAGGAAGGAAGGAAGGAAGGAAGGAAGGAAGGAAGGAAGGAAGGAAGGAAGGAAGGAAGGAAGGAAGGAAGGAAGGAAGGAAGGAAGGAAGGAAGGAAGGAAGGAAGGAAGGAAGGAAGGAAGGAAGGAAGGAAGGAAGGAAGGAAGGAAGGAAGGAAGGAAGGAAGGAAGGAAGGAAGGAAGGAAGGAAGGAAGGAAGGAAGGAAGGAAGGAAGGAAGGAAGGAAGGAAGGAAGGAAGGAAGGAAGGAAGGAAGGAAGGAAGGAAGGAAGGAAGGAAGGAAGGAAGGAAGGAAGGAAGGAAGGAAGGAAGGAAGGAAGGAAGGAAGGAAGGAAGGAAGGAAGGAAGGAAGGAAGGAAGGAAGGAAGGAAGGAAGGAAGGAAGGAAGGAAGGAAGGAAGGAAGGAAGGAAGGAAGGAAGGAAGGAAGGAAGGAAGGAAGGAAGGAAGGAAGGAAGGAAGGAAGGAAGGAAGGAAGGAAGGAAGGAAGGAAGGAAGGAAGGAAGGAAGGAAGGAAGGAAGGAAGGAAGGAAGGAAGGAAGGAAGGAAGGAAGGAAGGAAGGAAGGAAGGAAGGAAGGAAGGAAGGAAGGAAGGAAGGAAGGAAGGAAGGAAGGAAGGAAGGAAGGAAGGAAGGAAGGAAGGAAGGAAGGAAGGAAGGAAGGAAGGAAGGAAGGAAGGAAGGAAGGAAGGAAGGAAGGAAGGAAGGAAGGAAGGAAGGAAGGAAGGAAGGAAGGAAGGAAGGAAGGAAGGAAGGAAGGAAGGAAGGAAGGAAGGAAGGAAGGAAGGAAGGAAGGAAGGAAGGAAGGAAGGAAGGAAGGAAGGAAGGAAGGAAGGAAGGAAGGAAGGAAGGAAGGAAGGAAGGAAGGAAGGAAGGAAGGAAGGAAGGAAGGAAGGAAGGAAGGAAGGAAGGAAGGAAGGAAGGAAGGAAGGAAGGAAGGAAGGAAGGAAGGAAGGAAGGAAGGAAGGAAGGAAGGAAGGAAGGAAGGAAGGAAGGAAGGAAGGAAGGGGATAGAATATTCCACCGCTACACTCTTCACAAACTTTCTATTTAATAAATACTACATGTAAAAAGAAACTTTATATAGATGATGACTAAACTTTACATTGTAAGTTGAAATATATACCCAATGACTTTGTAGTCATCATATATTTATTACAATTGTTGAAAAGATTACATAGACTCTGTAAGAAACCAGAGTTGCAATTTCATTAAAACATTCTTAACGGCAAAACATTTCCCGATATTTGAAGTACAACTATAAGTGGAATGTACCATTTGAATAAATTCTAATGCACTGAAACATCTTAAAATAAAAAGTTGCTAATTTTTCTCTCACTGTATTTTATCTTTTTAAAATTAAAAAAGAATTTAATTTGTTTTAATTAGTTATACATGACTGTAGAATGCCTTTTGACACATTGCACACAAATGGAGCACAACTTCTCCTTCCTCTGGCTGAACATGGTGCAGGGTCCCACCAGTTGTGTAATCACACATGTATATAGGGTAATAATGTCCCTTTCATTCCACTGTCCTTTCCATTCCCATACTCCTTTCCCTCCGCTCACTCCCCTCTGCACAATCCAAAGTCCCTTCATTCCTTGCCCCCAAACACCATTATGGATCAGCATCTGCTTATCAGAGAAAACATTTGGCCTTTGGTTTGGGGATTTGGTTTATTTCACTTAGCATGATATTCTCCATCTCCATCTATTTACTTGCAAATGCCATAATTTCCTTATTCTTTATGACTGAGTAATATTCCATTGTGTATATGTACCACATTTTCTTTATCCATTCATCAGCTGAAGGGCATCTAAGTTCCTTTCATAGTTTAGCTGTTGTGAATTGCGTTGCTATAAACATTGATGTGGCTGTGTCACTGTAGTATGATTATTTTAAGTCATTTTGGGTATAAACCAAGAAGTAGTATAGCTGAGTCAAATGGTGGCTCCTTTCCAAGTTTTTTGAGAATCTCCATACTGCTTTTCAGAGTGTTGTTACCAATTTGCAGTCCCATCAGCACTGGATGATTGCACCTTTTTTCCCACATCCTTGTCATCATTATTATTGCTTGTCTTCTTGATAATTGCCATTCTGACTGGAGTCAGATGAAATCTTAGAGTAGTTTTGATTTGCATTTCTATAATTGTTAGAGGTGTTGAACATTTTTTTTTGTATATTTTTGGATCAATTTTATTTCTTCTTCTGTAAAGCGTCTGTTCAGTTCCTTAGCCCATTTATTAAGTGGGTTATTTGTTTTTTTGCTATTAAATTTTTTGGAGTTCTTTATATATCCTGCAGATTAGTGGTTCCTCTGAGGTGAATGTGATAAAGATTTTCTCTAATTCTGTAGGCTCTCTCTGCAAGTTATTGATTGTTTCTTTTGCTGAGAAGACGCTTTTTCATTTCAGTCCATTCCATTTATTGATTCTTGATTTTACTTCTTGCACTTTAGGAGTCTTGTAAATGAAGTCAGGTTCTAAGCCAACAATGTGGAGATGTGGTCCTACTTTTTTTTACTATTAGGCAGAAGGTCTCTGTTCTAGTGCCTAAGTCTTTAATCCACTTTGAGTTGAGTTTTGTGCAGGGTGAAAGATAGAGATTTAATTTCACTTTGCTACATATGGATTTCCAGTTTTTTCCAGCATCATCTATTGAATAGGCTATCTTTGCTCCAATGTATGAGACAACTGTATTCATGTGGGTTTGTCTCTGTGTCTTCCATTCTGTACCATTTGTCTACATGTGTATTTTGGTGCCAATACCATGTCATTTTTGTTACTATTGTTCTGTAGTATAGTTGAAGGTCTGGTATTATGATTCCTCCTGCTTCTTTCTTCTTGCCAAGGATTGCTTTGGCTATTCTGGGTCTCTTGTTTTTCCAAATGAATTTCATGATTGTTTCTCCTATTTTTATAAAGAATGTCATTGTGATTGTAATAGGAATTTCATTAAATCTGTATAAGGCTTTTGATAGTATGACTATTTTGACAATATTAATTCTGCCTATCCAAGAACATGGGAGATCTTTTTATCTTAGAAGATTCTCCTCAAATATTTTCTTTAGTGTCCCATAGGTTTCATTGTAGAGGTTTTTCACCTCTTTTGTTAAGTTGATTCCCAAATATTTTATTTTATTTTATTGATACTACTGTGAACAGGGTAGTTTTCCTAATTTCTCTTTCAGTTGATTCATCACTGATGTATAGAAATGCATTTGATTTATGTGTATTGATTTTTATATCCTGCTACTTTTCTGAATTCATTTATTAGTTCAATAAGTTTTCTGGTGAAGTTTTTTTGTATCTTCTAAATAGAGAATCATGTCATCAGCAAACAGGGAGAGTTTGAGTAATTCCTTTCTGATTCATATCCCTTTAATTTCTTTCATCTGTCTAATTGCTCTGGATAGAGTTTCAAGGACTATGTTGATAAAAGTAGTGAATTTAATGGTAACATGTTTACAAAATCTCACTGTTTAAAACATTTTCAGATAGAGATTTTTGAGAATAGGAAGACAAATATTTTATATCTAATACTTTTTTATATAATGGAAACACTTTTCTAGGAACTTATAATACATTTTTTCATTTATTTTAAAGTTCTCAGTTGTTAAATAAATATGCAATCACTATAAGAAAATAAGCATATATTTATTCTGTGACCATTGAAAAAATTTTAAATTGTTATTAAAATTTGTCATTCTGAATATTAGTCAGTGAACATTCTAATATAAACTCAATTAGGATATTTTCCTACTATTCACATATATTTCAAAAGCATACAATTCACCAGTAGTGTAATATAACCCCTAAAATTGCTGCTTTTAACTTTAAAAATTCTGAGAGATTTTTCTGTATGATTAACTGCAATCTGATATATGCTGACTTTGTAAAGGAGTTCTTATTAAGAAGGAATAAGGCATAGCAAATCATTTAAGATGAGATTTTTACTTAAAATTGTACATAAATATATTAGATAAAGACCACATATAAGCAACTGTGTTAGTAACTACCAAACTTTCTTCTGTATACTTGTTTAATAAATTCTCCAGATTGTCCTAAATTTGTTATCTGCTGCTTGTTGTTTAAAGAGTTTTGCATCCTTCAGCTCTTTATAATCTGTCCTACTGCCTTTTGATATTTGTCATACACATTTTGCAGCTAAGTCAACCTGCACACAATCCTTTGAAACGACATCATCTCTCAAACCTTCCTACATCTTCCCATGACTCTCCTGACAAGAACTTTGTTTCTAGTCAAGCACTTCAAACTAACTTTTAAAGATTTAGCTCAAATTTTGCTTCCTCCTGATAATTACTTCTCTCTCATCCCTCCACAGGATCTGCTAAATGTCCTTGACAGATGTTTTCCTTCTCTTCTAACCTAACAGCATGTGAACACCTCAGTGACAGCACCTCTCACTTGAAAATAAATTATGTTCTTGTCTATTTTCTCAATGACTTTTAGTTCCTTGAAGGCTTTCCCAGGGCCATGTTTTTGGGTGATTTCAGAAAAATCAAATTACAAATATGTATTATTATTATGATACTTTAAATAATATTTGGATAAAGCTAAAAAAGAAATCCAGTAGACTTTGAGTGACCGTAAAGATTTTTGAATTGATGCATTAACTCTAAAAGAAATTCTTAAAATTAACTATTTGCATTTTCTTCCAAATTATAAACTGAGTTATTTCTATTTTATTTATTGGTAAATATATTTAAAATACCACCTGACCTGTATGTTGTTATATTTGAAGTAAAACATTGAAAGTTTGATTTTTTTGTTATTGTAATTACTATTTTAGATGCAACTTACATTTCAGTTTTTATATATTCAAATTTGTCTGTCTATACTTCAAGTTTTTTTTTTTTTTTGCCAGAGGATATTTTCTTGTACATTTTAATTTTAGAAAGATAATTACTGAATTTGAATTTATTCTGATGCATGGGGGAGTTAAAGGATTTATTGTTTTTAATTTCTTTCATTTAATTTTCAACAAATAAAATGTCAGATAATAGATGTCAATAAAGATTTCAACAATGTATATAATCTAATGGAAGTCACTGAATCGAGACAATAATCTGAACGATAATGATATAATGTGATTTAAAATATAAAATTTACATAGTAGTTAATGGACTCACTCATGTGGAAGCTAAAAATATTGATTTCATAGAAGTAGAGATTAGAAGAATGATCTTTAGAGGTTAGGAAAGGTAATAATGGGGAGGGTTGATGGAGGGAAGTTGGGTTATAGGTACCATAGCAGGAATGAAGTCTAATATTCCACAATAAAGTAAAGTAGCTATGGTTACAACAATTTATTACATCTCTTAAGAAGAGGTAAAAAAGAAGAGTTTGAGGGCCGAAAACCCCCACCCATGATAAATGTTTACGAAGATAGAAATGCTAATTATCCTAATTTGATCATTACATGTTGTACACATATATCAAATTATTGCATGGTATTCCATAAATATTTAAAATAATTATGTCAATGAAAATTAGAGCAGATACACAGAGAATAGGCTAGAATAAAACAGATTTAATTGCATAATATGCTATATTACATTTCAAAACTGTGTAGTCTGTACAACTCCATGATGATATGAACAGAAAGATCAATACCAAAATACCTGCATTTGTTACAGCAGAGAAAACCAAGCTTTGACTCAATACAACCTCCATGTATTTTAGAATCAGGAAATTTCAAGCTAAATACTATTGTTATATAATAGTTTTGAAAATTAATAAAGGAAATATAAAAAAGTGTACTTTAGAAATATCATCACTCTTCAATCTATATAACATGAATCTGATTCCATCTGCGAGTTTTCTTCCTTGTCTTGCACATGGCACCCAACAGTTATATCTAACTCTTCTTTGTTTCTCAAACATTGCCATTCCCCAAACACACTGCTTAAATTTAAATGCTTACTGTTTCTTACAAAGATTGTTATAAGAGTTTTCACTAAATCCTAACAGAGGAGGCCTCAATTCCATTCTGACTAGAAATAAGGCAGCAGCCTCCCTTTTGTGGTCAAGGAAGTAAAGGGGGAACCATGGATGTGCCCTCTACCTGGGAGTAATAATGCATTGCCTTCTTCCTCAAAGGATGCTTCACATCACACAGGAAGTCGGATGATAAAAGGGCATTTACATAAGACACAGACTCATAGCACAGTATTGAAAGTGCCCAGGAAGAACCAAGAAAGTGGCACCACAAGGAAAATCCACCAATGTCAAGATAATACAGACACAGAGAGTAGTTTCCATCTCCAGGGCAAATCAGAAGGGGAGAATAATATTAACAAAACACTATCATCTGCAGTCTATTGACATTCAAAATTTCACTTCCATTAGAATATTTGTTTTTTAAGACTGAGCTCTTAGTTATTAAAACTTTATTTCAATAATCTATTATGAATCAACACTCTGAAAAAGAGAGGATGTAATCATATAAAGAGATAATTTGCAGAGTATGACAAGTCTAGTTTTTCCAAAATAATTTTTTTTTTTTGGTTATTAACCTAGCACCTGCAACCTAATATCTTGGTGCCACTAAAGGTTACTTAAAAACAGTAAATCTCTTATTAATATAAAATAAGTAAACATGTGATGGATATATTTGAATTAAGAAATCGTGCAGCTGAAAGGTCTAAATGTACATGTTCCTAACAGATTTTACCTGATGTCCAGGAAAATCAGGAAGGTCATGAATGCTTGTGAGAACTAGAAACCAGGTGCAGACACAGAAGAATAAAATATTACCCTATGGGAGTCCCTTTGACCACCTTTATATTTTATAAAATGTTATTCTTGCCTACTATTTTCTTTATATCTCATTCTCAGGACAGATAAGAGTATATATATGGTATATAGTAAAAACTACAAATATCTGTATCAGAATTTTATTTTTAATCTTTATGTATACTTGATATTTATCAGCCCAATAAGTATCATAAACTCTCCAAAGAATGAAGATATTTATTTGAGAAGAGCACAGAATGCAATGGGAATGCATGTGTTGTAGTAAACTACAGGCAAATTCGAGGAGATCCAGGCAAGAGAAAATCTTTAATGGCAAATTGGGAGAAATTTACATGAGCTACTTGGACACACAGTTGATTGGTTTGGAGACCTGAGGCAGGAGCTGGCACTTACTCATTGGTGGAGGTGACATTGCTGGGCAAGTGTTCTGCCAAGAACATCTTGTCTGAATTATTGCTGTCTTAAAGAATGCTGAATGCAAACTTTGTTATACAAATCTGTACATATATTTGAAGTGTAGAAAGTATCTTTGTGTACAGAAAAAGACGAAGCTCCTGAGCCTTTAGAAAGTCCTTGACAAAGAAGTTCTTATTTTTAGACAGGCATGTCTTATTTTAGACATGAGCTTCCCAAATATATATATATATATATATATATATATATATATATATATATATATATATATATATAT
>NW_026000019.1:5602484-5638813 GCF_001458135.2 Marmota marmota marmota
CAATTGCAGTGGTATCAACCTAAGACAGGAGGCTGACGCCTAAAGGTCAGTTTTTCCCAAGACGGGTAAGAACCATATGTTGAATTGGACAACCTACCAGGCATGGTCCTTAAGCCACATTGGTTATTGTTTAATTAATCAGAAGGGGGGAGATGCTGGGAGCCATTAGCCAAGTAGGTATGACAATTTCCTTGCCAGCATACCCCATGTTGCTTAGTGGAAGGACTCGTGGAAATAGGACATTTTGCAGTGACATTGCAGTTAGGTGACCTTGCTAAAGGACCAGGGCGGATCCGGGATTAGGGTGTTCCCGGTTTAGGATAATCGGGTTTAGGGCATTCCAGGTTTAAGATTATTCCTGCTGGGAATAGGGTGTATCCTGCTGCCTGAGTTCCCCTTGAGTTCTCACAGGATTCAGACAGTATTTTTTGGGAGATAGAAGCCCAGTGGATGTGGATTTGGGCAGAGAATGTGGATTTCCCCAGAACGTGATTGTAGATGGCTGGTGTGAGTTCGAGAATAACGAGTTGCTGTTTGAATCTACAAGCTGTGTGGTGGCTCGTGATTGTGTGCCCAGCCAGACTGCGGCATAATTTGCTTCAGTGAAATATGTCATAATTTTTGTGATATTCCTACCAAAATACATGCAAAACTCAAGCTGAGGAACAAGTCTAAATAATAATCTACCTATACTTACCAAAAAATACCAAAGTTAAAGTAGAAAATGAAAATTCAAGGGAATGTTCTTGATAAGAAGACAACAGAATATAATTAACATTACTACATTGGATCCTTAGTCCGGGGAAAATATTTATAAAATACACTGTTCCAAGAGTTGATGAAATTTGAATATGAAGTGTGGATTAAACAATGATGTTATATCACTATTAAAAATATTGATTTTAAGGTTATACTGTAGTTACTTAAGCACGTGCTTTTCCTTAGGAAGCATATAATGACCCATTTAGGTCTAAAGGAATGCAGTTCAGTTCCAAAATTCACCCTTAACTGTTTTAAGAAAATGAATGTATTTACATACATACATGTCTGTAATACACAAAGAGAGAAAGAATAAAAATGTTATATAAATACTTGGTCAAACTGCATAGTCGATGAGAAGGCTTTTAAAAATTCTTGCATCTTTTGTATTAGTTTGAGATTAATATCAAAATTAAAAAAAAACTTGTGAATGAGAATGAATTTTGTTACTCAGTTGAATTGATAGAGATAAGAATTTGCTTTTATTACAAAATCAAAAGCATCAGTTTACAACTACATCACAAAGAATAGTAGAAATAATAAAACTGATGTATAAAGCAGACTAAATGTAAAATGGTCTGAACAACAAGAATTGCCTTAACTGAATATTTGAAATAATGGCGAATTGAATCAATAGACTAAGCATTTTAAATAATTAATTTGTGATTACTTTTCTTTTTAGTAGATTATACTATAATTTATAGCAGATATACATAAATAATTCTTATTAGAGCCTTTTTCAGGAGGTGATTTCCCTCCCTGGTTTAGCCTCTCGTTGACAATAATATCTGACAATAATAGTCATATAATCTAGAGAGCTATTCAGAAAGAATGTTGGGGATTCTTTATGTCAGGCTTTGGAGACAGAGAAGGAAATTAATAAGAATAAGAATATAACTAAATTCTGGAAGGAAAACTATTTTCCTTACTACTCATTTAACCATATATTGCAGAAGGATTAACAATGGGGCTCAAGTATAAATCTAGTTTCTCTTCCCCCAAAACGAGAGAATCTTCTTAGGGTTATTTTACCGAGGAGGATATTTACTTTCCAGTCTAGAATGCTTTTCTTCCAAGTTTTAATGAAGTTTCCTATATCATTATTCTCTCTTCCTTTCTTGCATTTCAGTTAGTAAATTGTTTAATGAGGAATTAGTAGATCATTACGTATTCCAAGGGAGTAATAAAATAAATCACAATACAATTTCCTATCCCAGAGTGACGTTCTAATGAGAGAGATAGGTATACTGGTTAATTTTCATTGTGGTGCAGTTTTTATTTTGTCAGGACTTTCGTTATTATGAACAAAATATTCAGAATCTGTGCAGTTGTACAGAGTTAACTTTAAATAGAGTACTGCCACTTCTTAAGAAAAGTTATTTTTTTCCAAAGTCATTCTGCATCTGACTTTCACATTTAACCTAGGAATGAATGATCTGGATTTATAGGTTATTCTTTCTATAATTTGAGACTTTCTACCTCCTGCTTGTAATGTTGTTCATCTGTGGTGATGGGAAGAGTTATTTTCTGCCTATGTTTTAGGGACAATAATCTCTCATTAGAAAAAAATCATGGATATGAACAGGCTGAAACTATGAAATATCTTCCATCAGGGTGCCCCTGTATCCCAATAGAGTAGTTCAGGTTTTCCCTTTCAAACAATTTTGTTCTTTTAAATTTTTTAATTGGAAGATAAAGTTGCATGTATTTATCATGTGCAGAATAATGTTTTGAAATATAGACACATTTTGAATGATTAGATCCAGCTCGTTAACAAATGTATGGCTCACATATCTAACATTTGTGTGGCGAGACACATAGCATCCACTATCATTTCATTTTTTCAAGACTGGAATGTATTTTATCAACTATGATCATCATACTATATAATAGATCTCCTAAATCTATTACTTTTGACAGATTTTTCCTTTTAAGCACTTTTTTCTAATATCATGTAGGCCTTTTTAAGTCATGTACTATATTTCAAATCAACAGTCCCTCATCATGGACAGAATGAAGTCTGTCCTATTTCTTCCACCTTCCATTCATTCCCTACCTTAGTAAAAACCTGATGTTTTAGTCAGCTCTTTTTGCTGCTGTGACCTGCCCAGCACAATTATAGAGGAGGAAAAGTTTATTTGGGGGCTCACAGTTTCAGAGGTCTCAATCATAGACACCTGGCTCCATCCTCTGGGCTTGAGGTGAGACTGAACATTAGGGCAGAAGAGTGTGGCAGAGGAAAGCAGCTCATGTGATGATCAGGAAGCAAAGAGAGAGGTCTCCACTTGTCAGATACACACCTAAACCGCAAAGTCACTTCTCTAATTCTGGCCACCTCCAGCCACACTACCACACCTTACCACTTCAGCTACCACTGAGTTAATCCCTATCAGGGGATTCATCACTGATTGGGTTAAGACTCTCACAACCCAAGAATTTCTCCTCTGAACTTTCTTGCATTGTCTCACATGTAAGCTTTTGGGGGACACATCACATCCAAATTATAACACCTGCTCATCAAGTAGTTCACATATAATTTCCTCTTTGAAATATGACGTTTCCCTCCAAACCTATCCCTTATACTTAACTTTCTCTATATAACACACATATTTCTTAAAATTCCTTCAGTGTATATTGTTTCTGCTGCTTGAGATTATGGATGGTGTACTGGTGTTTACATAGCTTCTACATTACACTATGTCAACTGAACACACTACCTGTCCCCTAGTATGATGGATGGAACAGAGGAGGTTCTCTTTAGATTCATGCTGGTAATCTAGAGTTTTGTGTAGCTGTGTTTTAATCTAAATAGAGTGTGGGAATTGGTTTTATACAGGTGTGCCTTTGAATTCTGACTATAGAACTTATGAACTAAAGGACCTTTGGAAAGTTGGTTAGTCTCAGAGGACTTTAATTTCTTGATATGTGCATCAGAGATACAAATATTAACTTTCTTGAAAGATTCTATAAGAAATATATGAAAATAAATGTGAATAAAATTTTAAGATGTGGAATGGAATAGCACAGGAGGTGAATCAGTTATCCATTTCTTGAACAGGTAGGAAACAAACACAAACACCCAATGTAGAAATCACTGGTTTGAAGGCAGCTGAGAGCTACTGAAGACACAGTGCTGGGGGATTATGATTCTAGAAGGAAGAAGTTCAAAAAGACAGGAGCAAATCGGTGCAAGAAAAAAACACAGAAAGGAAGACAATAACAAAGGAAAGGGTAATTATGAGGGTAAACATAACTAAAAATTGACTAAATATTAACTATATAAAGTGATTATACTTATGTCTTATGAGGTTGTAGTATGTTTACAATTGAAATGTATAACAAAATTTTTTTAAAAGCATAAGGATACATAGAATTAAATGTCCTAAGGTTCTAGTTTCATTTTGAAAATAGTAAAACTAATAATTTGTATTCAATGGTACAAGTGGATAATGCATATTATATAAGGTTATACAGTAGAAATTATTTTATTTCTTGAGTCCCTCAGCCCCCTTCACTTCTCTGAACTCCTCGTTCCTTATTTTGCCTCTGGAGTCTGGCAGGGACATGCACACCTCGGATACTGTATTCTGGAACTTTCTTCTGCTGGGCGAGTCTTTTCCTGAATATATACATGGCTCTGGTTCTCCTTTGGTATGAATTTTACATTTCCAGTATTTATTCCTTGTATTATTTTCCTCCTGAGATCTAACCTCCAACAATACAATGTCTTTTACCTATTTACTCTTCTGATTTCTTGTTTTGCTCATTAGAAGTAAAACTTCATCTATTTTTACTTTGTTAACCACTGTGTTCCTGGTGCATTGTGGTTTGCTTTGCCAATAGCAGATCATTCCGTTATTGTTCAGAATGAATGAATGAATGCTTTCAGATGCTGGTAGGATTGGAGGAAGTATGGCATTGGTCTAAATTTTTGAGCACCGACCCTACATTCCTGTGGTAAATTTCTAACTCACAACATGGTGCTATTAGTATATGGGGAATTTGGAAGGTGAACAAATTATCTTGATCGGGATTAGTGCCCTTGTGAAAGAAGCCCCAGAGAGCTGGCCTACCCCTTCCACCACATGCAAACAGTGGGAAGACCTCATTTATAAAGCTCAGGCCCTTAACACAGGAACATGTACCCGTGCCTAGTTTTTTTTTTTTTTTTTTTTTAATTTCCAAACTCCACAACCATGAGAAATAAATATGTGTTATTCATAAGCCACTTACTTTATTGTGTTTTATTAACAGCAGCCTAAATGGACTAAGTCAAACACTGATTTCAATTTGGGGCAAGTTTGATTAGAAATACTTAAAGGACAAACAAGATACTGAAATATCTTCTTGGCAGGGTGAAGCTAATTCTCCAAACAATCAACTATCTTTTTAGAAGTAGAGATTGTATGACTTCGATAATTTTATTTTTAAACTAAACTGATTTTGTTTTAGAAAAAAAGGTCAGATCAGATGATTGACTGACTTTAAAGTAACAGAGGGATAGCAAACCAAATGTGGAAATCAGAAATTCTCTGGAAATTAGAGAATCTAGAGAAACTATGTCCCCTCATTAATTTCTACTGTAACTGGACTATCACCTAGGATTAGCAAAAATTATTATATACTATTTAAGAATATTTTATGGATTTTACTTGGGGCTTCTTTTGTTCATTCAACAATTTCTTATGAATATACTTTATATAAAACATTGTATCAATAAAACATGAATGATGAATGAGCAAAAATTAATAAATAAAATTCAGAATACTAAAATGCAAAACTTAGAGTCTTTTATTATATACAAGGTTGGGTCCAAACAAGGTTGGATCCAATTAACCATGATATGTCATAGTTTATAAATTCTCCATTGAAATAAACCACATAGGCCAGAATTACAGCAAGACAGTTAAAACACTTCTATCCCAGTAACTAGATGAAGATTTTAATAGATAATCCCAAATGTAAAGAAAATTGATGAAAAGAGGTGCAAGATTTCAGCTGCTTTCTGTTTGGTAATAAGAATGTTTGAAAGTCTGTTAATATAAGAGAAGCCCCAGGGGATAGTTTTAACTTAATATGCAGTGGAGAAGTTTCCGAATTTGTGTTTTTAATTTGTGTCAACTTCATTTGTTAAAATGAGCCAAGGAGAGGGATATACCTCATTGTAGAGTGCTTGCTTAGCATGCACAAATTTCTGTTTTACCTTCAGCATTGCGAAAAACAAAAGTAAACAAAAACCAAAGCAGAAGAAGTTGTCTTTAAAATATTAAATCTTAGAAATTATTGCATATTGCACATACTGTTTCTAAAATGAAGGTTATTTTTTTCAGTTCTACTTATCCTTTATGTTATGCACAGATTGAAATAAACAAACAAATTTGGGGTGACTCATTTAATCAACCAATAGAAAACTATGCATCATACATCATTAGTTTGGACTATCTGCCTAAACTATAAAATTTCTGTTTTCTTCTCTCACCAAATATTTATTCAGCACCTACCCATATACCAAAGACTCTTCTGTGTGGTAAGATTTTAATGTAAATAAAATAAATAATTCCCAAGTGTTTGACACCTGTATGTTGGTTAAGGAGATATATGAAGAGCATAGCTATATACTTTTGAAAATATGATAAGTCTTCTGGGGGAAAACAGCCAATGAGGGCAGTAAGAAAGAAGATGTGATAAATTTTAAGTAAAAGTGCCAACGTATGACTCATTGAGATGGTGGCATGAAAATGGACAAGATCGATAGAGGATTGAACTTGCAAGTATTAGGGGCAGGAAGTATTCTAGAAATAAGCTATAGTCATTGCAAAGTTCTAGAGTGGAAATGTACTTATTGTTTTCAAGGGAAAGCAAGATTTGTTTAAGTGGGGCCAAAGGAGAGCGTCATAGAAGTCAAAGATATAATAGCTGCAAGATTTGTAGCATTTTATAGACTTGTTGGGGCCTTAATATAACTTTGGATTTTCTTTTTCATTAACTGTACAGCCTTTTAGAGCCCTTAAACCAAAGAATATCATAATGAATCTGAGTTATGTTTTCTTTCTTTCTTTTTTTGTTTTTAGGGTGTGTGTATGTTTGTGTGTGTATGTGTTTTACTGGGAATTGAACCCACAGATATTCTGCCACTGAGCTAAATCTCCAGACTGTTTTATTTTTTTCATTTTGAGACAGAATCTCATTAAATTGTCTAGGCTAGCCTCCAATTTGCAATCCTCTTGCCTCAGCCTCCTCAGTAACTGGGATAACAGATGTGCACCACGTGCCTGCCTCTCAGTTATGGTTTTGCAGTGTGATGCTATAAGGAGAATAGACTCTTAAGAATAAATATTGGAGCTGTGAAGTATTAAGCTTCTAAACATATTAATAATTGAATTACTTTGGGAAAAATAAAGTAAACTTAGGAAGAGGTAGATAAATTCTAAAGGGTTTTTTGTTAAAAATGTAAAATCAATATATTTTACTGATAAAGATTAGCTATGGTAGGGCTGGGGATGTGACTCAAGTGGTAGCATGCCAGGCGAGCCGGGTTCAATCCTCAGCACCACAAAGATGTTGTGTCCGCCAAAAACTAAAAAAAAAAAAAATGAATAAAAAATAAAAATTCTCTTTCTCTCTCTCTCTCTCTCTTTAAAAAAAAAAGATTAGCTATGGTAATGAAAGGAAGATAAAAAAGATACCTAGCCAATAAAAGAATAAAATATCACTAATGAGATTAAAAGAATATCAGGTGCAGTAGCTCTATGAACAATATGCATAATTCATATGAATTTTGAACTATGTGTTACAGTTCTAAGTGGAAATACAGAGTATTAGTTGTAGTTAAGAGACTAGATTTTAGAGCTTAAATCTGGGATGGATTGGGGTTTTCACTGTATAAATGGACTATAAAATTATAGATGGAATTACTAAAATAATTTAATACAGATTAAAGAATTCCAGAAAAAAATCTGAATGTTCCAATATTAAAAGGTTGAAGAGGTAGAATTAGCAGAAGTAAATGACTCATAAGAAAAAGAATGTAGGAAAACAGAGTGTTGTCTCCTGAAAATTAAGTGAATAAAATGTATCAAAAAGAATTCTACAACATGTACACTCAGAAAAGTGAGAAATTATATCTCATCTATGTATGATATATCAAAGTGCATAAATGCATTCTACTGTCATATATGACTAATTAAAACAAATTTTAAAAATAATTTTAAAAATTCAATATGAAAAATATAAACAACACCTCAATATCTAAAAAGAAGCAACCTACCAGCTCAAATACTACTGAGAGGTCAAAGATAAAGAAGAATGAGATTTTGTCATTGTTTATGACAACAAGTAAGTTCCTGACAAGAGGTATTTCAATAGAAGAGTGGAGGCATAACCAGGATCTTCTACAGGAAGGAAAGAATTAATTTAAAGTAGAATCAGGATTCTCTGTCCGTAGGAGCAAAAGTGTAGTGTTTGAGGGTGGTGCATAGGCACAGAGTGTAAGAGTTTCTAAAAATTTTTTCCGATTGCTTCAATTTTCTCAGTGGAAGATGATTTGAAAGCCCAATCTAAGAATAGAATGGGACAAAATTTCCTACTCTTAGATACATATTTTCCTATACAATCTTTCTGATAGTTTTTCTAAAATTTCTACTTTTCTAAGGGTTTATAGATAAGCTGTCCTCCAATCCTCTATTCTGTATTCTTCAACAACAATACTGGGATATATATATATATATATATATATATATATATATATACATAAATGAAAAATTATTAATTTTAACTTTCAGAGGAAAACTAGTTTTTATATATATATATATATATATATGTTTTTTTGAGAGTGAATTAATTTTATATGCAACACCATTTCCAGTTCTAAGAGAGACTGCTTACTACTAATAAAGTTCATAGGGTAATTGTCTTACTCAGGTTTTGCATCACTGTGACCAAAATATTCATCAAGAACAACTTAGCAGAGATAAGTTTATTTGAGGCTAGATGTTTTAGAGATCACAGTTCATAGGTGACTGTCTGACTCTCCTGCTCTAGGTCTAAGGTGAGGCAGCACATCATGGGTGAAGGGTACAGCTAAGGAAAGCTGCTTGGATCATGGTGGTCAAGAAGCACTGGATGGGTGAGTTGGAATAGGAAGTGGTCACAGAGCATGCTGCCAGTGACCCACCTCCTCCAGCAACATCCCACCTGCATAGAGTTAACACCCAGTCAGTCCTTTTAAACTAGGATGGACTGTTTAGGTTCCAGTTGTCATAATTTTATCATTTTACATCTGAATATTCATGCAGAAATATGGGAGCTTTTGGGGGGATACCTCATATCCAAACTACAAGAGTAATTAAACTAGAAAGAGAAAAGCCTAGATTTTAATCAGAGATAAAGAAACAAAACATGATATAAGCAGGAAGCTGAAATAAGAAGAAAAGGAGATAATTTATTCAAATATATATAAACGTGTGTACATGTGTGTGAGAAAAAAAGAGCTTAGAGTTAAAAATTTCATTGGGACAAAAGAAATTGCCAAATTAGGAATAGCTCCCCCAATGATTATGAAACAAGAATGACAATAAAGCCAACATTTATACAAATTGCATCTTTACCATTTGAAACATCAGGGTGTTTCAGAATACATGAGCTCATTTAGTCCTTATCAGTATTCTGTGGTTAATGAATACTATTATTATTCTAATAATAATTATTAGAGAGCTAATATTATTATTATTTTCACTTTAAAGAAAGGACTTCTAAAACTTAGGGTAGTTACTTATCCAAGTTCACACAGGGAGTAAACAGGGGGACTGGAATCCAAAGTGAAACCGAGCTTGCTGGCCTATTTTTCACCTTCAAATTGAATGCTTAGCATATATGTAGGAACACCAGGAGAAGGACTTCATTGATTTTTTCAATGTAAAGTTCTTTTCCATATCCGAGATTCTTTAAAAAGACACATTTTAATAGCATGACTTTTGTTCTCGAAAGCAGAGATGAACTGCCACTTAAGGTGTGTTCTAGCCCTTGGTGTGGAGGATGGATGACGATGTCAGTCTGTAAAGAGCAGTTCCACCAGCAAAACATTTAATAAAGCATTTCTCCTTGAATGTTACGATGGTATCATGCCTTTGACAAAAGAAGATTGATGGGAAACAATGCTGCCCTTTTAACTTCCTAAACAAGAACTTTGTATAAACTCATCTTTCCCATCTAAAGGAAAAAAAAAAAAAGAATCAATTTCTTCCATCATTATGTGAAAATCTTTAGAGAATGTGTATTAGAATTATAATACTAACAGTTGACATTTACTAAGTAGACATTATTGGTCTGTACTTTTCTAATCCACTTTCCATTGATGACTTTATTTAATTCTTATACTGGAATTCTAAGGTTGCTATTTTAATTATTCCAGGTTACAGATGAGGAAGCTGAACAACAGAAAGGTGAAGTAATTACCTGAAAATGACAGTGGTAATTAGGAGGAACCCTCGGATAAAAAAAGCAATTTACCTGTGATCTTTATGGGAATAAAGTTTGAATGTATATCAAGCAAAATATTCTTCATGAAATACTCTTGCCTAAGGAGATTTCAGAAATAATAAAACCTTTACATTGCATAAATTAGAGAAAAGGCTACCAATTCCATATTAACCTCTTAGAATTTTCTGTTTTTCCCAATATTATAGTATTGTAGTTCTGCATTCTTTCCTGCACTATTGTTTTTTTCAAGTGATGATTCAAAATAAAAGGATTATCCAAAAAGATAATCATTCGAGGCTTGCAATCTTTTTAAGGGATTGTCATTTGAAATTGTTATCAATTTATCCATTATTTTTATGCCTTTTGATTACATCTTTGTTTTATTCCATTACTTTAAAAGGCACTGATTGCTTTATGCTCTTAAAATAGTATCAATTATACAATCAATTAAATGTAGAGATTACAGTGAGGAATAACTCTTACTCTATAGTCACATTCCTTTACAATTTAAAAGGTATGTTGACATTAGCAGAACATACTGTGTTTAATAAATTTTCATTTTATTTTTTCCCCTGCTGCTTTTCATGTGTTTAGACAGTATTTGGAAATGTGTTCAATCCATTCAGCCATGGAACCAAATTGCATTTCCAGCCTTGAATTATTGTGCTCTCAGAGGAGATGGGACACTTACTTTGCAAGGTAATCATTTTTTGGAAAACTATGTTTTTAAACTATCATATTCTACAAAAATGAATCATTTTATATTGAGGAATTGGTGGACTATTTTTTAGTGATTCATTTGGGACTGTCTGGAAATGACAAATAAAAGCAATCAAACATAATTGCAGATGGAATACTTACATCTAAATTTTAGATATATGCATGACTTTGGCATGAACATTTGAAATAGTCTGGGTTCTTTATGTTCAGGTAGCTATAAGTGCCTCAATAACTAAACTATCTGCTTTGCTTACAAACAAAGACTTGAAATGAGAAGCTTCATAATTAAAATGCCTAACCATCTAAATGATTTCAACATTTTACTTAAAGCACCATCTTTCTTTCTGAAAGAAAAGATGGAATAAAGGAATTAAGTGAAGAACTGCAAAGAAATGTAAAGTTCTAGCTTTAATAAATCTATGGAACCAGATAAGATTAGCATATATTAATGGTTAAAACAAATAAGATTAACCATATATTAATGGTTAAAAAGACCAGTCAAGCACATGCAACTTTTGAAAAGCTACTACAATTATCCAAAATATCCTCAGATACAAATGAAAAAGCACATGAAGATTACTTTTCAATGCTATGTCTGTGTCATTTCAATATAGACGTTCTTCAGATGATACATGAATATCCTGCTGTGTTTTCAAAAATGCTGACTCCAAGAGATATTTATATGCAGAATGGAAAGTATGAAAAATAGCATTAATAGCTTATAGAGACACATGCAGTGTGTCTTTGGAGGATCAGAGGTACTAGCGAAAGTCCCCTGAGCAGACATTTATGATGATTACAAACCATAACTTTAATGTTAATGTTGGTAGTTTATAAATATAAATTCATCAAAAATGCACAGATATATGACAAATAACAACATCACAGGCTGTGGGTACAGCTTAATAGTAGAGCACTTTCTGGAACATGTGAAGCCCTGGATTTGATCCCCAGCACCACTAAATAAATAAATAAATAAATAAATAAATAGCAGCATCAATTATTTGAAAACAACAGATAAATTCTTTTAATGGAAACATGATCAATAGCATAGAAAAGGAAAACAATGTCAAAATTTAATTAGAAAATTGTCCCAATAATACATGTAATATTTTTATAAATTCAAGAATTATAGACTTTTAAAAGTGTTTTAATCATCTATCCTATAATTCATACATTATAGTTACTTTATGCAAACATTAAATTATTTAACTGCATAAGCACAAATGTATTCTTTCATTGTTTACAAGTGAACTGAATGCATGCATGAATGAGCACCTTGATTGCTTTAGATTTAGTTATATTTCTCTTGGATAAAGTTTTTTAATCTAAGTTTTTCAGAGTCTTTGTGTTATATATATTAAATATCAAATGAATAATTTGTTTATTAAAATAATGATCTAATAACTCTTCCTCTGCATTTGATCTCCATATTTTACTATAACTAGAATTTTTTTTATCTTAAGGACCTATATACTATTTTGACTAGAATTAATATTTTACATAATCTCTTCTTCCTAAATACTTGGAGATCACCAATTTTAAATTCCATTTGCAAATATTTACTTCTTATCTGACCAATAAAGTTGCACCAAGTTTTGTCAGGTATGGAAATCATACTTATTTTGGACATTATGTTTCACATTTCCCCTATGTGAATAAAGTGTTTGAGATCTATAACTGATATATGTATTTTCCTCTATGGTGAGAGATATAATCATATCAATTATTTATATTAGGTCAAAGCATACTGAAAAAAATTTACCTTGATAAAATAGAATTATCTTGTTCTAAAGCAAAAGTTGCCAGACCTGCTTATAAGAAAGTCAGAATCTCAATCAATAACCATATAAATTGGACTAACATATAAATGGACTAACCACAAATCTTAGACAAGTATAATAGAAATGTGAGAAAAATATGTATTTTTACATCACTAAATTACTCAAAAGATCCAGAGATAATTTTCACTGAAAGAGATTGCTGGTAATAAATTATGTAATATTTATATAATTTCATTTGATTCTTCCAAAAATATGGTGAGTGCAATTAAGGGTAAAACAGATTCAATAATTTTTTTTGTGGGCACTAAGGGAATGATTAAGCTTAAAAGAAAACTTGCATTTCCTAATTCTAAATGCAATTTTTATATCCCATTCATTGAATGTATAATTAGAAGGGCTAAGGGTAGGCTTCTTTCAACCCAAATTTTCTTTCATTGACACAATGAAAATATTCTTTCATCTATGTTTTTATTCTCAAGTAAAAATATAATGTAATTAAGCTCCTATGACATCCTAGTCATAGACTCCCTAGGAAGCATGCACTAATGGATATTCAGGGACACTAAGGATATTTTCAAGTCCTACAATTTGTACCTATATCTTCTCTTGGCACATAATAGTTGAACAGCAAATATTTTCTTACTGGAGCAAAGAACAGACTTACTACAACTAAGGTAGTTATTCTTTAACCTACCGGCATCAATCTAATGAAGCCTTATTATAAAGATGAATGTGACATTAAAATTTGTGAGAAAGTTTCTTCTGAGAAAGTACAGCATATCTGTGATATATATCACCTTTAAAATCTATACCTTCCTCTTCTTAAAGGTTCATTTATTAATCATAAAGCTTGATAGAATTAAAGTTGTTCATGCAGTTGGAATGTGTCATGTAAGTTCCTAGGAGCTTAAAATTTAATTTGTAATCACAAGGAAATTATATACCAATATTTCTTGATGACATTTTGTGATTCTTAGCAGGTCCAAAATTTATTTTGTTTATGAAAAATCTTCAGTGAGTTTGTCATGACACACATATAAAACTCACACTTTTTTTTTCTATTTGTAGTGTCTCCTACCATGTTATCCTCTCGGTATGTAATACCGAGTCATACTATTCTGTAAAATTATAGAGCATCTGTACATCATATGTAACAATTTATAGCATTTCTCTTTCACCAATTACTTTACAGCTTCTGTACTCTTTATACATTCCTTTATAGTAAACCAAATGGAAAAATTTTTATTAAGATAGTTTCAGTTTCCAGGAAGACTGGATATATCTGCCAGTTGGCAGTGAAGAGGTATCAAAAGAAGGCAAATATCAACTAATAAACCCTTTGAATCTGCTTCCCTCTGGCACTGAAGGCTTTTTTAATATATCTTCAAATTTCTCTTAAGTGGTTGTGGGAATTATGGGGGGCAGGGAGTGTCTCAACTAGATGGAGGCCATAAAATTGAGATAATTCTATATATTACTTAGAAAAAAATCTGCAGGTAATCTCCTTTCTTTAGCTTCTGTGCTAGAAACACAGAGTCTGAAACAAACAACTCCCATCACTGCAAAATTTTGTCCCGCAATGCAGTGGACATCCCAAACTGCTAATCTCTAATCAGGATTTTAGAAGGAGAAATTTTGAAAAATAGGCATGTGTGCATTTACAGGGAAAACATAGAATGTACTTTCACAGGGGTACAACAAACAATTGGAGAGTTACTTTAAAATACTTCATCTGCAAGTAAAATCTATAGATAGCATTGTCCTATAAATACTCGCAAGAGCTTAAAAATGATTTAATCATAAAAAGAATACTAAACATGAGTAGGGGCTGGGCATAGTGGTGCACAGATATAATTCCAATGACTTGGGAGACTGAAGCAGGAGGATCACAAGTTCAAAGTCAGTCTCAGCGACTTAATGAGGACCTAAGCACCTTAGCAAGACCTTGTCTGAAAATAACAAATAAAAGGGGCTGAGCCTGAGGCTCAGTGGTTGAGGACCTCTGAGTTCAATTCCTGTTAGCGCCCCTCCCCCCCAAAAAAAAAGAGTGGAGAAGAATTTCCAATTTCCTCACACTAGTTTACATAAGCTATTTATTTTAAAACATATAGAAAATTTAATCTGTACTCTGAATGCAATAGAAATCACAAGCATAACTGTAATTTTTAATCTTAAAAACAGTAAATATAAATCAAATTAGTGATTATGCTTTTCTTACATATTGGTGAGAGAAAAGAGTATTTACTTAGAAAGAAATTAAAAACTGTATAGAAAATATTCTAGAGATTTTGAAATTCATGGAAAGTATAAAGTTTATGAATGCAAAGATATACATCTTTCTCTTCACTAATTAATTGAGAAACATATAATTCACACTTTATGTCATGCAGTTGTACTGTTAACATATTGTTACAATTAATTTTAAAAGCTTTATTAGTGTGATGTTCGGCCTTCATGATGATCCTCAGTGGTCTCTACCTCCAGGTATCCACATCCTATACCCTGCTCCTAATGTGATATGAAGGTTGGCCTGTGTGACCAGAATATGGCAAAGGATTGTGTGTTACTCCTGAGATTATGGGGTTGTCTGATTGCTTTTTGGTGAACCACTTACTCTAGAGAAATCCAGCAAGGAACTGAGGCCTCTTACCTAACATTCATGTGAGTGAATGTTGGAGAAGATTAATGAGCCAAGTCTTATCCAGATGACCACAAACCACATCTTGACTGAAACTTCATTACACCTTGAGTCAAAAGTATCCAGCTAATCAACTGCCAGATTCCTTGGCTTTAAAATAAATGTGTTTTGTTTTGAGAAATGAAGTTTTGGGGTAATTTTTTATGCAGCAATAGGCACAAAGATAAAAATAATTTTAATTATGTAAAGGAAAAAAAAAACAGATAAGAAAAATGAAGGGAAATGCATAATTACATAAATTCTAGTGTGTGAATGCACACCCACATTCCAATTTTCCTGAACAAAACAGGATGATTAAGAGAAGACAACAGTGCAACTTCGTGAAGAAATAAAAAATAAATATTCATGAATCTATTACCCAAGTACTAAAACATCTGTGAATGACACATACCTTTCTTTGGGTTCTTCCCATGTTCTATCCCAAAATTGTTCTTACAATTGCATGTTGTTTATGCTTACATTTGATTTTATCACTATGCACCCTGGTAAATGTATATGGGGGTATAAATCTATATTATTTGTTTTTACTGTTCTGGAATTATATTGAACAAGTATTATACTCTAGTTTTCATAGATTTGATCTTTTCATTTAACATTCTTTTTTCCCTGATTTATCCATAATGTTTGTTTTTAGGTTTTTCTGTTATAAGAATGTTTGTTACCATTTTGGAAATATTTTTAGTGACACATACTAACTATACATATGAAGGGGATTCACTGTGATATTTCTGCCTTGTCTATATTGTACATTGGTCATATCCAGCATTCTTCATTCACCCTTTCCCCACTGCCTCCCCTGGCTCTATTCCCTGTCCCTCATAACTACTAAATGTAAACATATGAGAGAGAATATGTGATACTTATCAATGTGTGTGTGTATTAATTCTCTTTACAAAATGTCCTCTTATTTCTGGCCAAATAATACTCCATTGCACATATATACACTATATTTTCTGCACCCATTCATATGTGAATGGGAACCTTGGTTGATTTTGTGTTTTATCTACTGTGAATTATGCTGCAATTAACATAGGAATTCAGGTGTCTGTTTGGTATGCCGACTTCATTTTATTTTATTTTATTTTTATTTTTTTATTAGTTGCTCAAAACAATGCTTTATAACATAAGTATCCAGGATTAGGATAGCTGGAATACATGGTAGGTAAATGTTTCATTTTGTGAGGGGCCCTCATAATGTTTTCCATAGTGATATGGAAATCATATGCTAATCATACACTAATTTACATTTCCACCAACAGTGTATAATAGTTTCTTTTTCGTGGTGCCTAATGATATCGAACATTTTTATCCTTATTATTATTATTTTTTGTGTGTGTGTGTACTGCAGCACAATTTTGTTATGCATGTAATACTAGCATAATTTAGTCATAAAGTATGGGGTTTCTTGGCTTTATGAGGCAATACAGAGTTATATACCTAGAACTTGTATTAATTAACACTCTTATTACCAAACAATTAGGGATCTCAACATACAGAACTTACTGCTATTTTGTATTATCAGATTTTATTTATTTTATTTTTCATCAGCGTCAAACAGTCTTAGGCTCAGATTAATCATGAAGATGATGAGACTAAGCATCTTATTTATTTATTCACTGTCTTTTGGGGAATATCTGCATATAATATCCCAGAATTTTTAAAATAGATTTATCATGATAGATTGTTTTAAAAAAATAGCACTAATTGTTTCTCTTATCACAAAGTCCATGCATAGGGTAGTGTCTGTGATTTCTCTCCTTCAATCTGAGACAGCCTTGTGATTTGTTTTGATGAATAAAGTGTACAGTGCTTTGCTCAGATTTTTCATTGCTGTGACTAAAGAACCCGACCAGAACAATTGTAGAGGAGAAAGGTTTATTTGAAGGCTCGCAGTTTCAGAGGTCTTATTCCCTAGAAGGCCAGTTCCATTTCTCAGGGCTCCAGGTGAGGCTGAGCATCATGGTGGGAGAGTGTGGAGGAGGGAAGCAACTCACATCATGGTGATCAGGAAGGGGGGAGAGAGAGAGAGAGAGAGAAAGAGAGAGACTCCAGCTCCAGATACAAATATATACCCCATAGCCAAGTCCCTATTGGATCACTTCCACCTGCCTCTAGTCACCACCCAGTTAATCCCATCAGAGACCAATCCACTGATTGGGTTAAGGGTATGACCCAATCATTTTTTCTCCAACCCTTCTTGCATTGTCTTATACATGAACTTTGGGGAAACATACATCTGAACCATAACATACTGCAAGGCAGTTGTGTGACTTCTGGGTCTGGGCTTAGAAAGCCTTTAGTACTTCCATTTTCACTCTTTTTTGAGAACTGACACATTATATAAAGAAGCCTGACAAACAAGCTAGATAGAGAGGCCATATGGAGGGAGGATCTGAAAGATGTGGGATTAAAACAGGAGTCTCAGCCAGTCCTCATCTATTTAGCAACTCCAGGGTCAGATGTGAATCATGTCATGTGGAATTTTTCTGCCCTTATCTATCTGCCCAAGTCAACACAGTGTAGTCCAGAAGACAAGCCATCTCCATGGAGCATTTTCTGAATTGTAGAACCACCATTTTCTTCTTTTCCCCTTGCTCTGAGGTGGCTTGTTATGCTTCAATAGTTTACTAAAACATATTGTTTTCTTTTTAATTTTTCAGACTAGTATTTATGTTATTTGCCTTGCCAATATTTTTCCCATTTTGTAACTTGATTTGTAACTAGAAAAGATATATTTGGATGAACAGAAATTTTTGATTTAATATTACCATATTTAAAATGTTCTTTTCTTTAACAGCGATCATTTTTGTGTATTGTTTAAACAAACCTACCACTTCTCAGTATCAAAAGTATAGTCATCTACATTTTCTTCTAAACATTTCAAAATTTTGTCTATGGCATTTCAAGTGATAAGCCATCTGTGTTTGAATTATGGATAAGTTGTGATAGAGAAATTCAATTCATTTTTCTTGCCATATGGATAACAATTTTTTGCTGTTCATTTTGCCACCTCAGCCCTCAATCAAAATGGCATATTGTGTGGTTATATTTCTGGTTTCAATATTCTGTTCTATATGTCAATTTTCCTGTTCTTGTACACTTTTTATAGTATCTAAATTACTATAACTTGAAATAACTCACAGGATTAGAAAAAGAATTGTTTTTCTTCCATATTTTATATTTCAGGGAAGTCCAAACTATTTACTGTTCTTTTTCAATTGTAAATACATTTTTAAAATCTTTGAATCCATAGGTCAGTTGGAATGTGGTAGAGAAGAAATGACATGGTATTTGTCCCATCTATTGACATGGGGTATATTTCATTGTTTTAGAGTTTTGAATTTTATAATTTTCTGCACACCTAGGTCTTGCACATCTTTCATTATAGGAATTTCTAGATTATTTTAATTTTTATTGCTACTTAAATTTCTAAATGTTGCTAGTGAACATTGATTTTTTTTTTTTGCTTATTGATTTTATTTCAGGCCAACTTACTGCTTATCTGATTACTTTTAATATTTATACTACATCTGTAGATTTCTCTCTTCCTCACTTTAATGATCATGTCAACTGCAGATGATGATTAATTGCCCTCTCTCTGATCCTCATGTTTATGTGTTTTTGTGCTTAGCTATTTCCTCCTGCATTTTTGAATGTCAATAATGATAATGGGTCTTCCCTTGAATATAAAGGAAATATCTTTCACAATACTCATTTAGAGATATTCTAAATATTGTAAGCATTTTATCTTCTTTTTAAAGGTTTAGTTAGCAATTTTATCATTTTAAAATTGTCATATTTCCCCATAATTTAGTAATTGACTCAACTGTCTATTGATATTTTTACCTTAACAAGTTTTTTTTTAGAATTTATTACTTCTACATGTCTCCTTTTAAATTTTTTTCCAAATATGCTTATCATATTTTATTTTTTTAATGTTTAGAAACCGCAGTAATAGTTTTTTTAAAAAACATTTTATACACAAATATTCTGTATTTTGTGAATGACTCCAAAAAAGATAATCCTTAGAGCTCAAATCAGTTGCATATCATTTCTTTGGCCTTTCATTCCAAATTTCTTAAGTGCTTGGTGGTCTTCTGTTATGAGCTTACTATTTTTTTAATTTTTTTTTAAATTTATCTATACAGGCTCTGTGTTGGGAGCTCAAAGTTTCTCCTAAGAAGGTTTGTTTCAACAGCAACCTCTTAAGTGGTGATCTCAGATCTGGCTTTTTTGCCTTGTTTCTGTTCTGAGGTTTACTAGCAAAAATCAGCTATTAGGAATCCTATTTGAGACAATCGTATCCTTCCTGGTTGCTTTATGGGTCCTGAAAGGCTCCTGACAGCGCCATGCACCCACATTACTCAGGCCTGGGTCCCCCATCTTTGATATTTTCTTCTCAAACTGCCTAATCTCCTAGCTGGACTGCCCCATGGTCTGAGATGTTCCCTATCTAACTCACTTTTCTTTGGAGGAATTCCTTGATATTATGAACTTCAAATGAATTTTCTTAAAGGCTGGCAGGTGTTATTAATGAGAATTAAAGTGGGGAGTACTTAGGATAGAACTACCAGTATAATTTGAAAAAGATATATGCGTAGCCAGTTATGATTCACATAATTTTTAAAGCTTAAAAGAAAAAAAATCATATCTGAATAATGCTATGTGGCCATTGATGGTTGTCAGGGGCTTTGGCCTTAGTATTAACTTTGGAGTGGAGAAGCAGGAAAAATGGCAGACTCTAAAGGCCTTTAAAATTTTGTTTAAAGATGCTCCATGACATCTCAGCTCACATTTTATTTGCCTTGAAAATCACACAAGAACACTTTAGTTGAAAGTGGATGTAGGTGATCCTTGTTTCTGAATTGGCAATATTACAGGTTTGAGAATAATCCTAAGGAGTAGAATAGTTTCTCCCATTATAAAAATTTGTTCTCTAACTCATGTATAATAGGCCAATTCCTCCCTAAGGTAGACCTCCCAAAGGTCCACACAATAACTTACCACGCTCCATGTTCAAGCTCCTACAATACTCTGAGATCTGGTCAGTGTGAAGACCTAGAAAGAAAGAAGTTGGAAAATATGCTGTACATAAATCCAGCAAAAGGTGATAGTTTTGGAACAAGACAACCAGAGTAACCACACACCGTTTAAAAAGGAAGAATTGAAGCCATACAGGAGTCTCCTTCTATAGAGGTATTGAAATATTACAATTGAATGTTGGGAGGAACTAAATCTCATATCCTATGAATAACCAAATGTTCTTGGAGTAGTCAGATTCTCCTCCCAGAGAGAAGTTTCCTTGTTCATTCTGTACATTAGCCTATCACCATCCAGTTTATTGGTTTTTGGTTTTTCCTTTTAATTTTATTCTTAGTTTTCTTTTGTGCTATTGTATTTCTTTACTTATTTTCTTTCTTGTTTGTATTTATTTATTTATTCTAATTAGGTATATATGACAACAGAATGCATTTTGATTCATTGAACACAATTGCAGCACAATTTTCATTTCTCTGGTTGTATACCATGTAGCGTCACATCTTATGTGGAGTCATACATGTACCTAGAGTAATGATGTCCATCTTAGTTTTATCTCTGTAGACTGAGCAACCTTCTCAGCCCACTTCTGCACATTAAAGAGGTTCAGGGGAGGGTTTAAGTACTGAGCAGTTATAGTATAATTCAAGATTGTCGTTTCTCATTTAGCAATACGAGTCTCAAAAATTTCTTATCTGTTCAGTTGGTTGCACATGCCCCAAACCACATCCACAATTCTTTGGAGACACAATTAAGTACAATGGATAAATGTTTATGTGAACTCTAAAATTCACATGTTGACATCCTAAGCACCAAATAAAGTTATGTAAAATGTTCAAATAGAACAATAAAAAGTTTAAGTAATGTGTAGTACAAAAGCAAAAGAAAGAACAAAATCTACAAATAGAAACATTAACAAGTATGGTAGATATTAAAGTAGAATAATAATCACTTCAAACTTTAAAATGCAAATATTACAACATAGAGATTGTCAAATTGGATACAAAGATTCAACTGTAATTTTCATTTTCAATATAAAGATACATATTAAATAAAATTGATGAATAAAGATATACCCTGCTAACACAAAGCAAAAAAAAAAAAAAGTAAATATAGCTTTTGGAGACAGCAGACTTCAGATCAAAGGAAGAAATTCAAGATAAAGAGGGATCCTTCTAAAAGGGTCAATAATCCAAAAGGACATAATAACATTTAATATGTATTTCTTAAAAACAAAATGCCAAAGTAGTCATGATCTCAAGAGTAAACAACAATTGCAGGGAGTGGTAGATGTATCCAGTATCATACCTGGAGACTTTAATATCTTTTCAGCAGAAATATGTAGAGCCAGCAGGCAGAAAAATTGTAATTACAAGATTTTACAAACCAACAACATTGAGCATTTGGATACGATTTTTTTTTTTTTATTTTGAAAAAAATGAAAAAATCTTTTATTTCCTTTCCTCAAAATTTAACTTACATTCCACTTTATTTTTAATGTTTTAATTTTATTGTTTTATTTTAGTTATACATGACAGTAGAATCCATTTTGATATGATTATACAAGGATGGAATATATCTTATTCTAATTAGGACCCAATCCTTATGTATATACACTATGGTGAGATTCACTATGGTGTATTCATATATGTACATAGGAAAGTTATGTCAGATTCATTATACTAGATAGATAATCTGAATAGAACTATGTGTAGTAAATAAATTTAATCTACAATTAATAAACTTCCAGAATAGAAAGCATGATGTTCATATGGATTCACTATTGAATTTTGCTAGAAATTTAAGGAGGATTTTAGACCTTCTCTATACAATCTTATCCAGCATACAGTATCAGAGAAAATATTTATTAAGTCATTCTATGAGACCAGCATCATGCAAACACAAAAAACAGACAAGTGCATTAAAAGAAGTCAATACTATAATCTCACCTCTCATGAATATAACTGCAAAATTATTAAGAAAATAATATTAATCTGAATAAAAATCTATAAAAGTAGTTATATGATAAAGCAACTGGGATTCATCCCATATATGTAAGACTAGTTCAACACTTGAAAGTCAATTAATATGATTTCCCATCAACAAGTTTAAGAATATAAATTACATAATCATATCAATGAAGGCAGAAAAATCATGTGACCATTAATGAATAAAATTGTCAGCAAAGCAGAAAGATAAAGGGACTTGCTCAACTTTAAAAGAGCAATTACAAAAAACCCCTATAGCTAGCATCATATTTAATGTTGAGAAATGAGAAACTCCCACTGAAGAGGAACAGGCAAGAATATTCCCTCTCACCACTGTTTCATAATATAATACACAATGTCCAAGTTTATGAAATCAGAGAAGAAAATAGAAAGAAAACAGATTGGAAAGACAAACACCAAACTGTCTTTGTTCCTAGGTGGCATAATTATGGGGGTAGAAACTCTTAAAGAATAAAAAATAATCTTTTGGACTAAGTAATTATACTAACTTTTCAGAATGCAAAGTGTATGTACAAAGTCAGTCACTTCTCTACATCACCAATGAAAGTAAAAATCTATCACTATTTATACTCAACCTCAAAATTAGTACATAGATATAAACTTAGTAAAATACATACAAAATTTTAATGAGGCAATCCACCATACTTGGATGAAGGAAGTTAAAGATAAATTAAAATAATAGTTCATATTCATATCCAAAGTCACAGACTGGGAAAGAATATTTGCAAAAGCCATATCTGATAGGGCTGCTTTTCAAAATATACTAAGAACACTTAAAACTCAACAATAAGAAAAACAACCCAATTAAAAATTGGGCACTTATAGATATCAGAGAAGAGATATACATGTCAAGTAAACCTATGAAAAGTTTTTCAACTCCATGTATAATTAGTGAATTACAAATTAAAATAGCAATGAGATATACTACATACCAATTAGAATCACCAAGATGCAGAATACTGACAGGACCAAATGCTGGCTGGGAAGTGGAACAACAGGAACTCTCATTCACTGCTGGTAGAATGTAAACTGAACAATTTAGAGGACAATTCAGAAATTGCCTTAAAAAATTCAACTTAATTTAATTTAACATAATCATATCAATCATATCATTCAATTTTGTTATAAAATTGAGCAATCACTTATTTACCCCCAAAATTCATATTTATGTCCTCACAAATATCTTTAAAAATATATAGCACCTTAATTCATAACTGCACATACTTGAAAGCAACCAAGAAGTCCTTCATTCATGGATCAGTACTGTGGTATATACAGACATTGGAATGCATTTTCCAGTGCTTAAAAAACATGCATTATCTCAGATTGGACAGGGAGATTTGGGGGAAAGGGAGAGGGGATGGGAAGGGGGAAAGACAATAAAATACATCAGACATAACATTCCTATGTTCACATATAAATACATGACCATTGTAACTCCATATCATGTACAACCACAAAATTGGGAAGTTATACACCATGTATGTATGATATTTCAGAAAACATTCTACTCTCATGTAGAACTAAAATAAATAAATAAAAAATTTTAAAAACATGCATTATCTGTTATGAAGACATAGAAGAATCTTAATGCAAATTTTTAATAGAATCTTATCTTAGAAGGCTACATCCTCTTTGACTCTATGTGTATAACATTCTGGAAAAAGAAAAATCTATGAAGGCAGTAAAACGATCAGTGATTGTGAGAGATTTGGAGAGAGGGAGAGACAAACAGGCAAAGCATAAATTTTTGAGGGCAGTAAAACTATTTATTATAGGCTAACATAGTGAATACATGTCATTATTTATTTGTCCAAACCCATAGAATGTACAACCCACTAGTGAACACTAATGTAAACTAAGGACCCTGGGTGATAATGACGTAGCAGTGAATGTTCATCAATTCTAGAAATATGTACATTTTAAGGTATTATATTGATAGTGGGGAAATTGTGTGTCCAAGTTGGAGCGATTGAGGGAACTATAGTTTCTGCTCAGCTTTGCTGTAAACTTAAAATTATTCTGAAAAACCAAATTTATTAGTTAAAAAGAAAAACTAAAAAAGGTAAACACACATACCATTAGGATTTGGATATGAGGTATCCTCCCAAAGCTACTGTTAATAAGTGAATATTCATTTCGAGGTGAAGTGATTAGATTCTGAGAGCTCCAACCTAATCCTTCCAACCTAGTTTGAGTGGATTAACTGGGTGGTAACTGTAGGCACATGTGGTGTGGTTGGAAGAGGTGGGTCCACTGTGTATAGGGGGGTGCTCTGGAAGGATACTTCTTCTCTGCAGCACCTCCTTTTCTCTCTTTCTGTTTCTTGACCCCATCATGAGCTGAGCAGCTTTCCTCTCCAGGGCCTTCCCCAGGAGGTGCTTCCTCACCTTGGGCCCAGGGCAATGGATTCAGCCATCTATGGACTGAATGTGTGAAGTCATGAGCCAAAATAAACTACTCCTCCTCTAAGTTTTTCCTATTGGGTAACTTTTGTTATTACAAAGAAAAGCTAACTTTATACTATATAACCATGCCCACTAAGAGCATTGGGATAAATGTTAACTCCCTAGATATACTACTAAATGTTTTATTTTATTAACTGCTGTCACTTATGGGAAATGAGATATTTTAAAAGCATCACTAGAACTATCATTAGTCAATACAATGTTCAGAATATCAATTGAAATCAAGTTGCTAAGTTAGAGAAAAAATCATTACTGAATTTAATATTTAATATTGTATAAAATGAGAAAATATCAGAAGTTCTTCTGTCTTAAAAAGAAAAAGTTATACTCATCTAAGTTTCTTTGTAAAAGATTAGATATTTCATTACAAACAGTTGGAAATTAAAATATTTAAAACCTACTGACTTCTTTACAGTGATAAAATCATTTTTAGAGTTCAGATGATACTTGTTTAGCAAATATGTTACAAAATATATCTCACAGGACAAAGAACTCACTTTTATTCAGATTATGGAAATTTCATTGTCATTTTTAAATTTTTTAAATGGTTTTTCATGATGTCTTTTATATCTTTGGGGCCAATTTTTTATTTTGCTATGAAATGTTTCACAACGTACGATTTTTGGCCTGTGGACATCTTTTAAAATAACAGTATGGCACAGTATTTTCTCAGGAAATGCATTGCTTTGATTAAATTATGAAATTGTAAAGCATATATTTTAACACAAAATTTTATAAATTCTCTTGTAAAATTTGAAAACATAATTAAAACTGCATTACGTATAGAAAACTTCAAACACAATTGTAACCTCAAGTGTTTCAGAAATGATTTTAAAATAAATTAAAACTAGGTCTTAGGAGGATTATTCTGTAAATCTCTAATATGAATCAGTGGGCTTTAATACTATGAAAAGGTAAAACATTTTAAATGCACAGATTTTTCAAACACCTTAGAAAATGTGAAGAAACATCTTATTTAATCATTCATTCATTCACCAAATATTATTTAAAACTAATTATTAAGTGAAGTTCTAGGCACTTGGAATTCATCAATCAATAAGCAACTGAAAAAAAATAAGCTATATAGCATTTCAATTGTGACTTTAAGGCATGTAAACTGTATATCACATAAAGAGCTGACAGTGGTGGGAGACTAATTTATAATTTTAATAGTGTGAAGAAAACTACTTGAGAAGACAAAATTTTGGTAAAGACTCAAGGAGAAGAATTTATTTATACAGGTTGTCTTCGATAGCTTGGACTATTATAACAATATTCTATAGAGTAGGTGTCCTAAATGATAAATATTTGTTCCTTGCAGTCTGGATTGGGATAGCCAGGATCAGGTGACAGCTTTAAAATACATTTGAGTTCCACAGTGATAAATTTAAAGTGAAAACAGTCAATGTGGTTTTGTGTGTGTGTTTTTATTTTTCAGCTACTTTAAACAATAGTATAAAACTAGCTAAAGCACACACTTAGAGTTAATGAAGATTGTGATTTGAAGAAGCTGTCAGTTATTATATTTGAGTCAAAGGACTGTTGGGTTCAAATTAATAGAGAGGGTGAGAAATGGGGTTACAATTATCAGAAATAAAAATGTAGTATCCCCACCACCACCACACACACACATGTCCTTCTTTTCTGCCTGCTTTCTTTCTTTCTTGTGCTGGGGATATAACCTAGGATATTATGCAAGGTTTGCACCTGCTCTACCATAAGCTGCACCCCAAGTCCTTTATTTTTTATTTAAAAGAAATTTATGCTCATCCAGTTTCTGTGGTAATAAAGATATAAAAATATACCTTCTTCAGAGATATACTGAAGTTTTATCTTATAATTCCATTTCCCAGTGTTGAGACCTATATTTTGAATATGTTAACACTCAATACTTACTATTGATACTTACATTAAGATACAGTAACTTAAGTAAATAATGATGTAAATTCTCCTAGGTTTTAATTAGAGAAATTAGGCTTTTGTTATATTTAAAATTTAACATCTTTTAACAATGAGTAGGGAATTGAAGAGACCAGCACTGCTGATGACAGATACCATGAACGTAACTTCTCTACCTTATTCATGCAAAGATAAGACACTTGATGGGCTTGGGAATACTCTAATTAATCTTAGCTGATATAACACTTAAAAGAACCTCTTTGAGTTCAGTAAATTATTTCTCTTTTTGATTATATTTAATCATATTTCATTGTAGGGGTCAAAAATAGTCCTCCATCAACTGAATTAAACTATCCCAAATTAATGATAATTAAATCTTAAATTTTCTCTCCCCAAGAGAAACTTTGAGTTGAAAGAAGGTATGTTTTCATATCTACTGCAATGGCTTATGTTAATTTTGTATCTGAAAAAGACAACTGGAAATGTAATCAATTAAAAGTTTTATATCAAAGATCTATTAGTCTTTTGACTTTTTTATGATTTACATTTAATATTCATATATATTTAACAATGAACTTAAATTAATTTTAAATTAATAAACATGCCATAAGATTATATAGGATTTAGGTAACAATAAATGCTGCTTTAGACAGTATTATGAATCATGGAATATATTTAAAAAACTGTAAAATAAAAAAAGGAGAACCATAAAGAAGTTTCCCAGTTTAATAGTATCAACTGAATTTGGGGCATGTGTCTACTTCTCTTTCTCTTTGTTCTTGATTGTTGCTGATATTTTCTTCATTTAAAATTTTTTTTCACTATTTATTGACATCATGAAAACAAATAATCACAAAGGATCTAAAGAAGTTTATCTTGACATGGTGTCCCTGGTTCCTCAGGGTGGGAGGATGATGTCCATTCACTCCAGCCAGGCATTGGATGGGCTCAGGTTTTGCTGCATTTATGGTGATAATTCTATGTTATCTGTTTCTGGTTTGCACCTGATTATGGCTGCTGGATTTCTGTTTGAGCCCCTAGCACCCCTCCATATCTACAGCACTAAAAGATAAAGGAGATCCAAATCTGTCCTTTGAAGATTTCCAACTCAGCTCTCCAGCCATCTGTCACTCATCCTCATAATTTGGTAAATGTCTGAAAGGAGGAAGAAGTAGAGTGCTTGGGGCAGCCTCACTCCCACTGGACGTTTTTCTACCTAATCAAAGCAAGAAAGAGCAAACCATCACTCTGCAGTTTAGAAGCAATTGGCTTGGCTCTCCATGCTCCTGAACATTTCACACATTTAAAAAATACAGAAGAAAATGGCTGTATATCTGAGGGCTTTCAAGTTTTCAAGATTGTCCTCCACATCCACACAACTGCCAAAATATCTACCGATATCTCTTTCCCATTGGAACTTGCATGGACTGAGACTCAGCCCAGAATTTGAATGCATAAATGTCCTTTGGACTAAGAAACTTCATAGAATTTTTTACTCATTTAAAAGGCTTCCCATCAGTAATTATATTTTACAATACATTTTTTGGCTTTTACTCTTGTACAATATCTTTTAAAACTAGCATTTCTGCTTCATCTGAATGCTTTTTGTTTTACAGGTAGTCCTGGTCTGCCATGTCCTATTATTATTTCCTACCTAGAAGTAGTCTGATTTTGATCATTATGTTCCTTGTCCCTTTATGAGTTTACTAGCATTTATACTCAGTGAAGCTGATATTTTATAATTATATTAATAACAGAAAAGCTATTATTAAGGTTTTTTAATGAAATGTAGGTTGCAAATTAATTTCAGTTACAACTTGTATTGATGAACGCAGCCTAATTCCATCTTAAGATTGGGAGCCATCTCATCACAAAGTCATGAAAAGTTAATTTCTGTTTTATTACAAATTACTGAGCTTTCTAAACTTGTTTGGAATTGCTGCCCATGCTCTGAACTCACCAAGGCCTGGGTCTCCTTGACCAGATAACAATCCTCTCTGAAACTTCAATGGTGCCTCAAAAATTCTGATGTTGGGATCTGAATTTACTCCCTACCTTAAAATATCATGCCATGTAGATCATTAACCTGTTCTCTGCCTTTGTATTATGCTTGTCAAAGGTCTGTTACCTGTAAGTTCTCAAGACACCCCCCTAGGCAACTTTTTGTGGTATAAAACCTTTTTACTGGAGGACTTGGGGGCTGTTCTTTGGCCCGAGTTTCAGGTGAGACAGTCACTGGCCAGGTTTTGTGTACCAATACCAGCTTGCTTTAATTTGATTTAAAATTGGTAGTCGATGGTCTTTTCTTGGGTTGTGGTTCAACAGTATTATGCTAGGTTTTTCCCTGATAAATAATGAAAATTCCACTTTACCTTTTGTGTACATTTGGCCATTCAGGTCTGTAGCCTCAAGCAGAATACTAAATTAGAAGATTAATAAAATAAGTTGGAAAGAATGAGTGAGCAACTGAAGAAAGGGAGGGAGGGAGGGCCAAGAGAAGAATGAAGAGAGAAAGGAAAAGATAAGGAGGACGAGAGGTAGAAGGAAATCATGGAGAACAAGAGTGAAGGAGGGAAGAGATATAAAATGAATTCTGATAAGCCTGTCACAGATCGTTAGAAGACGTAAGTAAATAGGTGAATGTATTCACCTAGTAACCCAGGGGTTTTATTTTACATAATGTAGATAAAAGTGAGAAAGTTTTACAATACCTTCTTTTTGAAATTCATAAATTCCATACTTTATAAAGTCACTTAATTATGTGAACATGGGCATATATTTTATTTCTGTACTTTATGTAATAAAGTAACATATTAGTAAATGTTATTCGTAGTGAGATTCTCCCTTTCATAATTTGTTTATTTTTCCTTTAGCACTGTATTCATCTTTATGAGGCAATTTAGGTACAATCACAAAGTGATTCTGTTCAGAAATAAAAGACAGGAATAGATTTAAGTTCTTTAACAGATGTAGTAGAAACAGATGGGAAGCGTCTAACCCAACCGGCTAAGACTCCAGCTAGACTGTTGTGAATAAGCCTGGTCCAAAGATCCTTTTATGCCTATTTGTTTAATTTGATAAACTGCAATTTAAGTGAATGCAACCAATAATTCATTCCAAAATATTTTTAGTTTCTGCTTTACTCTTTATAGACACATAATTTCTGGAAACTTGCTGTGACATACTACAGTTCAGAGATAGATATATAACACAGAAGGTACAGGTTAGTGAAATATATGTTAAGGTAGTTTATATAATATATAATTTTTAAATAGAAACAGTGGTAATTTATTGATCAATTTAAACAAGTAACATCTCTTCTTAATATGTAGGTGTTTTTCTGTCTAGTATTTATCTCCTGTATTTGCATCAGAATACCAGAATATTTCGTTACATGTGATAGATAATTTTTCTGTATTTGTGACTGCACCTTTGCAATTTAAATCAAGCATTATTTTAACAGCAAGCAGGGAACTGTGTATCAAAAAGAGCCAGCTGTTGGCCTTTCAATTAAGAAAACATTAAGCCTCAACAGAATGACAAAAGAACCTACGCCCAAATCTCAACAAAGCACCAGACAAAGCAAAAGCTGTAACAGATGCTGCTTTCAGTACTATCAAATGCTTTATAAAGAAGAAACTCCCTTGAAAGTTTGTCAGTGAGAACATGCCAATTTTTTATTAATTCAGATTTTCTTCAGCTTTCAAGAGCTCAAGCAGAAAACCTCCTTGCCCCTATGGTGTTAGAAGTAGAAGCAATGATCAAGTAATTTAAAAGAAATAAAACTGTGTGTCCAGATGGCCATAAGGTAAGCTGTAACTTTCAAGGAAAGACTAAGTGTACTCATGAAAGAAGCCTTTCCTTAGTTAAGAGGGAGCAGTGTTTTACTACCTACACAGCAAACTGTAACTTTCAACTCCCTCTCTAGTGCTTTCTCATTTCTGCCTCTTTAGTTGGCTTAACATGATTCTTGCACAGCAATTCTGGTAAAATAGCTCACAAACATTACTCCTTCACAAAGACATTAGTGCCTTTCAATGTGTTGCTTTGTGTGTGTGTGTGTTTAGAGGAGCATGAGTATGCCACTATTGAAGGATCTAATTAAAGTATGAGAGTTATGGTCACTCTCTAGAGATGGATGCACATTTCAACACACAAAGTTGTAAAATTATACAGAACCCTCTGAACCTTAAAATTTATAGATGGTCTCTAAAGTAACAAAGACCTAAGGTTAAAAATAAAAACCCATGAATGTTTACGACAAATAAAAATCAGCTTTCAAATCAAGAGAAAAAAAAATTGTGCAATAAATATTGTAGGAAACATTTAGAAAAGCGTCTACATTAAATTCATACTGCATGCTGTTGACAAAGTTTCAAGTATATTTTTAAAATAATCTTCAAAATTAAAGAAAAATATGTAAAATATGTAGTTTTTGTTAAACCTTCTACCCTTTGATTGAGGAGAGATTTTTAAAGGTATGAAATATCAAGGCTATATAAGGAAATACAATAAATCTGGATGTATCAAAATTAAAAACATCTTATGAAAAAATTGCAATTAGCCAAATTTAAAGTCTAGTGACCCTCAAGCAGAAAATATATATATTTTTAGAATTAAATAGCCAAATAATGTAAAAATATAATGATAATAATGATATTATTATTCTCAAAAGAAAAATTGGCACAGAAATTTAACAGGCATTTCAGAGTATTGCTCATATGAAAATGTAAGTGATTCTATTAGTTATCAGGGAAATCTAAATAAAATTAAAAAGAAACAGTTATTTCACACATTAAATTGTCAAAAACTTGAAGTTATAATAGAATACTGAATATTGATATATATCTAGGGAAAAAAGAAATTTTGTATGCAGTTGATGGACTCACATATTGGTACATTATTTTGGAGGTAAATTTTTAAATCTTTATAAAACTACATTATGGTTTTAGAAATACTATTAGTCATAAACTGTGCACTTTCCATAATATTTTTATAAATATGCTCATTGTAGATTATTTTTCTGATAATGGTAAACCTGGAATATCTATCAATTGAGGAAGTATAGTAGAAACTTGTTCAATTCATATTGTAAAAAAAATTAGATGGCTTTGTATTAGTGCCCATTATGTTATGCTACCTGGAGTATTTGGTCCTTTGGGAGTTAATGAGGTCATAAGGAGGGAACTCTCATTATTAGGATTAATGCCCTTGTAAAAAGAGGCCAGATAGTTATATCTCTTTTTGCCACATGAGGCATAGAGAAGTCAGTAGTTAGTTACCAGGAAAATGTTGCTCACCAATATTCAATCATGCTAAAATTCTGATCTTGGACGTCCAGCCTATGTAATGGTGAGGATTAAATATCCATTGTTCATAAACTATCAAGTCTGTGGTTTTGTTATAACAACTATAAGACAATCACAATACCAAAATGATACACATTTGCGTACTAAATTTTTAAGTACTATTAAAGTCTAATATGTAAACTCACATTGTATTATAAGCTACCCAATAGTATAATTTAAGTTTTTTAACAACCTGTGACTTAGGACTTCAATTGGCATTGTTATGCTCAAGAGTTAGGGACCCCCAAAAGACCACCAGAGACCAAGATCCATGTAAGTAGCAAAGAGGTGTTTATTGCGAGCTAGTCGGTCCTCCTGGCACACAGCAACTGGTGACCCTGAGAGGCCCTGAGCCCAGGGTTTGCAGAAGTTTTATACACTCTTTGGAGAAGGCAGGGACTTCACATACATCATAGCATCTCTTAGCAAATCATCACACACCGTGGGAAAATCAAATAACAACTCTAAAATATGATTAGCACATTCACTGGTGGGAACAAGTTGGGTAAGGGTGATTGGTTAGTACAAGAGGGGGATTCTTTTGAACTGATTGGTTTAAACCATGAAGGGTGTACGCACTGAACTATATGGTTTCTCATCATGTTATCAACCACCACAAACTACTGGGGAGTCATCTGGCATCCCAGGTACTTTCTCTGTCTCATGCTGACTGGTGGTTGCTATGGGTCCTCACCTAGCCTGACTGAGTTAGGGACACCTGATGCAGCAGATCTTTCCTGTTATTTGTAGATAAACAACTTAGAGGGTGAGTATGTGCCTAGGAGTGCTCTGTGGGTCTTTCCGAGGACAAGGGTCACACCCCCTTCCTTGGACAGGCTTTGCTCTGAGGTAGAGGCTGGTTTCTCAGCATATGAATAAGTTGATACTTGAGGGTTCCACATCTGAGACTATAGGACAATATGAGTAATTTCTTCACTGTAATTCAGAGTGAAGTATTGGGCAAATATTCAAACTCAAAGTAGTCTAATTCTGAGGCAAGTCTTATTTCTGGCCTCTTGTAGGTATACATAAATAGTGAATGCACTTGGAAATCTTATTTGTTTTTAATCTATAATAATTTTGAGGTCTGAAAAGAGATTATTTGAAGATATCCCAGACGATGTTAAAAAATACATATTGCAATCACAATGGAAAACTACACAAGTGAAAAATGGAGTATAAATTAAAGAAAATATCATGATCTTTTCATTGGTCTCACCAAAATAAATAACAATTTAAAGGAGGAAGTTTATTTTGTGCTCACAGTTGCAGAGATTCTGTACAAGGTCAGACAGATCCTTTGCTCTGGGCCTGAGTCACACAGAACATCATGGTAGAAGGGTGTGGCAAAGAAAAGCTATTAGCTCACAGCAGCCAGAAAGTGTGTGTTTGGGGGGGGGGGGGAAGCTTGAAATAAGATATAGTTCCCAAGGGCAGGCATCCTGTGATCTACTTTCTAGAGCCACACCCACCTGGACTACAGTTATCAAGTAGGCAATTCAAGTTACATACCTAAACAATGCCTAAAAGTCCAGCCTCAGAATCTTGCTGCACTGAGCGATTATACTTTCCACACATGAGCTTTTGGGGGCTATTTGAGGTCTAAACCCTAAATATCAAGTTTTGAGAAAGTTTGTTCACGTATATTTAATTTACATTACAATTTCTATCAGTATAAAATAAGCCAGCCTATTGTTTGTATCATCCTGTGATAATTCTACTAACATATTATAGTAATTCTCTCTTACCTCTAGGGAATAGGTTCCAATTCCTCTGGTAGATATCTGAAACTGTGGAAAGTGTTGAAAACCTATATGTACTATGGATATTCCCTGAGGCAAAGCTACATAGGTTCAGAGTGTTAGGTTAAACACAAATCACTGCCTAGAAAATCAGAAAAGGTCTGTATAGAATGTGATAGTGAAGAAAATGGAGAGGAGTGCCGCAGTCTGGCTGCAGGGGGGGGTGGGTGACGAACAACTTGTGTACATTGATACAGCAGGAGTGGGAGCTGTTTATTGTAGGACAACAGAGGTATTTATACATTCCACACAGCTTATCTTAATTAACATAAACTAGATACATCAGTCAACCAATAAGGAATCTCCACACTTAATGGCTCGCTGGCATTACTTCACAAACCACTCCCTCTGGCAAAATGCCAGGCACCATCCAGACTTGTTTATAGACCTTAACATTTCCCCCTTTTGTTTAATTTAAATAACGACCATAGTGGTTTTTACACAAACACCATAAATAATCTGCTACAAGCAGAAGGGGAGGATACAAAATGCCACAATACCAAGTCAATTGATGGCTCCATGCAAGAAGCCCTTGGAAAAATTATACCAGCAATGACACCGTTTGCAAAGATACTGAGTTACAATTTGTTGTAGATTACAGTTTGTTATCTCAGTCCAGGTAAAGCAGTGTCTCAATAGATTGACTCACAGTCCAGGTAAATCACAGTTCAGGTAAGTTCTGCAGGCAGCTAGCTTAAATCACAGTTCAGGTAAGTTCTGCAGGCAGCTTGCTTGATCTGAAGTCTCATCCGGTTCTCAGCCACACTGGAAATTCTTCCACCCTCGTCCTCACTGGCACTGGGATGAAGGCAGGAACTCCGGATGGCTAAAGAAAATCCTGTAGTATTCCACTAAGAAAACAACCTTCTGAACAATTTAATGCATTATCTCAAGGTTTTTTAACATTTGAAATAAGACTTAATAGTGCTCATTACTCATTAGCTTCCAGGTGTGGGAGAACCATTGTAGTTACTGGCCGTGGAAATGATCAAACTTCAGGGACACGGGCCTTCTTCCATCTGTAGCGTCCCCGGGCAGCCTCGGATGGTCCTGGGGAGAGTCCTGGACTCAAACTGCTTCCAGGCACAGGGAGCAAGAGCCTGCGAGACTGTGCCTCCAGGTCAGGTCTAGATTTGGGCTCGCAGCAATGGAAGAGCCAGCTCCCCGGCCAGGAGGCGGGGAAGGGCCAGTCACCGCTGCCTCTTGGAAAATCCTTGATGCCCTGTGACCGGCTTGCACACTCGGCAGCCGCCTCTCCACTTCACGCACCCTCCGGTAACGAAAAGTATTTAGAAATAGCCTTTTGCTGCAACTTTTTTTCCTGATAATCTTTCTTCTTCTGAACTTTCTTTTTCTTTCTGACTAGAGTTCCTGGGCTTCTATCAACACATGCCCTAACTATTCTTGGTTCCACTGGGGTGTCTCTTTCCCTTATCAATTTACTTAACACCCCTTCCATATTTTCATCACAAAGACAATACAACATTTCAAGACAAAACAAGACACAAACATACTGTATCAATCTTCTCCATTTTCTCAAAATGGCCATTTTTCCTCTCGCCCTATCTGCCTAGGGACGAGCAGATTTGCTCCCGTCCTATCTATGGACAGGCAGCTTTTTTTTTCATCACTTACCCCTGAGTGTCCCGGGACTCCCCTTAACGGGCCACCATCTGCCGCAGTCTGGCTGCAGCAGAATAACCAGGGGGGGTGATGAACAACTTGTGTACATTGATACAGCAGGAGTGGGAGCCGTTTATTGTAGGACAACAGAGGTATTTATACATTCCACACAGCTTATCTTAATTAGCATAAACTAGATACATCAGTCAACCAATAAGGAATCTCCACACTTAATGGCTCGCTGGCGTTACTTCACAAACCACTCCCTCTATCTGTCGCGACCCCTTGCCCGCAAGGAAGACGCAACTCAGGAATCTTCTTTCAGCAGTTTATTCAGGCCCTTGATAGTTCTTCTTCTCTCTCTCGGATGCCCCTCCCAGCCTTAATAAAGCATCTCAAGCCCCAATGCAAAGCTGCCACGTAGAGCTTTCTCATAGGGTGATGAAAAGCCATGCGCCAACTCTCCCAAATTAGGAGTTGTTTGTCACAGACCACAGCGGAGCCAGAGCCATCTTGTAATGGCGACCATAGTCTGCAGAAATGGCAGAAGCGGCTCACCACAGTTCCCCCTTTCTGTTTTCTTAAAACAATACAGGCGAGAGTAGAGGTCCTATCCCACTGTGCAGAAGTGGCTGCATAGTATGGCTCAGTCTTAAGGAGGGCCCTTCCCCAGATCCGAGGCCATATCAGCCGACGCCTTTTTTC
>NW_026000019.1:5647650-5652493 GCF_001458135.2 Marmota marmota marmota
TGTTCTGTATCCCCAAAAATTCTGGAAGCCGTTTGAATAAGCCTGTCTACAACCTAAGATTCATTATTTCCTTAGATAATTGTCCGTGTAAATCTCCATGCCCCTGTAAAGTTTTCCATGCCCTAACCGCATCTACAGCAATTTGTGCGTATACGCCAGGATCATATTCAATTTGTTGCCGTTGACCCTCATAAGGTCCTTTTCCTAACAACATATGTAGATTTCTTTGAGGGTAACCAGCTGCTGCATTTTGCCTAGCTGTCTCCGTGCAAAATTCCTCATTGGCAACCTTCCATAACAAATATTGTCCTCCATTTAGCACAGATTTACACATGTTAGCCCAATCTGCTGGCGTCATGTCCAAGTTGGTAATGGATTCGACCATGCTCACAGTGAAGGGTGCTTGCAGACCATAGGTTGTTACAGCCTCCTTTAATTGCTTCACTGTTTTGAAATATAAAGCATGGTGAATTCGTTGCCCTCCTGCCTGTTCAAGTACAGGGCATGCTAATCTTTGGGGTCTTGCCTCAGGATTCCATCCATCAACTACAGGAGTTGAGGGCCACTCAGCTGTAGATGGAGCTGTTGGTTGAATTACACCCTCTGGTGATAGAACGGAGTTAGTAGCAGCCTCCTGTTGTAGCTCCCCCCCGACGGTTGTTTGTCCTTCAAGCTTTCTTCCTTTAAATTTTCCTCTGTCTGACTAGCTCCAGAGACCTTCTCTTTCGTTTGATCTCACATGTTTTCTACCATAGTCTGGACATCTAACAATTTACTTAACAGTCTTTCGGTTTGTTTTTTACTAATATCTAATCTACTGTAAAGGTATCGCAACCCAATAAGATAACATAAAACAAAACCGAAACAGAATGAAACAAAAACGGAACAAAAAATCGTCGTATCAATTTTCTCTTTCTCAGGGCCGAACAACTTCAAACCTTGAGCCAACCATTTTTCCCAGTTTGCCTGAGAAACTTCTAATGATAGGCAGCTTGAAACAAAAACAAAATAAATCAAAACAAGAACACATTCTTTTTTGAAATGGTCACCCATTCTCTAGCCTTCCCTCAGGGGCGAGCAATTTTACTCACCTCCAAGCTTCAGGCATCCCCAGCACGGGCCACCAATTGACGCAGTCTGGCTGGGCACAAAATCACAAGCCACTCAAGCAGGAATAAATTTTATTTTTGAAACTGCCGCCAATGCCCTGTATGCTCCTGGGAAGATTGCTGACCGACCCACGTGGCGTTCTCTGGGACCCAACAGGAAGTCCCTCCTCTGGAATTCCCTCCTACCGAACTTCCCCAACCAATGGGAACTCTCCAGGAGTCCTGTAGCAGGCTGAGGTGGACAGCAGGAGTCCAATATCCATATGAATGCAGATCTTAACATAATCATATCATCTCAATGACTTGCTGGTGTCACCTTTCAACCAAGCATGCCATGCATCATATTACTTGGCTGTGGCTCTTAGCAGTTGTAAAGGAATATACTCATAAAACATATGAGGAAATGCACTTGCACAGTGGGTATGCCAGCCCTCCACCCCCAGCCCAGCCTACAGCCTCCATTTTATCCCATCCCACTGCCAAGGAGTCAGTAATAAAATGTCCAAGGCCTCTCAGTTAAGTCCTCCAAGTTTTTTCTTTGGGATTGAAAATCAGTACATTGGGGTCTTTGTAGTCCCAGCAATGAACACAAAAGTAAACTGTTCACAATTTACATCTGGTGCCTCCTTTGCCTCGCAGTCTTTATGCTTTGGAGATGTTATGTAAAATAAGAGTTACTTGGACACAAGAAGTGTGATCCCGTGACAATCAGTGTGATCATCCAGATGGCTACTGAGTGACTAATGGGCTGGTATTTGATACACCATGGACAAAGAGATGATTCCATCCTGGATGAGATGGAGCAGGACACAGTGAGAGTTCCTCACACTTCTCCAAAACAGGGTACAATGTAAAACTTATGAAGGGCTGGGGATGTAGCTCAGTGATAAGGAGTTTGGACCAGAAACAATATCCTTGTCAAAAATAAATCACGATCTGAGTCCTTTCTCCAGTGTTGAAGATTGAACACCTGAGAAATGCTGAGACAAGAGCAGAAAGACAGACACAGACTTTCCCACTGAGGAGGGTGACCAAGTTGGTGCCTGAGGGAGTGGGAGTGTTCTGCCCCTTTTATAGATTTTAGATTTGTTTGTTCTCATGTCCCCTCCTCCTACCCTGCCTAAGTGACCTAAAAGATAGAGGGATCCAAGAAAGAAGCCAGAAAGAAGCCTTCAGGGTATGGGCTGGAAGAGAGCTGCCCTGGGGTTATTCATTAACAATTCCTTGTAGGGAGGAGCAATTCCTTGTGGACAGATAACTTTGGCTACAGGTTAGAGGAAGGAAAGTTTGCAGAAGGTATTAACATTTTATTTCCTTTGAATCAGCCCCCCCACTCCTCCCCCACCCCGTCTTCCTGACTCAGTCATTCATACCTACACTGACTGTCCTTTTGCCCCAACCTCAGAGTTTGTTAAGGATGTGCAAGCCCTGGTTTAATCTCACAATAAAAACAAAAATTAAAAACACCTCTTATTACTCTTTGTAGTTGTTTATTTCTGGAATTCTCTGACTCAAGTTTTCTATAATTACTATTTGTCCAAAAAGATAAAATAGATTAATCTCTAAAAGAGAACATTATGTACTAATTCAAAATAATATAATGGATTCTTCATATTTATATGAAAATGTTCTTGTAGTCCATGGATGTTTGACTACAATGAAAGAGAATAATTTTGAGAGTAGAAATTTACTTTTCTTACCTAAACACTGAAAATGCAGAAACGGCAGTGAAGGCACAAAATCATCAGGGATCTTTGCACTTGCTTATTCTGCCATCCTTGGAATGTGCCTTTCATAAGCTCCAAGATGGCTGCTTATGAGTAAGCAGAAACATGTACTTTACAGGCATCAGGAGAACAGAGGGAGAGAGAGAGACATCTTCTTCCTCTGAGGAATTGGTTCTCAGAGTCTTTGAACTAGAAGCATCAGCGAGCTATTTTCCTAAAATGCAAATTTTCAGGCCCTATCCCAAACTTACTAAGAAAAAGACCCCAGAGTGGGGCCTAGCACTTTGTTTCAACAAACCTTCCAGGTAATTCAAATACAGCTAATTTTTCAATGCACTGGAAATATTTCTGAGAAATTTTATACAGCATTACATTGCATTGCATTCCAATTATTGAGAATTATCACCTGGCTGCAACAAACTGCAAATTGGGATAGGGAAAACAAAATCTGTTCTGGGTGAACATAAAGAAAACCAAAATCTTGCAATTGTATTGAGAGAGAGGGAGAGGGAAAGAGGAAGGGGGGAGGGGTGGTGGTGGCAATGAGCAGTCTATTATATCCACAATGGAACGTTTTTTTAAAATAAGGCCAATATAACTAACATAATTTATAATGGTCTTCTATAATTAGTAATCATATAAAATATATTAAGATATCCATGTATGCTATAATATATGTGTTTCCATATGGGAGGCTGTATATACTGGCATGACTCTAGAATAGGATTATACATTGAGTGAAAATAGGAAGAGTTTGACATTTTCTTTTACATTTCTCTATATTCCTTTTTCAAATATCATATGCTACTGTGATAGTTCACAACAAAGAAAAAGAAAAGAAAAACTTTGTTTCCAGGGACTTATTCGCCAATTTAACAGTTTGAGGTTTGTTGTTTTGGATATGAGGTGTCCTCCAACGTGCTTATGTTAATGCAGGAATGTTCAGAGGTGAAATGATTGGACTGAGTGAGCTGTAACCTAATCAGGGCATCCTAGTTTGAATGGACTGTCTGGGTGGGAACTGCAGACAGGTGGGGCATGTCTGGGAGAGGTAGGTCACTGGTGGATGTGTCCTGAAAGGTTGCATCTTTCCAGTGGTCCCTTTCTCCCTTTTCTCTCTCTGCTTTTCTGGCCATCACAAAGTGAGCTGCATTTCTGTACCACACCCTTTGGCCATTGTGTGCTTCCTCATCTTGAGCCCAGAGCAAAGGAATCAGCCATCTGTGGACTGAACTTGAGAAACCGAAACTGTGAGCCCTGGATAAACTCCCTCTTCTAGGTTGCTCTTATTGGGTATTTTGGTCACAGTGATGCAAGGCTAACCAAAACTATGTTAAAATTAGTTATGTTTCAGAATAAATGCACTTGAAAGCAAATTTTTGGTCATATTCTAGATTGTAGACATTGTTAAAAAATAATTTTGTGTTAAATCAGGATACATTCAAAAACAACGGCATGACTGACAGAATTCTGACAGGCAAGCAGATAAAGTTTCTGAAGGACTAGTAAAGGGAAAAATCTAAATGAACTGTTAGCTGTAGTCTAATGTTTTCTGGAAAAAAAAATTATGTGTGTGGGGGGGGTACGGGGGAGGGTTTGTTAGTGGCCTTTGAAGTATGGTTCCTGGAATAGCAGGAGCAGCACTAACAAGGAACTTACTAGAAATTCAAATTCTTGGGCACCATCTCACACCTATCCAATCAGAAATACTATGGGTGGGACCCAACAATCTGCCTTTGAAAACTAAACTCTGCAGGTGTTCTGATGGAAGCTCAAGTTTGAGAACCACTGACCTAGATAATTACCTCACCTTATTGCTTTGTTTCCCTTCTGTAAACATGTCAGTAATTGCTATGGAAATATATTATAATGTAGTCAACATGCAGTTATCTCTGATATTCAGGGAGCAGAATGATTTGGACAAGAGAATACCTGGGATAATCCCCACACCCCTCTATGGCTGTTAGACTCAACTCCACCCCCCATTTTTTTTTTTTTTTTTTTTTT
>NW_026000019.1:5653144-5668403 GCF_001458135.2 Marmota marmota marmota
ATTTTTTTTTTTTTTTTTTTTTGCCAGAGCCCCTAATGAGAACTGTAATTGACTGACTCTTGTTTCAGCTTCTTTATCTCCCTGCCCACTCTCTAGTGCAGGTGCTAATGAGCAGTGAAATAGCCTGAAGGCAAACAGCAGGAGGGAAAAGGAGGAGAGCCCTGTCTCTGAATGTTTGATAATATACTATGTCAGAAAAAAAAAAAATTAAAAACCTCTTCTTCTTGCCTTCAAACTGAACATACCACTCTTAAATGTATTGGAAAAAAAAATACAGTAAAATTTGAGCCATTATGGTGGTACCAATATTTCTCAAGATTACTATTTGTCCCCTCAACTTCTGGTTGCTTCTGTTGTCTTTCTTTAGTCTTATTTGACTAGTTGTTTCAATGTATTCCCTCACAGGCGAATCACCAAAGCTTTTGTTTCCTATTCTCTGAGTCTGTAAACTTTCATCTCCTTGTTCAATTGGCTTTAAATGCTACTCAGGAAACCTACTTAAAAACAGAGTGAAAAGGAAAAGTAAAATAACATTAAATACCAAGAAACTATTACAGGCTTAATTCTAAAGGAGTTTCAGGATTTGAAACATCAAATGAACCTCAGTCTGAATGGTATTGTTTGGCTTCTCTTTCTGTATTGCTTTGCACAAAGTGGTAGCAAGCAAAAAACTCCTTTTAAAAATTCTCTTGTGACTTTTGATAGAAAAGAAAAATAAAACCCACTATTATTAACCTAGTCATAATAAGCCCAAAGTCTTCTTTTTCTATATTCTTTTGTATTTGATTCAAAAGATAACCCCTCCAGAATGAAACCCTAATATATTATTATCTCGTGAATCTTTAAAGCAATTTTATGAGATCTCTCAGACATATAACAGTATTGTAAATTATCTATCATTTGGTACCCTAGATATCACTACTAAGACAACTTGCATATTAACCCAAAGATATTGATGAAATCTTTATTGTTATCAGCATTGATGCCTGAGCCATCCCCACTGTCAATATTAATACTACTATATTAATCCTAATTCTCCCCGTGAAAGGCTGAGCCATGTTCATATCTGATGTAATTTATCTCATTGATCTGTTAGTTGCCTTTACTGAAATCGAAATGCACCAAAGAGAACACCAACGATAATAGTTATTTAATCACTCCATTAATGTTTTCAAGATTTTACAACATAGAAATACAAACTGGAATACAAATAATATGAATAGTGTTTTTGTGTAAATTAAGACGACTTCTTATTTTAAAAAGTACAATAAGTCTTCCTCTTCACATGTTTTCCTGAGAAATCCTTAGATAAGTGCTCTTGTTAATGTTAAGTTTAGCATTGTTTTTACAAATGAATGTTTCTCAGTTGTTTTCAATAATTCTCAACATTTTCAAAGTCTTATAGTCAAAGTTGGACTTGAATGCTGATAAACACTTGAAAATATTTGGGATCAATTAATGAATTAATATTATACCAAATGTGTTCAATTCTGTACTTAGTATTGAGCATAAAAACATCCAAAATCTGAAATGCTCCAAAGTATAAAACATTTTTTGAGCAATAACATGCTGCTAATGGAAAATACTACACTTGACCTCACATGACAGGTAATAGTCAAAAGACAGGCACACTAGTGAAAGCATATTAAATTACCTACAGGTATATATATATATATAAGGTGTATGGAAAGATAAATGGATTTTCTGTTTGTCATTGGGTCCTACTCCCCAGATGTTTCATTATCTATATGCCTACGTTTCAAAATCCTAAAAATTCTGATGTCCAAAACAGTGTTAGTCCAAAGTACTTCAGATATGGTATATTCACCCTGGATAAACATCTGGTTACTGGGCCCCCATTAGGCCAGCATAACTGGACAGCAGTAGAATCAACAACTTGGTCTATAAAGGGTGTTCTTTGTTTGGAAATAAGTGTCACTTATGTCATTCTTAGGTAAGGGAAAATAGTGACAAAAATATTCTTGGAAAATAAATTTATCCCTATATAATCCTGGAAATCTTTATTTTTATTTTGTTATCCTTTGTGTACCAATAAGCACGTTTGTCTAAAACAGTTCAAGACAATATGTTCAATACCCTTTTTAATATCTGAATTCTAAATAAAGATATTTGTTTTCACCTCTCATTGGACAGAATAAACAAAGCAATAATGCAATTTTAATAAGCTAATATTAGTTTTAATATTATATATATGAAATCCCAACTCTTTAAAGCCAGCAGCTGTTCTCACATAGCAGAACTGCTGCTAGACTTTATGAAAATAATTTCTACCATTTCTAATTCAGGCTTATCCACATGCTTGGAGAATCACAAACATCTGGGAATAAAGAGATTTCTGCCTATATTTAAGTCCAAATCTTGCCTAATATTTTTTAATACAGTAGATCTTAAAATGAAAACTCATTTTAAATATCGGCATTAAAATGGTCACTACGTTAGAGACCAGTTAGTGTTGCTGAATAAAAACTACCCTAAAATTCCATGGCTTAAGGGAATATTTTATTATTCTCATAGGTTTTGTGGATCAGGAATTCAGATAGAACAGAGCAAAGATAATTGTTTTATGCTCTAAAATATTTGGAGACTCAGTTCAGAAAACTCAAAGTCTTGTGTTTCAAAGTCTGGTGTTGATTCAGAACTGCTGATTCTGAAATAATCAGATGTTTGATTCAGAACTGCTGATTCTCAAATAATCAGATTTTTTCTTTTTATTTCTATATTTGGCTTCTAGACTGGAATGACTGGAAGATGGAGATGGCCACTTGAAGTTCCTTGGTATGACATGGTGTCTTCAAAACATGACAGCCTCAAGGTGTGGAACTTCAAATACAGCTTCAAGTTTTAGTATTTCTGTGAGTAGAGAATAAAGCGCATCACCTTTCATCACCCAAACTTGGACATCATCAGTTTCCTTCAACATACACTAATGATTGAAACATAGAAGACCTTTAGGCCCAGGAGTAGAGGACATGGATCCTACCTCGCTGGTAAGGAAAACAAACTACAAACAAACAAACAGGGGCTCTATTTTTAACACTGTCATTCTATTAAAATAAATTATTGTATTATAGTTACACTTTTTCAGTGGTAGTGTGAGGATATAGTATCCATAAAATAAAAATCCAAAATGCATAAAGATGAATTTTTTAGCATGACACATGTATAACTCCACTGTTAGAAATTAAAATGGACTCTATTCAGTATTTGTATATAATTTATGCATAAAATTGTATTGCATTCATTTATATTGTCTAATAAATCTGTACCACTTTAAAAATGTTTTGTCACTGTAAAATAAACAGAATACATACTCATTCATATTGTGGAATTTGATAACATGTGAAATAGATGCAAAGTCCTGAAACAACCAGCAACTTCAGATAAACACCACACCCATCACCTCCAAAAGTTGTCAAGTGCCCTTTGTTTTGCTTCCATGCCTTGAAGCTTCAAGTCTTGTTAATTTGCTTTTTTCTCTTGCAAATTAATTTATGTTTTTTTTTCTAGAATTTGGTACAGACTGTATATATGTAGAATATGTATGCCGCATGTGTAACATTCTGTGTCTGTTTTCTGACTTCGTTTTACAAACACAATTATTGTGAGATTTCTCTATGTTGTTGTATGTATCTATGGCTCAAGGTTTTTTATTGCTCAATGGTCATCAATGGCATTGATATATAATGATTTATTTATCCATTCTGTTGGGAAAACATATAACAGCAGCAGCATCCCAGAGAAAAACCCCAACATGGCGTCTAATGACCCTCTTTCTCCTCTTTTTTCTTTCACTGGCGTGAATCGTTCCTGCCGGTGCCAATGTTCAAATCCTGCGGGTGGGAAGCCTTAGCCCCAATAAGAATTAACTTCTTGGGCTCCGGAATTGACATATGGAAGAGCTTGCCAATAAACGGGCGACCCGTTATCTACCTCAGCCCTGCCACCTCTCCTTAGATCTACATAAACACACAGCCTTTTGTAATAAAGTGGAACCTCTCCGGTGATCTGTGTTGTGTGGTGTCTCCCATTCGCAGTGCAGTGCGGCGTCTTACACTTTCACCTACTGATTACCATTTATATTATTTGCATTTTCAAAGATGGAACTGTTGAAATTTTGGGGAAACTCGTTTGACTTTCTCACCAGAAATGAATCTATGACTGTGTGTGTGTGTGTGTGTGTGTGTGTACTATTAATCATCATAATTTGGGGGGTGTTCACTATGTATAAATTTTTCACTTTAAATATGATTTTTCTTTCTCTTTTGCCTGAGTTCTTTATAAAAGAGCATACTAAAATTTTCACAGACAAACCTTCTTCATTTACATCATTATTATTAATATTTTGCATTTTCCTTCCTTTTCGTAGCTAATTTCAGAACTTACTAAGGTTTTTCTGATTTTCTTTTACTGAGGAATTTTTTTCTCTTAGTACATGTTTAAATATTTTTCAGTTGTCAATGGGACAATAAAACCCACACCCATGCACATGCACACAATACCATTGATTACTACTAAATAGTGTATCTTCACAATCCATTTGGGACTTATGACAGTTTTACTGCATTATTTTTGTGATCCCTTCAAATTCTTCTGATCATGAAAATATGATAAATAATTTTCAATAAAATAATAATAAATATTAGAAAAAATTTGGTCTTTAAAAATGACTATGTTTTCTGAGAAGATTTTTCTTTCTTCCATCTGCATGGATGCTATTGAACTACTGGACTGTTCTGATTGTGATTTTTGGCCAAATCAATCACTACATGTTCTACAGTTGGAACAAGGCACATTTCAAAGAAATTCTCAGTAAATCTTGAGAAAACCACATTTAAATAATCTTAGAGAATCAAGCAATAGATATTCATTCTCATATAATTTCCCTTTCATCATGTTTTGATGAGAGGAGCATGAAAAAAGGAAAAAACGAAGAAGGAGATTTATAGACCTAATTACAATACCATATTAGCAAATAATGATTAATAAAAAAGTAGAAAATTGTTGATCAAAATTATATAGTGGCATAAAAAATATTTTTACAGAGAATGCTATTGAAGTGAAAATTGATTTTAAAAAGGACGAAAGCTTTCTCTTTAATCCATTCTTTAGTAAAATGCTTTATTTTGTGATAAAAGTATTAGCTGTATTTTTGGTAAATTGTATGACATTAATAATAAAACAATGTCAAGAACAACAAAGATTTACAGAAAAAAGTAAGCCTATTGTAGAGGAAAGAAATCTAAATAATATTTAATGATTTGCAGTTCATTCAGTTAAGAAAACATTTTCTTTCATTTTTGGGTGATGTAGCACATAATACACACTAATTCCTATGAACAAAATTTACTTTGTGAAATTGTCTTTAAAGATTCATTAGTTGTAAAATCCAGAGTCATGTGGAATTATTTTATTAATAAATATTAATTCTGTAATAAATCTTTATTTCATTACCTTCTTGTTAAAACTGGCACTTGATAAAAAGGGATATTAAAATTTTTAGCGAAATTACCATTCCAAACTCTACCAGTTAAGTTCCCACCTTTCATATTAAATTAGAAGAATATCATCTTCCTTTTAGAAAGAGTCAAATAATTAATTTTTCTTTCAATATATTCTTATATCAAATATTTTTCCTGGAATAGTTCAGTGAACTCCATGATAGAAGTTCTAATATGCATTCCCTTAGATGATCCAGGAGTTCACTTGAAAGTTATTTTCTTCTTACTTAAATCACTGTATCATGGGATGCCTTCAGCCCATATAGCACTTTATGTACATTATTGCGTGGTGATGGTCCTGTCAAAATTCTCAGTTTGACAAAATAGACTGGAATCAGCTCTATTCACCTACTTAACCCACACACCTCTGTGCAGGACCAGTGTCATGGTGTGAAGTATTGGCCCTCCCTCACTGTGTTTCTCCTTAACTTTATCACTACTCTCCCTCTAAAAACCACACTTCTGTTCCATGACATAGCTTTGTGTCACTTGTCTTCTCAGAATCTTTATAAACCCTATTGCCTGATTAACAAAGAAAAGCAAAAGAATGTAATCAAATCCAGGCACACTGAAATCACACTCTGACTTCTGATTTTATAGACTATTTCTTTACAAATAATATGCTCTGTGGTCTAAGGATGCTGCAGGTAGGTGTGTACAGAACTCAAGCAGGTAGCCCGACGGAGTAAAGTTATTTTAGAGACTGCTGCTTAGCAACAAAGAAAGTGTTATGTGGAATTAAGAGACCAGGGACTTCCAGATTACACTTTTCAAGAGAAATTAGAAATCCTTTATTGTATGAAAATAACTAGTTCTTAATATTAGCGATTAATTCAAATATTTAAAAGCCATAGTGTTGGTCAAGGGTCAAGGACTGGGCTGGAGTTCTCTACTTTAGTCACAAAAGATTACTCACAAATCATTCCTAAAAATAGCATTACTTCCCACTTTTGTGTCTTCCTAATATCAGGTAGTCTATCTAGAATTAAAACCTAAATTCACTCTTCTCACTTATAGTGAATTTCTCTTATGTTGCATTAATTTTTAGTCCTAGAATGTTCAACTGTGCACTAAGCACCTAAGAAACCTCAGAAAAATTGAGATGCTGTGGGATATTTAAAATTTTTTACTTTTGTCATATACAACACAACAGCTAACTCTCAAGAGCATGTAGTTTCTGTATTATATTAAGCTACATTTCTTAAATCACATCTCATCTACTCAAAGTTGAGGTTTTCCTGTGATAAAATGAAACACCGTGCAAAAGTCCTTGTAAAAGGGGAAAGGAGTGTAGAGGTGTCCAAGATGAAACTAAGTATTGAGAAGCGGTGTTATACCCAAATATATGCTTCCAATGAGTAAGTAACTTTGGTTAAGAACCACTTTTAATTTCAATTGTTGTATATTGTATGTTCAAATAGATACTAAGTTGTTAGGACATATCTACTCATGAAGCTTTTTTGATTAAAGTACTTACTACGAATAGAATAGTTAGAAAATTTCTTTGGGCCCAATTCATTTTGAAAATATCGCTCAGGAACTAAAAGTCATGAACTCCACCTCTGTTTCTGCACTGACATGGCTTTCAGATCTAGAATCTGGGGGTATTTTTGAAAATATCTCTAGTAGAATTTTACCAAATTTAGATATTTAATGTCATATGAATTTTAGAAGGTTTTTTTTTTCTGTAAATCATGCCAATTCATGATGCTTAAGCTAGATGAATCAGTTCTGTAGTTCTGCAGTACAACATTGTGCCTCTAGGTAACAATACTATAGTGTGCACTCACAAATGTTGTTGAGTGGGTAGATCTCTTATTAAACATTCTCAGCACACACAAAACAAAAATAAACTGGAGCCATACTACGGGGTACAATAAACTTCTCTAATTGAGGGATATATGTATTATCTTAACTATAGTAATTGTATGACAGGTGGATGTATATGTCCAAACTTATCAAATTTTGGACATTAAATATGTCAATTTCACCTCAATAAATTCTAATAGAAAAATAAAATAAAATTAGTTAGTTGGGGCTTCCAGTTTGGTGTGCCTTCTAATTTTCTATTATATATGGTGTCCTTATGTTTGTTTGAAATAGGAAAAGCTCCTTAATAAAGTTTTAATGATGGTAAAAAGTAATTTTTAAGTAGTCTGTTACAATTGTTTTATTACAAAAAAAAAAAAAAAAAAAAAAAACCAAACAAAAAACCTCAGTAGATTAGGTTTTGGTAGAATAAGAATACAAACAGCAGTAAAGTTTCAAAAAGTAGAAACTAGAGTTTTCCAACTTCTGCTGGCTGGTGGGGTCTACAAAAGCTGCAGGCGTCTATAGCCAAGAAATGTGTGCAGCTCTAAAGGGATTATGACCTCCAGGGTTGTAGCAGACCCCAGCAGCTCACCAGCAATTTCTTCTTTCTGTGTTCTCATCTCAAATCCACAAATGAAGATGAGTGAGTGTAAGAGTAGGATTTATTCAAAAACAAATAGAAATAGGGGATTGGAAAGGATCCAATAACAGGTTCCCTCTGAGTGTGCTAGTTTAGGGGTTTATACAGCACTTAGGTGAATGCTATTGGTCCAAATTTATGCTAATTCAGATTTAGAAAAACACTAATACTGTTAGTTAGTCCTGAAATTGCATTCAGGTCAGCCCCACTTCTCTTTTCTGCTGCTACTGGGGAAGCAGGAGGTTGGGGTCCTCAGGATGTTGATGCTAAGAGTTCCAGCTGCAGCTGTTCAAAGCATTCCTGCAGCCAATGCCTACACTCGGGCTAGGCTTGGCAGAGTATGGTGACGGATTGGCATATACCTCGGCACACTTTTGGCCACACCAGCATGGGAGATCCAAGTGGCCACATCCTGGCTTGCCCACTGTGCTCCACCCTTCTTGGGCTGCCATTCAGTCCTGGGAGAAGGGCTTGGCTTCACTATAATTTAAATTTAATAATTTATCATTTATTTGAAACACTAACAACTGATAGTAGTAATACAGAGTAAGCATTTACTACTTCTCAGAAATGCTATTAAAATTTTTGCTAGAACATTATTACTATTAAAACTGTTTTCACTGATATGAGGAAATATTTTGGGAGCATGCATCATTTTTTAAGAAGTCAGCATAAGTACATTATCAAAATTAATACTTAATCTACAGAATGGAGACATGGGGTTGTGAAAATCACCATGAGAAACATAATTTATGTCACATGTTATTTAATTCATTCCTGAATTCATTTATCTAACATATATTGAGTACATTATATATGTCTTCAACCCTATATTACATATGTGCCAGGTAATGTTTTAATCATTAAATGTATAACAGTGAAACAGATGTAAACATAATTGAGTTTGTTAGGTATATATTCTAGTAGGAAAAATAGAAAATAAAATGACAAAAATAGAATATCACCTGACTCCAGTGAGTAAAAATTTAAATAAGACTTATTTAATAAGTCATTTGTCCATTAAATCACATTTAAATGGCTACCAGCACATCTATATGTCCAATCTTCCCACCTTTATTTAGTGAAGACTATTTTCTCCAATGTGTGTTTTTAGCACTTTTGTTCAAGGTCTGTTGGATGTAGGTGTGTGGACTTTCTTCTAGGCTTTCCATTTTGTTTCTCTGTCTGTGTTTGAGTTTTTAGGCTAATACCATACAGCTTTGATTATGACAGCTTTGTAGTGTATTTTAAAGTAAGGCAGTATAATTCCTCTGACTTTGTTCTTTTTGATTAAGATTACTTTTGCTCTTCAGGTTTATTGAAGTTCTATATAAATTTTAGCAATGTGAAAAATATTAACTGTTATTTTGATAGGGATTGCATTGAATATGTAGATAATTTGGGGTCATATCGACTTTAACACTATTCATCTTGCAATCCATGAACATGGGTGAGTCTCCATTTATTTAAGCTTTCTTCAGTTTCTTTCACACAGAAGGATAAAAGACCTCTTCCTCTCATCATATACAAAATATAAATGTATTAGAGAATTAAATGTAAGATTTAAATTTATGAAATTACTGGAAGAAAACATAGGAGAAATACCTTAAATATTAAAATGAGCAATGAATTTTTGGATAATATTCCCAAAGTTCAGGAAACAAAAATAAAAATAGACAAATGGGATTATGGATTCCATGAAACTAAAAAATTATAGAACAAGAGAAACAATCTGAATGAACAGAAAACCTATGAAATGTGAGAAAATATTTGTAAACAATATATCTCACAAGGGATTTATATCCAAATATATAAGAAACTCAAACAATTTAATAGAAAATTAACTAGAAATGTGATTTAAAAGTGGTCAACAGACCTAAATAAGCATTTCTTAAAAGAAGACATGTGAATGGCAAACAGGTACATGACAAAATGTTCAATATCACAGATAAAATGCAAATCAAAACCATAATGATATAGTACCTCACTATAATTTGAAGGGCTTTTATAAAAAAGGACAAAGGACAAGCAGTCTGGCAATGATGTGGAGAAAAGGGAACAACACTAGCACCCTGTTGGTGGAATGTCAATTAGTATAGCCATTATGGAAGCAGTATGGAGGGTCTTCAACACATTAAAAATAGAACTACCATATGATCCAGCAATCTCACTGCTAAATATATAACCAAGAGGAAATGAAATCAATGTGCTTAAGGGACAGCTGCAACCCCATTTTTAGTTCATCACTATTCACAATAAATGGGAACAACCTCAGGGTCCATCACCTGGTGAATGAACAAAGAAAATGTGCTTCATATACAAAATCAGCCATCACAAGAATACAATCCTGTCATTTGTGATGACATATATAGAACTGATGGTAAGTGAAATAACAAGGCACATGATTGCACTCATAGGTGGAACCTAAAGTAGTTGATCACAAAGGAGTTGAGAGTAGAATGGTGGTTACCAGAGGATAGGGAGAAGGAAGTGGCAAGGTTGATGAATGGGTACTAGCTTACAGTTTCATAGAAGGAATAAATTCTGCTGTGCTGTTTTCCAGCTAGGTGATTATATATAAAGATAATATATTGTATATTTTAAAATCACAAAAAATGCCTTTGAATATTTTTCACAAAAAAGAAGCGTAAATATTTGAGGAGACCGATATGCTTACCCAGATTCGAACATTACACAGTGTATAAATGTGTCAAAAGATCATATAGTACTTCACACATAGGTACATTTTTAAATTGTCAGTTAAAAAGTATACAATAAAATTAAAAATATAAATGAATAAATAAATGGCTAGCATTAAATACTGAGCCTATTATTCAAGTGTAAAATGTTTAATTGCAGAGTCTGTGGAGGGTTCTAGATCTTTAGTGTCTCCTTGCTTTGATTTCTTTGAGTTACAAAGAAGAGTTGTGGAGGTCTTAGCTTCTGCATTGTATTCTCTGTCTTCATATTCTGCTAGGATTTCCAACCAGGTCTCTTACATTAGTAGTATCAGTGACCACAGTTATAAGTCAGGAGTTCCAAATCAAGGTTGAAGAAGGCCATCCAAATGTCTGTGCAGTTACTGCACAGGCATTGGAATGTGTTCCAAATTACCTTCATGGATCGCCAAAATACTAGCACTCACATTCCTGAATATAATAATTATATTTGTATTTTCAATGCCTGATAAAGATATTATTAAAACATCTCTTTTAGTTTTAATGTAGTTCAGGTCCATTACCCAACTAAGACTTTCAATAAATTTGGGATTCTGGTTAAGGACACAGAAAAGGCTAAAAATAACAGTGAAAAATACAAATATTAGTTAAGATTTCAACAACGACAACAAAAATAGGTCTTAAACATCACAGTGCCTTAATAAGAAAATATAACTATAATCACTGTTTCTCTATAAAATACTCCACATTTAACATCCCTTGCTAATTTTGACTTCTAATATTTAAATCTACTCAAATAAATAAGTCTGTCTCTTTGTTCAGCTGATGTTCTGTTCTTTTGACTCCATATTGATGTGTATCATGGAAACAGAGGCAACATGTTATCATACCATGAAACAAGAAATCATGTTATGCCATTTGAATGCAATGGAAATACACAGGTAACTCAGATTTCTAAAAATGGAAAAACAACTTTTCCACCAATGTCAGTGCTAAGAGCCAAGTATATGATGCATGGCATTTTTGGTCGAAAGGTGACGCCAGCTAGCCATTGAGATGATATGATTATGTTAAGATTTGCATTCATATGGATATTGGACTCCTGCTGTTCACCTAGGCCGGCTACGGGACTCCTGGAGAGTTCCCATTGGTTGGGGAAGTACAGTAGGAGGGAGTTCCGGGGGAGGAGCTCTTTCTGGGGTCCGGGAGGAGGCCGCGTGGGTGGAAAAAATCTCTGCCCCGGCGGTACCGGACATTGGAGGCAGTTTCAAAAAATAAACTTTGTTCCTGCTTGAGTGGCTCGTGATTTTGTGCCCAGCCAGACTGCGGCAGTCAGAATTTCAAAATTTCTGCCGATATCTTGATTCCAACATTTTACGCCAGTGTATTTTCTATAAATATAATAGAATTTGCCTTTGTCACAGGGTTTTACTTAACATGAGGACTTTCTCAGAAACAATTGCTACATTATGTATTAGAATGATTACTGAAACTTTGTTTTTCTTTGAGTTGCTGATATTTTAATACTTCATAATGTACCACAAATAAGAAATTTTATGGACTAGAGAGGTGAAAATTTATATTTGCATAACAGTTATTATTTATAGCACAATGAAGCAACATTCTTGGTATGCTTATTTCTTCTTTTAAAAAAGAGAAAATGAACTCTGTAGTATAGTCCATGTAATAATAATTTGCTAAAATACATAAAAGTATGAAATATATTCACTTAACAGTCTTTTCACTTAAAATTTTTATTTTTTCAATTTTAAATTATTTTATATAATAAATGTAATTCACTTTGAAATTATTGACATTAATCACTTATTTATCTCAAAATATATTACTACATAGAATTATTCATGTTTTAAGTATGAAGAAGCAAGTACTTTCTTTGTCTATTCAAATGTGAACATTCTTTCCAAATAGATCTATGTCCAAACCATGAATATTCATAGCATCTTCATCAAGAACACATTTAGCACCTTGAATTTTATGATCATAGTTTTGTTAACAATTCAAAAGTTTCATGTTCTCCTTTGAGAAAACTAGTCTTTCATCTATTTTTGAAATATTGTGTAAAATAACTATATTAATATTTAACCAAGTAACAAATTTTGCAGATAAAACATGAACTGTTTGACTTGCATCACTTGGTCTATTTTCCCCGAAGAATATGCTTTTTAAATTCTTTATGTTGAAGATTTTTAAATTAATTTTTGTGTTTCTCCTAAGATTCTGGCACCTCACTGAAGCTTTTATAAATTTCTTAGAGATTCCAAAAGCAGGAGATTCTGATTGTAAACGTAAAAAAATCAATATGAACATAATTAGACACCAAACAAGTAAAAGCTCTAATTAAAAATAAAGCTTTAAAGTATATTCTATCAAACTTCTTAATTCATGAAATACCTTTGTGCATTACACTGATGATAGTATTCTACATGTTAGTGTTTGAAATAATTTTCACAGACTATAATATTTCTGGCTCTGAAAGAACAGTTTAAATAAATTATAAAGAATTTTCATTAAAGGCAATATTAGCATAAATTTATAGCAAATCTGAACACATTTTTCTATCATACACTAAGAAACTTCTAAATTAAAAAGAATTGAAAATTTTGCCCAGTAATATTGTTTTGTCTATAGTTTGTTGTGCATGGTGAAATTTTTTTCTGTTCTTATTTTTTTCTTATTAGCTGCAAACTTATTCAATATTAAGCACCAAATGATTTCCAGTTTCTTATATGTATTGGTTTTAAATTTAAAAATACTTATAATAAAAATAGAATTAATATACAAAATGTTTTAAATATCGACTATTTAAGTTACCTTTATTAGATGGCCTCTATGGTTTCTCATTTTTACTTCTACTTTGCTCTTTTGCCTAATAAAATATATAATCACTTAGCTATTCTCAGAGACTTCATTTGAACAAGTTCAAAGACTTGTATAAATACAAAAACATATAGTATAGATAATATATATAGCATTTAATATATATATATAGCATATATAATATATATAGCATTTTTAATTTATTTTAATGAGTATGACTTATATAATTATAGAAATATCTGACATAGCATATCAAAAACACTGTGTTCTTAATAGTTATTTCTTAGCAACAGCCAAAACCAAAGAAGAAAAGAAACAAACAAATGAACACAGTATTTTGGGATAGTTAATTCTAGGTCACTCACTATAAACTTGTGTTTGATTTAATCATGATTTCCAAATAGCGTAATGTTATCCTACTAGTTACTAGTAAAATTTTTCCGGTAGTCTAATTTTTAAACATATTAATCTTCTTTATATTTTTCTGAAAATATTAAAGCTTTTGTTCTACTTTTATTCTCTTTAATTTAGTGTTACATTTCTCTTAAGGGCAGGTTTTTCAATTAGGAAGAACTTCGCCCTTAAGCTTATTATGTAGTTAGTATAGAACATTCTTAGTTTTACTTCACTAATCAGTGCATTTGGAAAGACCCCCTCAAACCTTTTTCAACAACCCAGAGCTGTCTAAAACAAATTCCTTTCTTTGTGCTAATACTCTTTGGCCTTTCTAATATACAGCTTCAAATATGTAAAATGTCTTTAGGATTCTTGTTATTTCTGCATTGTAATTTTGAAAAATTGTTTAAATTTGTATTGACTTCCATTATTATTTTTTCTTTGGTGTTTAGATTTTAAGTAACAAATTACATACTGTATAATAAATGTTTAGGTCTTAGTCTGCTTATTCTATTGTATTAAAAAATGCCTTAAGCTGGGCATAGTTGTGCATGCCTGTAATCCCAGATACTTGGGAGACTGAGGCAAGAAAATTGCAAGATTGAGGCCAGCCTGGGGGGGGGCTGAGCAAGATTCTGTCTTAAAATTAAACAAACACGAAAAACCATAAAAACTAAAAAGGACTAGGGATGATGCTCAGAGTTATAACACTTGCCTTGCACGTGAGAGACCCTGAGTTCAATTCCCAGTACCAGGGGGGAGAACACGATAATAAATATTTGGACATTATTGATGCCATAATAACACAAAAACTATGTGATCCTTCTTTGATGGAGTCACTAGTGGACATTTAACCTAAGAAGAGCTATCCAGTTACCTGTGATGTGGCTTGGTACAAAATGATGAGCAGGATGAATAAGATCAGAAAGATGTGTGGATGAACAGCCCTGTTGGAAACAATGTGGCAGACTTGGTGAGAGAGGGAGGGAGAGGAAATGATGGGGAGGGGAGGGAAGGGTGACCAAGAACTAACCACATTAACAACAGAGTAATAATAGAGCTACCATTGGCCTCGGTTAATCTTCTTAGAGGTAATATGAGTGTATGCTTATTCTTTGCCACTAAAAGTAGCTATCTTAGAACTCAGAGGAAAGATCATACTCAAGGCAAAATCCAATGCTATACCATGGTTATATAATTTGAATTTCTAACTACTAAAGAGGTTTAATGCCTTTTCTATGACATTTGCTCTGTATTTTTGTGCTTTTTAATTTAAAAAATTTACTACTACATAAAAACATGAAAGTTGTATGTATTAATGGTGTACCATGTATTAGTGCTTATATATTATATATATATATATATATATATATATA
>NW_026000019.1:5668911-5714995 GCF_001458135.2 Marmota marmota marmota
AAATGTTTGTATCACACTGAATTTATTTTTCTCCTCAGTCACTTATCATTTCTTTATGTTGAACTCTTTGAAACTAGTTTTCTACTAGTGATTTGAAGTATAGAGTACATTACTCCTATCTATAATCATCCTGCTATGCATTAGCCTACCAGAAATTGCTTCTGTATGCTTTACCAATTATCAGGGTTCTACATGACACTAAAGATTATGACAGTTTTCTATCTATGTAGAAATATAAACCTGTAATCAAATATGTCTGAAGTGAAAGATTCACTGGATATAATTAATAACACATTAGATTCTGGAGAAAATGATATTAGTGCATGCAAAGTTTGAGATGCAGAAACTATGTCTTAAAGAACATAGAGAATAGACCTAAGAAAAATGAGGCTTTTGTCACATGTGAAATATATTAAGATAAAGTAATTAAACTGGCACAGTAGTATATGTCTAATTCCAGAGGCTCCAGAGGCTGAGGCAGGAGGATTGCAAGTTCAAAACCAGTCTCAGCAATTTAGTGAGACCCTGCCTCAAAATAAAAGTTTGGTGATGTGATTCAGTGGTTAAGTGCTCCTGTATTAAATTCTCAGTACCTAACCCCCGCCCCCCCCCCTGAATAAAGTAATTGAAAGAGACATTTGAGAAAAATTTAAGTTGCTGTTTGAAAGGATTACTTTATCCGATAAACCTCTAGAATCAAAAAGAGTAAAAACAACAGAAGGCCAACAAAAACTGAAAACATGAGTTACTAATAGCATGGATATAAAAGAAAATTTTATCTGAAATCCTATAGACATAAGAAATGAAAGAGTAACATGAAAATATTTATTCCAGTTCACTTCACAAATGTAATAATGAAATCCTTGAAGGAAATGAATTCCAAAAAAACAAAAACAAAAACAAATTCACATAGCCCCACATCTCTTAAAATTAATTTTTATTTAAAGTATACTAAATTACTACTTCTTATAAAGAAAGTCATCTCTTTAGTTGCTTTGACTAATAAATTCTTAAAAAAGAAAAGACAGGAAGAAGGAATAATTATTATTGATCTTATATAAATAATACTGGAAGATATAGTAGATAAGAACATTGGAATATTTTCAACTCACTTTATGAGGGCAAAATAACCCTGAAACCAAAATGCAGTTAATTTCATTACAGTGGAAAACAGCAGGCTGCTTTCTAATGGCATATTCGAAGACTCTTCATAAAAATCAAATTGAAGGGGATATGCTTCCTTTAATTTCTGTGTTCTTCGGTTTCTCTCATCATAATTCATAGGTTATAGTATAAGTCTTCAACTCCTGGGTTTATTCACAAGAATTTTACTCTTTTAAATGCTATTGTAAATGAAATTATTTTCTTCTTTTTCAGATAGTTTATTGTCATATATAGAAATACAATTCATTTTGTATGCTGACTTTTTAATGCTCATTTACTAATTTGTTTACTAATTCAACAGTTTTTGGTATTGGCTTCAGTATGATATATACTTCTCTCTATATAAAATTTTATATATGTATTTAAAATCATAAAATTTAAGCAGATATAATATTATTTTTCCTTTTATATTTGTCTATCTTCTATTTTGTCTTTTTGTCTAGTGGTTCTGATCGGTACAAATGTTGAATAGAACATACTTTTCTTGTTCCTGATCTTGGAAGAAAAGCTTTCAGTTTGTTATCATCAAATATGATATTTACTTTGGGTTTGTTATATAAGGCCTTTATGTTTAGGTAAATTCATTTAATATGTATTTTCTTAGGAATATCTGCTTCCTAATGAAGGGTGTAGAATTTTGTCCAATTTCTGTTATCAATTGAGATAATCGTGACTTTTATGCTTCATTCTGTTAAGGTAGCATATCTTATCAATTTATTTGCATATGTTGACCAACCTTCTATCCCAGGAATAAATCCAGCTAGGTCAGAGGGTACGTCCTCTTACTATGTCCTCTTAATAAGTCCTCTATCGCATTGCAAATTGAATCTTCCATATTTTTAAAAATATGTTCTCACATAGTTAATATCTAAAACTATTTTTTTCAGCACTAGGATTGAACCTAGTGGTTGAGTTCATGCTGTTCTATCACTAAGCTATATCCCCTTCCTTTTTTATTTTGAGACAGGGTTTTGGTAAGTTGTTCAAGCTGTCATCAAACTTGTGATCCTCCTGCCTTAGTCTCCTGAGTAGCTGAGATTAGAGGTATATACCATCACCCTCAGCTTTCTCTTTTTAATTAAGGAATGTTTACTTATATATCAACATTTTTGCATAATTCAATAATTCTTGACAAATGTTCACAATGCACAATTATAAGATGGAGTTGAATTACAGCTATATTAGAAAAGTTCTAACTCTATCATTGGAGATGTCTGTAAAAATAGTTTTTTTAGTATTGACCAAGATAAGGCAGTAGAGTTCAGGCATGGTGCTGCACACCTGTAATCCCAGTGACTTGGGAGGCTGAGGCAGGTAGAACTTAAATTTAAAAGCCAGCCTGAGCAATTAAGCAAGACATTAAGCAACTTAGTGAAATCTTGTCTCAAAATAAAAAAAATAAAAAGGACTGTGGATGTGGCTCAGTGGTTAAGCACCCTTGGGTTCAATCTCTGGCATCACCCCCACTCCCCCAAAAGATAAGTGCACTAGAATGTATTGTGGTCTTCAAAGTCTAAAATTCCTCTGGATAAAAAAGATATTGCTTATATTGGACCTGGAATCACCAGATCAAACATAATATACTGATAATTGGGAACTAGAATCCAATCTTATTACACATTCCGAACTATGGATGGAAGATTTTCGTTTCTCATTTTTCTGAACTGCTATCCAGGAAGCTAGAAGGAACTAATGAGCATTTGTTCAAAGCAGTAAAAGTAAGTATGGCTAGCACTGGCCAAGATAGCAGTCTGAACATTGAAAGAGAAAGCTCAATAAATGAGCTGAATAATAGAATCAACACAGTTGAAGAGCAATTTTGGCAACTACTAGACTCAATCAATGAACCCTCTGAAGGTGATTGATCAATTACCCTAGCTTGTACAGGAACCTACTTTACTTCCTGCTGATTTAGCAACATGAAGAGAGAAAAAAGAAAAAAAAATGGCCCAGGGCAATCCTGACATCCAATTTAAAGGAACCATGACTATTTCCTGGTGGAAGTATTTGTTCTTTTGGTATAGAATTAACTCATTGAGTCAATATTGTAGGAATCAAGAAAGAAAATGCTTTAGCAGGTAATTTGGCATCACACTGAGAGTTGCATTCCTATTGATTTGTGGAGACATGCATTCTAGTCATGGGAGAAAGACCATTAGATGCTTAGTACTGTGTCAATGAAAGCATTTATTGCAATATCAAGAATACTCTACAACCACAAAAGGAATTTTAACTTTAAGATGACCTCATAATTAAGAACACATCAAACAGGTCATCACATGATTTTCTCCAACAGTCTTGATTAGTAAAGTATATGATTTCTCCAAAAATTTATGGGTGAATCAATTTTGGCAATTCTGTCACAACCAAAATGTCCTGTGTTGGATACTATGGCAAGGAATAGAACTGTCTTTCACAGTATAAGTGTGATGATGCTGGAAGAACCACTGTGGGAACAAAGGAAATTCCTTACCTAGAACATGTGTCCACCTGTTTTAGTCAGCTGTTTCACTACTGTGACTAAAAGAACTGAGCAGAAAAACTATAGAGGAGGACAATTTATTTGAGGCCTGATGGTTTCAGAAGTCTTAGTCCATAGAAGGCCAGCTCTAGTGTGGTGGAGGGAAACAACTCACACCATGATCAGAAAGCAGAGAGACTCCACTCACCAGAAACAAATATGTACCCAAAGCCACACCCCAATTCCCACCTCTAGCATCCACCCCCTACCACTTCAGTTATCACTCAGTGAATCCCTATCAGGGAATTAAATCACTGATTGGGTTAAGAATTGTAACCCAATCGTTTCTCTTCTGAACCTTCTTGCATTGTCTCACACAAGGACTTTTGGAGGATACCTCACATACAAACCATAACACCATCTTTGAGGACAAATCATAGCCCTATTCTAGTTGAAAAATATACACAATCTGTCAGTAAATGTCTAGCTGGTTCTCTGTAGAATGTATATAGAGATCACAGCATTGTTCTTGGCTCTTCAGAGGTTGGACATTTAGCAATGACAGTAGCCACATTCTTCTTGGGCAAGAATATCATGTAGTTGAACCCATGCATAGATTTCATCTGTTATGACCATTGTATATAAAACCATTAAACAAATACTGACATAACTGGGGAAATAAATGAGTAGTAACATTTCCATCTGCTAATTGAGAGCAATATCCACTTTATAACCAATTATACACATTCAATAGGGCACTATATAATTTTGGATTCATTCTATAATACTGTAAAAAGCAATTCTCAAAAAAATTTAAGAAAACTGCAAGATTCAAAAAGCTTTTAAAGTATCTGTCAACTCCTTTGTAATGCAACAGCAAGAGGTTTATGACAAGAATCCCTGGATTCTGCATTCAGGTTATACCTATTTTAAGTTAATGGAATAGGATGTTTTAAGGTAATGGCAAAGCTAGTAAATTCCATGGTCATAAGCACATTGTTTACCATGATTTTCTTTAAAACAAGTTTATTGGCCAGAAGAATTTCTTTTGCAAGTTAAAAAATACAGCTTTAGCAGAAACATTTGGTAAAGGTAGCAAATCTGCATCCATAAAGTTGTCTGTTTTAGGAAAATAAACTTGCTGCTTATTCTTTAATAAAATTGATTTGATGTAATTTAATGTGCTCACTCTTTCCTCTAGTGGGTGATATCATATTGAAAGCTTTGGTTAGCATGTTGGGCACTGTGATAATTTAAAATTTGGGAACCATGATTAATTTTTTTTTTAAAAGGACCAGGAGTGTTTTTTTTTTTTTTGATATCTATATGAATGTTCCTTTGAAAAGGAGGGAGACCCTCATTGTTATACAAAATTACATATAAGAGGTTGTGAGGGGAATGGGAAAATAAACAAGGAGAAATATGAATTACAGTGGCTGGGGTAGAGAGAGAAGATGGGAGGGGAGGGAGGGGGGATGGTAGAGGATAGGAAAGGTAGCAGAATACAACAGTTACTAATAGGGCATTATGTAAAAATGTGGATGTGCAACCGATGTGATTCTGCAATCTGTATTTGGGGTAAAATTGGGAGTTCATAACCAACTTGAATCTAATGTATGAAATATGATATGTCAAGAGCTTTATAATGTTTTGAACAACCAATAAAAAAAATTAAAAAAAAAAAAAAAAAAAAAAGTGACTTTAATTCCATGTCTCAAGTAGAATCCAATTAGGGTCAGTCTGTGATGTACTTAGGCCATCAAATTGGTGATTACTTACTTTCTAATTTTGGAACATCTGTCATTTTATGAAGAACAGCAGGCCATCCTTCGTAATGATGAATGACAAGTGGATCACTTGTCTTCATCAACCCAACAGTTTGTCAACTGCTAGATATGTGAATGAGACAATCCTAGATTTCCCACTCACAAATTGGCTATTCAGATTATTGGATCCTCATAATAGAGATAAGCAGACATTATCCAATTCTGCCTAGATAAAAGTGCCATTTAGTCCACAGAATCATAAACTAAGTAAGTAGTTTAAAACACTGAGTTTCAAGGAAGCGTATTTTCACAGTAAGAGATAACAACTAAAGATACTCAGAAGTGACTAGAGCCAAATTAGGATTGCTGGGTGGAGGTCCAGGTTGCTCACTACTACTCTGTCATCTTTGTCCCTGGACCTATTTATTGGGGGAAGACACAGAACAACATTCACAGTAAAAGTTATCTAGTCCAACTGATTATTGAGAGTCCCACTGCTCTCCTTTGACAAATATTTACTTGACCCATAATTATTCTCATATTTGCTTTCTATTCTAAAAGTTTCATCTAGCATGTCTTTTCCAGACTCTCTGATCATTCCTTTTATAAACTTGATTTTTCCCACTTCTGACCATATAGTTATAACAGTGTCTGTGCCAAGTCTCCAGCCATTCAGAAAAAAAAAAATATTAGCCAATAAATCAACATAGAAATGGAGATGTCACAATCTCTCTAACCAAGCAACATAAACAACCAGGTACAATGCTAAAAGCTTTGCAAACTGAGATTTCCCTTTAGCACTGTCCTTCATAGACTCTCTTGAATGGTGTTACAATGTTATCATTGTCTACTTGCAAGTATCCCAGGGTATTGCACAAAACCTGCAGTAGAATAGTTTGTGTCAACCCTGCTTCTGTCTCTGATAGATACTTTAGCATCTGCCCTAAATTCATAAGCAGACACGCCTTATGCTAGACAACCAGGTAACATACCTGTTACTTTGCCTTGGCATCCTGCCTCCTTGCCTCTCCCTACCTCTCCTTAGGAAGAGTTCTCTTATGGACAGTTTTTCTGTTTGTTTTTAATGATATGAAACACCAATCCAGAGTGCATACCCCAATGACCTCCATATTGATTGTTCACCTTCTGGGCCACTATATTCCTGACCTAATCAACCCAGGAGCAGGTACCAGATAACTAGGAATAGCAACAATGCTTTAGAGATGGGTGAAATTATTGAAACTAACCAATCTTAAACCCACTTATCTCACCAACTCTTTCACATAAGATCCACAAAAGAGCTCCTGCCTGCAGTTTCACCCCCAACTCTCTACCTAGTGATCAACCCTGTTGATACCCTGGGCAAGGAACAACTCCTTCTTTGAAATCTGTAATGATAACAAACTACCTTTTCGTTGGCTCTCATCTCCTGATGTGTTGTCCTCACTGTGCCACAAATTTTCAGTTAATACATGATGTTTGAAAATATAGTCCCAAGATACTATTGTTCCCCAATTAATTAGTCATGTGGCATTCCTCATGATAATAATTCTTAGGGGAGGGATAGGAGTCCTCTGGGCTTGTACCTTGGAAGTATGAACCACTTGCTGAAGCAATTTACCTGTGCATTTACCTGCTTGAGCCTGATCTTATATGTAACATTTTCTCTTGAGAAATTCTTAGTGATCCAGAAAAGAGCCAGTTTCTCACGGCAGTCCCAATCACATGGTAGGTAAAAGGCTAAACACCCAGCAATAAATCTCTAGTGGGATTTAGTAGCAAGATGAAGAATAAAATTACTCTTTTGAGAAATCAACAGAACATACACCAAAATCTTGAAATTTTGATACACTCTTCACCTGTACTTGACAAAGTTTGTATATATATTCTGAGCATAATATTTTGGGTTCTCTAAATTCTTGGGTTCTCTAAAACTCAGGAAGTAACTCTGGTAAATACACACATATGCCTTTACAAAGGCGTAGAAGAAAAGATTTATAGTATAAATTTTTGGTAGTTTACCTATGTCTTACCTCAAGAGGAAGTAAGCTACCTCCCCATCACTCGAGGGGTTCATTCTCTGTAAACTAGATCACCCCTGAAAATTTTGTGAGTAAAATTTTCATTATTTGTGTGTGTTGAAATCAGCTCTCTGTTCACCATTTCTAGAAAGTTTTACTTTTACAGATCACATGAGAATTGAGTAGGGTACCCTGTTTTTTAAGTCCCACAGACTAACACTGATATCTTTGAGGACAATTAATTCAGATTTTTGCTCCAGCACTACTGCTCATTAGAGTAAATAGATCCTCTTGGTAGTTAACAGCTAAATGCTGGCCTTTAACCTATACGTATCCATGACCCCATTGCAGTAGTGTATTTATCTCCATCATTCCTAGTCTATGGGATATTGTGGTTTTGTTTGTTTGTTTTCTGTTTTGCTAGAGAAGACTGAGCATTAATCCTAGGAATGATTTGCCTTTACTAGTACATTTTGCTCCTGATAAGAGGGGTCTGCACAGGATGCCATGGATCTTTAATTAGGCCTTTCTACTCTGAATAGACCTACAATAGCTACAAGCCCTGTGAAAACTCTGCATGTTACTCAGCTAAATGTCCCTGGAAAGCTGTTCTCTAATGAATTTTATGGAGTTTTACCCTGTATGGAGTTTTACCCTGTATATGAACAGCTTGATATTTACAAAAGATTTGAAGGGACCTCTAGGTGGACTTGGGGAAGTTTTTTTCCTAACATCTTCTCTTCACTGGTATTTTGCCTAGCAAATTCCAGCTGTATTAGTCTCTCTGAATACAAACACTTTTTCCTGGATTCCAAATAATTGCTATTATATGGAAGACCTCTGATGCTACTATATGGAATGTTAATCTAGGTCAAAATTTGGGAGACATAAACTTCGCCTAATTTTTTTTTTTTCTGAGATGCCTGATTCATTCTTATCAATTGAGAATTATTATTGTAAACGTGAATTTTGTCAAATGTTTTATTGGCTTTTGGGGATGTGATGTGAAAAATCAAAGGGTGAAATTCAGGAATCTGGCTCCTGATTAGTATCTATGTGTGATTTTTTAGGCCTCACCATAGGCAGTTACAAAGATTTGGCAAATGAAGCAGAGGTTTTTTGACTTCCTCAAGCCCCACCTGGTGTACAGCCAGAGTTCCCTGCAGTCTATGATGGGGGTGCTGTCAAACTAAGGTCCGGAGCTTCTTGGAAGATCATGCTTACTACATGAGTAAACTCCAAGTGGGTGCCTTCATTCTTATGTCTCTTCATGGAGTCTTGGATAGAGGTCTTCAGGAGCCTGTGCTCAGACCTTTCCACTAGGTTGGAGGAGAAAACATCAAAGACACAATCCCACTTTGCCTCAGTCCACTCTGAACCTTCTCCACCTTCACCTCCCTAGCCCTACCTATTCAGGGTCCATGAAGCTATTGAAGTCGTCTGTTCCATGGATCCCAATGATGAGAGAATCTTCACATCTAGTTGGTCTTCCTGACCCCCTGCTTTGTGCAGAGTTCGGTGTGGTTGGCAATTTTTCTTATTTCAGCCTCTTGCTTATTGCATTGTAGTGGGAGCTGAAAAGATTCTTTTGTTGCTGGCTCCAACATCTAGCAGCTCAGTGCTCTTCCAAGGTAGCTGAGTGTCTGCTACTTTTTTTTCTTAAATTTAATTTTTAGGTGATGCATGACAACATGGAGATTATAAGTATGAATGAAATATTGTGATATGTCAATACATGTATATATTATGTATGTTTAGGTCAGATTAAGCCTATCTTTTCCAACATCTATCATTTCTTCCTAGTAAAAAGTTTTAAAATCCTTTTCTTTAGCTTTCTAAAACATGTAGTGCATATTGTTCTCTCTATTTCTCAGTTCTGTAATCCAGATCTAAGTGCTAGTCCCTTGTTAAATGTGTCTTAGCACTCATTGATCAACATTTCCCCGTTCTTCCTCTTCCTTTTCTGTCCCACCTATGGTAACCACTGTTCTATTTTCAACTTCAATGACTGTTTTAGATTCCACATATGAGTGAGATAGTGAAGTGCTTGTCTTTCTGTGCTTGGTTATTTTACTTAATATAGGATTTCCAATCTCATCCATAATGCGACAAATGACAGAGCTTCATTATTTTATGGCTGGATAGTATTCCATTGTGTATTCTTTATCCATTTTGTGATAAGATAATCCTCGAATCTAGTTGGTCTTCCTGATTGATGGACACTTAGGTTTTCCCATTTTTTGGCTGCTCTGAATAGTGCTGCAAGAAGCAAGGGAGTGCAGATGCCTCTTCAGTGTACAGAATTTATTTCCTTTGGTTATGTCCACAGTAGTGGGAGTGCTGGGTCTTGTGGTAGTTCTATTTTTAATTTTTGAGGAGCCCCCTACATTGTTTTCATAATGACTAAACTGACATTCCCATGCACAGTATGCAAGGCATCCCTTAACCTCCACATCATCACTTTTTTATTTGTATAATTACTTCCTATATAAATATACCTGTTTAAAGTGTCTTGATGCAACATTATCTCAGTTCTGCCTCAGAGTGGGCTCATTAAGTCCACAAATGTAACCTGTATTTTTCTCATAATTTTGAACAAAAAGTTGGCAAAAGAAATAGCAGAGCATTTGTATTTGTTCTGATTTATTCAAGAAGAGCCATTAAGGTTAGAAGAGCCAAATGAAGTTCCCAGTTTTCCTTCTTTCAACATATTAAGACAGGGTAATGTATTTCTGGAGAAATTGGCAAGTTTATCATCCTATTAAAATTTATTAAGAAAGAAGGGATAAAGAATCCTATCATTTTGCTGTTGGGCTAGTCTATTTGAACAGTAAAGAAGCTGAGAGATCTTGGGGAACATTAGTGAGTTATCTTGGTTATCCTGATGCTTCCAATTGTCACCCTTCCATGTCTGTTTTATTTGTGGGAATAAGTCTATATATCTACTAATGTCTAGGATGCCGCTACCAACAAGCTAGTCTACAATCATAAGCAGAAAACTTTTAAATACCCAGATGGACTGATGACACATTACCATAAGTTGGAAAATCAACTGCCCTCCTGTTGCCTAAACTATAATAAGATAAAAAGCCACTTTAAATTGCCCAGACATGGAAGGATTAATATAGGAATTAAAGGCTTACAAAAATGTTAGAAGGACTATGAGGAAAAAAAAGGTCAGGAAAGTTGATTCTGTAGGGTTATGGATCCAGCAAAACTCTCAGGCAAACCACAAGCCATCTCAGCCAGAAGCTCCCACACACTGTCCTGGAAACTGCTGCAGTGCAGGGCTCTCTGAAGTGAAGCTGCTAAATCTTCCATCTGCTCATTCATCTTGCTGTGACTACCTCCAGAGAAAAATGGGTTCTTCTACTTCCCTGTCTCACACAAGTGTCCCTCATTGGTCAACACTAACGTGCAAAAGGGAAAGAAGCTCTCAGAAAAGAAGAGACTCTATAAAGATCAGGTACCATGTTTCCAAAGGGGAAATCACCACAAGTAGAAATCAAGCTACCTCGTTTTATGAATGAGTAACTAGAGATGTTAAGCTGCTTGCTCAAAGCCAGTTATTCAATGACATAGCGATCTATTAACTATTTGTACCTTACACAAAATTGTAAGTTCTCACCTGACCACTTAGAATAGGTCTTGTTTACTTCTTATAGTTTAAGCAGTGAAATACATTTTCAGATATAAGTGATTAATATTTGTTTAAAAATTTAATGATTATATAATTTTGTATGGAAAACAATCCAATGTTTTGATTGCTCAGGAAGCTTTCCTAAAAAAAAAAATAAATAAAAAATAAAAAAAACTAAAGATTTTTTTCTGCTCTCCCTAAATATGTTTGTAGTTTCTCATAACATATACTACTGTTACGTATATATATATATATAATGTAGTGGATTACAGATCTGTCCTCTAGTCTTCTGAACTTGCAAGCAGGAAATACAACCCCTTGCTAATTATTTTTGTGTTCCTCCAATTGCTTTCAGGACACCTCAATCAAAAGCAGAAATGCAGATGATGTTCTGTTTCGGATGTCTTATATTTTTCTATAAAATATAATACTCTTGTGAGCTTTTCTATGTGTATGATGAATTGATAGGTGGATGGTTCTTCCTTTGACTGCTTGGTCTTTGTTTGCATAGCATTCTATATTCCTTCAGGGCTCTGTAAGTAATCTTTAATCATCTTGTCTCACTGATTAAGATTTTGGTATTATTCAACTTTCTCTTTAATGCTCTGACACATTTAAAAATGTGACAATTGTGAGTTTAATCTCAAACTGACATCCTGATCTTGGTGTGCTACGTTTAATGTTCTTTAACATCTTAATAGGAAAACAAATCTCATATGCTAGCTTTCCTCTTTCAGTGACTGTTTATCTAGAGGACTTGTTTTGATTTCTTTTCAATTGGTAGTGCTCTTTCAAACTATTTATTTGATCACTTCATAGCTTTAGAATTTGGGGGCACACAGGTTGAAGTGAAGCTTTTGCCCAGGGTTAACTCAACAGGCTCTATTAGAAATTTTGTGAGTTCTTGTTCAAACTCTTTTGGGTGATGGAAAACAACATGGTGATGTGTAAAGTTATTGCTGCATAACAATTAAAGATTAAAGACCTATGTGCCTGCATAGATCAAGTATGGAAAAGAAAGTATAGCAAACTTGTCCTTGAGTGAACATTTAATTTCTGTATTTGTTGTAAAGACCTACTAATAGTGCCATGGTACCACTCAGATGTCATTTCCTCCTCAGGGTCTCTCAATGCTAGCCATGTTGGAAAATCACACTAAATTGTCTATGTTAAAGGAGAAGCTATCATTTTAATAATTTATGCATTACTTCTTTTTTTTTTCAGTGCACATATATAGCTTTGCTCTTTACTTTTCAAAGTTATGCTACAACATAGCTTTACTTGCTGTCATATCAATAATCCTAAACCAAAAATTATAACATTAAGTAATAAAGTTCACCATGTAAAATGTTAATTTGAAGTGTCATTATCACAGGTATTTTTCCAGCATTAATAACATGTTTATATTTAATAAAAATACACTAAATTATCTCCAGACTGATATGTATTCTAATTTAAAAAATACTTTCATAATCTGTACACATTTTTTGACATTTTCTTATGAACTGCTGTAATACATATGTCATAAGTTGCATTTTAATAATTCAAATTTTTTGAACTGAATTTCCTAGACTTCTCTGTGTTACCATAATTATAGTGGTGTCATCAAAGGTAGGCCCCAAGGTGGTCTCTTAGGAAGAAACTTAAAGAAACTTCCTGTTAGTACAGGAGAATGAGACATGTCCTCTCAGACATTCTAGTCGCTCCTTATTTAAAATTCTTCTTGAAGCATCTTTGGAAATATATACCAATGTTTTATTAGGCTGTGGTCTTTCAAGCCCAGTGAGAGTTAAAGGAAACCACTCATCTAGGAGTCTACAAATTTGGAAAGTCTGAGTTGGCAATTGATTGAGCAATTCACTTTCATGTATCATAAGTCTACAGATGAGGCCTATCCCCACTGGGAAGATAAACAGAGTCTTGGGTGTGAGCATGTCCTTAACTCCCAGGATATAAGAAAAAGGAAGGGGCAATGATTGGGAGAAAATATATCTATCTTTTATTGTCTCAACAAATTGGGAATAAAATAGCTCTTTTAAATAATATATCTGACTGGAAAGAGTTATTTCCTTAGCTTAATATCATAAAGATAAAAATGGACTATCTAGGAAAATATGAACTGTTAAAAATTGAGAAATACACCCAAATTTGATAGCTGAGATTCTACCTGTATAGTCAAAGACTTTAATAAAAACCATACATAATTTGTGTCAAATATTTTTTGCAATACCCCAAAAGGGGAGGAAATATCTCCTAAATATAAGTGAATTGTTGAGAGCCACAGTTTAGTCGGAATGACGCCATTGCTAGAGGGAATGGTTGAAAGGTGACCCTGCTCCAGGAATAGGGCGGCTCCTGGATTAGGGTGGATCCTGCTGCCTTGGGCGCCCGCTACTTTGGAGTTCCCATTGATTTGGGGTGGGGGAGGGTTCCGGGAGAATTGGCATGCGGAGCCCGGTGGAGGCAGTGTGTTCCAGGGAAGTGTGGGTAGAGTGCCTGTGAGAGTTCCGGAATAAAGAGTTGCTGTTTGAACCTACAAGGCTTGGTGGCGGCTCGGTTATTTTGTGCCCAGCCAGACTGCGGCAGTGAATTCCCCCAATTTTCAGAGCCCCTTTAAAGTCTTCTCTACAGTACAGTGTTTCCCAAAAGGCAAATCAGAGTCCAGATTTATTTTCTTATGTGGTCCTTTCCCAGAGTGAGTAAAAAGGAGGAAACAAAGTCGTCCTTGGTATTTTGTGCAGAATCAGTTTCGTTTGGAACAGCAGTTCCAGGAAGACGGCAGCACAAACAACTAAAGTTAAACGCCAGCTGTTGTGGAAGCAGTTTTATGAAGCCTATTATTTACCTCTTTAAATCTCATAAGACACTTACTTCAGTCTCCCTGGAAAACAAAAGCCATCATGAAATAAATTAAATAATATGAAGTGGAGGGAATTAAAGGATATTCATACCTAGAAAGTGAAAATGGTGAGGTGTTTACTCAGGCTAGGTTCTGGTCTTCTGTATAGAATTAATACTTTCCAGATGATTTTGTGACATGACTTCAAATAGCGGTTCCTAATCATTAAGATAAACAGTTTTTAGATATTCAACAAATATCAAATATTATGGACAGTAACAGTTTTCAGGATGGTTTATACTGATGTTTGATTCTGTTTTTGCTTTTTTAAGCTATAAGTGAACAATGCTCTTTTAGGAATAATGCACTTGTTTTCTATGAGGGCCAAGACATTCATGGATTAAAAAATGTTTTTTGTTTTTCCATCTTGTTGTGTCACAATAATTTCTGTTAAGCTAAGAAGGAAAGCATTTACTCTGTTTTAGAAGATAGTTAAAATCAGAAATGAGAAGAAAAAGGTTTAGGCTACCTCTGTTCTCCTATTAGAATTTTCATGGGATTTTCTTTTCACAGATTTGATGTGACATTTATTGATTTTTATCGGAAAACTCTTTTGTTATTATGGACTAAGTCTAACATAATTGGAAAGACTGAATTTATTAAGTATGTTTTAGCATCTATTGTAATTTAATCTAGTTACATTGTCTTGTGAACAAAGAGTGACCTGAGTGATTTCTGCTTTTTAAAGTTAATTAACTAATACACAATTTGATGCAATATTGGATAAAATTTAATAAAGCTTTATAGACACTTCAAAATGAATTTTACTGTCTGTATAGTTAGAAAAGCATGTGTGTTCTCTCTCCTTCTCTCTTTCTTTCTCTCTCTCTCTATATTTCTATTCTTTTCTTAATTAGTTACATCTTTCTTTAAATTTAGCATATCTTTTTATCTTTCTAAGTCTGGGAGGGTATATATATATATATATATATATGTAATAATCTACTATATCAATTTCATTTCTAAATTTGTAAAAAGTATTTCCAAAAATTTTATTATGAGCTAGTTTGGTGTTTTTATGATGTCTTATAATATTTCCATTATTTCTAGGTTGTACTTTTGCTGACATAAAAATGCCTTAATATCTATTATGTTTTCATTTAAATTTTATTCTCTTTTACTATTTCTCTATGGTAGGTTATCAATATGTATTTACTGAATTAATGTAAAATGAATATTTACTATATTCCAGGTACATATATAAGTCTGAGAGAAGAGCATCCTAGGCAGAGATTGGCCTTTGCAAATGCTTGGCTTTTTCCATGAACTGGCTGGGTCCATGGAATCTCAAGAGACAACAAGAGATGCAGCCAAATAATAGGAAGGGGACAATTTCAGAGGACTTTGAAGGTTTAATTAAGTTTTGAGTTTTATCTTATGTATATGCATAGAAGTTTACTCCTGTTATAATTATTGAATAACTATTTAATAATCATAGTGCATGGACTTATCAAAAAATTAAAAATAGTACTAAGATATGATCCAGCAATTCCAGTAGTGAATATATATCTATGAGGAATTAAATTGATATGTCAGAGAGATATCTGTTTTTCCACATCCATTAAAAACTCTTAAGATAACCAGTAAATAGTAAAGACAAAAGTGTTTATCCACTGATGAACGCTTAAAGCAAAAATGTGGTACAGATAATGAAACAATTTAACCATAAAAAAGAACTGAAATACTGTTATTTTGTGACAACATTAGAGATCATTTTGTTATATGAAATAATCCAGGAACAGAAAGACAATTTAACACATGATCTCACTCATATGTGGAATCTAAAAAAGTTAATCTCATAGAATTCAACATAGAATTGTGGTTGCAAGGGGCTAGGGTGTGTAGTGGGGTCAGGGAGGAAAATCTTCATTGATGGGTACTAGCAGTATCAAGTTACTATTAGATAGGCATAAGAAGTTCTGATGTGCTGTTGTATAGTAGGGTGAATATAGATAATAAAAATGTATTTTACAATTCAAAAAACTAGAAGCAAGGATTTTTAAATATTTTTTACCATAAAGGAATAATAAGTGTTTAAAGAAATAAGTATGTTTAACCTGATTTAAACATTATAGGAAGTACACATGAATTCAAACATCATGTTACTCCATTAATATGAATAATTTTTATCTGCCAGTTAAAATAAATTTAATTAAAAGACAGAGAAAGTCATAATTCAAAACATGAGACAAGTCTGTGTAGTGCTTCATGAAGACAATATAATACTTAAAAATATCTACAGCTTCTAGATATTGAATTCTTAATTGTCAGCAACTTGCTTAGCTTTTAGTACCTTGCAAAGTTGTAAACACTTGATACATTTTAATTCCTGTAGTATTGATAGCAGTTTTATGATAGTTTTCAAAATGCATATTTACTCAATTAACATAACAATATATGTAATTCTTCTGGGTATACATTTTGAAAATTGTCAGCCTGTTTCTCTAGTTAATGGAGATAATGCTGCTATCACTAGTATATTCATAATTTATCAGAAGGGCAAGAGCACTTGGTTTACTTTCTCAATAAATCATGTAGGATATTTAGAGTTCTATAAACTTCAGAAAGTTAAATTATCTTGCATACTATACTTACATAATATCTAATCACAAATTTTCCAAATTCTCAAAGAATAACCAGTTCATTAAATCTATAGGCAACATAATTATTTTACATAGTTTACTGTTTGCTTTGGAGAAATTACTGTTACAACAGCAAAAGCACTTGAAAAATATCTGAAATTAATTTTCACTCAGTGCTATATGTTTCTCAAACTATGCCAGTGTTGCCATTCAAGTAAACATATTTATGGCTGTGTCAGTTCATATCAAGTACACTGACACAGAGAGAAAATGTAATCTATATGGAAGGGAATTTCATGTGATTCTCAAGAGCCCATGCCCTACTGTAAGGCAATAGAAATCACTATCAGAATGTTGTAACCTGACAGTCCCATGAGACATCCAGGATTATAAAACTACCTGCAGCTTCTCTTATTCTAATACTGGCTTGCAAAGGACCTAGATAAATGGATGGTTAGTGTAAATACAGTTCAGTGATTGCTAATTATTATTTCTAGAAAATAGTGATGGCAGAACAGAAATAATCTTGACATTTATGTTTATGTCTGTTTAAAATGAATGTCTGACATGCATATTAAAAAGGTACACTCACCATGTTTCAAATTTAGTGATTTTTTTGTGATTATTTCCAACATTTTGATTTTCACCTTTAGCTCTCTGAAATAAATTAACTTCTTAAGATAAAACATAATCTTTGCTTTGCAGAGCACTTCTCAGAGAATATTTATATACATTACTTCTTTTGCTAATCAGCCATTAGTATTCAATATGATTCTACATAGGTAGGGTATACTTTTGAAAAAGTGGCTCAATAAATTATGGTTGTCTTTTTAAATATATCCCAACTTTTAATTAAAGAAAATATACCTAAAATTATAAGAACAATTAATTGCTTTATAACCATTATACATTTTACACTGTATGGAAATTATGTATTTCCAAACAACATTTTTAATAAAGCCAAGGCATTGTAAATTATAAAGTATTTCTAGTTTAATTGTTATGCTGTTCTTTGTACAATTATCATAAATTTCTCTTCTTTTTGAAAGAACCTCAAGATATTATTTCATGTAGAAATTATGTCTGTATAGAATATCTCTTTATTTATACAGTGTACACTTCCAAGATAGTATTTATTTAAATGCACCAAATTTAAATAATATTTTTTCTGGATGCTGATTCCATCTCTCTCTTTCTTTATTATATAGTTCCTCATTCTCAATGAAGTTTCCAAAACTTTTAACATATATTGGATTTATTTTAATTTTTAAACATTTTATTTTTGAGTAAGATTTATTTATTGTAATTGACATGTAAAAGGTATATTTATGGGGAATGATCTAATATTTTAATACATGCATACATCATGAAATTTTCAATTCAGTTTAAGCAGAGCTATCTCCTTGAACACCATTTCTTTACGGTGAAAACTTTCAAAATCTTTGCTTTTAGTTTTGTGAAAATACACAGCAAATCACTGTTATTTGTTTTCACACTACTCTGCAATAGAACACCAGAATTTATTTATTCTATTTAAGTGTAATCTAAAATCCATTAATCAAGTTCCCCTATCTCTTCCTCTTTTTATTCTGCTCAGCCTCCAATAAACAATATTTATTCTCAACTTTATGCAATAACTCCTTTAGATTTCATACGAGTGAGGACATAGAGTATTTGTCTTTCCGTGCTTGGCTTATTTCACTTAATATAATGACTTTTAGTGTCATCTATGCTACCCCAAATGATAGGATCTCATCTTTTTTATGACTATACCGTATCACATTGTGTATATACCACATTTTCTTCATCCATCCATCTCTTGATGGAGATTTAGTTCATTTCCATTTCTTGTCTATTGTGAATAGTGCTACATTAAACCTGGAAATACAGACATCTTGTCAACATAGAGATTTCATTTCCTTTATACAGCCCAAATAATGGGTTTTTGGACCATATGGTAGTTTTCTTTTTTAATAATTTGTAGAATTACCATAGTATTTTTTATAATGGTTGTACTAAGTTAAATTCCTACCAGTACTGTTCAAGTGTTCCCTTTTCTCCACATCCTCAACAGCACTAGTTACCATTAGCCTATTTGACAATAGTCATTGCAACTTGAATGAGATGAAAACTCACTGTGGTTAGAATGTGCATTTCTTAGATGATTAGTTCATCTAAAAATGTTCAGCATTTTTTTTTTTTTTTGTATACCACTTGGCCATGTGTCTGTTAGCTTTTGAGAAATATCTGGTTAAGTCTATTTCTACTTTTAAATCAGATTGTTCATTTCCACTACTGAATAATTTGAATTATGACTCTGGGTATTAACCCTGTGCTAGAGTTTGCAGATACTTTCTTCTGTTCTGTAAGGTGCCTCTTCACTGTGTTTGCTAGTTTCTTTTCTGTTCAGAAGGTTTTGTTTCCAAAGAATTTCATCTTGCTGTCTTAGTTCTCTGAGCAAGATGGGAACATTTTCAATGAGCCATATGAAGACTATGACTATGAAGTAAAACCATGATTGAAGACTGGATTTAGAAAGAATTGAGACTGAATTCAGAAAATAGTGAAATACTGGATGCCTTAAAGGCAATGGTGCAATTCCTTGAGAAAATATTTTCACATGATTAACTATAACAGAAGAAAACTTTGCTCTACAAATGTCTCAGGATTTTCTGTTTGCCAAGTATTTAACTATGCTTTTTCTCATCTTACCAACCTTCTGTGCCATTTAAAATAAAGGATTATTGAGTTTTCAAGCCAAAGAAAAACAAAGGACATCCAAGAATGGATGATTTACGGTTTGAGTAAGGTTTCCTTTCACAGAATTATAGATAGCATGTATTTGTCAGTGCTGACATCTGTCTTGCATTTCTTTACCTTAATTTCTTTCTTATTATATTTCAATATTCTTTTTTCAAGACCATTTAAAAAAACGCATACCCATTTTTTAATGCTAGATATTATTTCTTCCTATTTGTTTATGTTTCATCACATCCTTTGGACAGTGACTCAGAATCTCAGCTAATCCTTTAATATCTGTGATTCAAGAGCTTTTTTTTTGTAGATACAACATTGTTTGAAACATACTATATTGTATTTAAAATATAACAACTTTAATCTAATGCAAAGCAAGACCATAAGTTACATGTTGTGAATATAGAAAGTTAAAAAAATAAAGACAATAAAAAGTAGTTTAAGTTTTTTTGTTGGACAACACCATCTGAAAAACATCTTTAGGTCTAAACACAGTGAAAGAGAATATTTCTTAGGAAATTTATGTTATTTCTTATATCTTTGGCATAATGGGATCATAATGATTGTTTTCAAATCTATTAGTGCTTTTACAATTTTTCTTTTTCCTTTTCATAAGGAAAAAGGTTTCTTTACATCAGCAAATGTAAGAAGTTCAAAAAACTTACTCTAATTTAATTTTAAAATACTTGTTGGCATGTTTCAATATATTCAAATATCTGGAATTATAACTATTGCTATGCCATGTAACTGAAACATAATAGGTGATGTGTTTTCAGCACACATTTCCTTCATTAAACAAATTTGAGTTTGTCAGGCTTTGTTTCAGGAAGAGGGGCTATAATAGTTGTCAATTTGGGCAAAAATCATGCTTTTCTGATATGTCCAGTCTAATGGAAGTACAGGTAATAAATAAATACACACATCAATTACAAAATTTTAATAGTAAAATGTTCAATGGAAAATATAAAGCAGATTATGGAGTTAGATAATCTGAGAATACTTAGAGGCTTTTCAGATTGATGCGCCATGTCAGATAACTTATGTGCACCATGATATCCAGTCTATAACATAATATTATTATTTTTATACATTAATATATTATTTTTACACATTCAAAAAGATGGTCTATAGAGACATTAAATGGCAGGTACAAGACCATGCAGTGGTAAATTGTCATTGTTAGGGTTGCAGACAGATTTAAATAATAATAATAATGTCTGTAGTCTATACCATGCCTTGCTCTGCCATTCCATAGCCACTTAGTTTCTTCTTTTGATAAATATTCTGATTTCTAATTTTCTCTAATTCTATGAGAGTAGATTTAAATCTAAAAAATGGATCCCATCCCCTTGAGTAGCTATGGTCAAAGTTTACATCTAGGATATGATGTTTTGTTGATAAGATATGGGCTGACACTGGAGTAGAGTCAGTAGATAAGCCTCCTGACCTAAGATCAATCAATAAGAGACCCTTTCATGAAAACTTAGTATTTCCACCAAAGGAGAGAAAGAGGAAAAGACAACGTAAATCTTTCAACCTGTAGTTGTGCTTTGGATTTTTGTTTCTTCGTGTGTTTGCTTTTGTTTTGCCTTTGTTTTTGATTTTGCTTTTATTTTGATCATGTGAATTGAATAACAGAATATTGCATTCCCCAAAAGCTGAATGAAGCCAGTTTAGAAATACCAAATATAAACAACAAACTCATTTTCTGTGTTTCTGATAATTTGGTTTATTTGTTTAATCTTTCTTAAGGTTTAGCCATTTTACTGCCCTGATATAAAACATCTTTTGGTACTTTAAAAGACTCTATTTTTTTTAAATTTAGTTCAAGTTAATTTCTATTACCTGAAATGTAAAATGTCCTAGCTAAAAGTATTTAATTAAAAATAGTGGATGTAATTTAAAAAAAGAAGAAGAAGAAGTAGTGTTTAGACACAAACTGTAAGAAAAAGTTCAAATATGCATTTTACTTCAAAAACTGTAATAATGAGAGAAAAGAAAAGAAGCTGATTTTTTTTCATATAAAACATGTTTAAGTGTTAGAGAATATCATTGGTGGAGTCAAGAATTTGCATAAGTATCTAGAGAATTTTCTGCGTAGAAATGAAGGGAAATATCTGTTAGTACAAAATGACTGAGCCTGATGCAAACTTCATGCATCAGCAAAGGCTTTATTCAGTGATGGAATCACAAATCTGATGGAGTAACATTCCTGGTGAAAAATGAGCCACTGGCCAAAGGGGAGGTCTGTGCTTATGTTCTTTACGCTGAGAGGTGACTTAGTTATGGACAGAGCATGTCAATTCAGGCACTCAGGAAACAGGTTTGTAAGAATTTAAAATTTGTTTTTACTGGGCAACATTTTTACTTGGGGAAGACTGGAGGGTCTGGGGTCAGAATTCAGTGCTTATCTCTTTTCCTCAGGGTCCCATTGTTCTGTAACTGGGAAAGGATTTATTTGAGGAAGATCAATGCTTTGACTTCCTCCTAGAGACTACCATTCTAGGCTTGATGGATATCTCCTTCCCAGGGATGGTCTTGCCACTGGATGTTGTTGGCTTCTTTTCTAGGGATTGTCCTGTCACTGGGAAAGAATGTATTGAGAAAGGATAAGTGTTATCAATATGTTGCCTTATTCCTCACTCCCTCTTCCCAGACTACACTATTTTGGGGTTTGTCATTTTCCATATCTTATAATCTTAATGGACTATTTTTATCCAACACACACTATTTAAATAATTTTAAAACTGAGTTTAATTGGCAAGAATTTTTGATAATGAGAGTTTGTATTTTGAACATAGACTTGGATTCTATAAATGACAAGTTGAATGCATTTTTATATAATGTAGTATTTGGCTAGGTAATTCAGGTTTTTGATGCACACTTATGTGACAAAAAGCCGCTTTCTGCAATAATATTTTTAACAAATACTTATTTGATTTCTAGAGACATTTGATGTCCAAGCAAACTGGCCTGCATCACAGGAGAGCCATTAGGTTATAGCTTTAAATCGCAACAGCCTCAGTGAAGACTATACACAGAGAGATGTGTGAAGAAACAATTTTTAAGAGTTAATAAGATCTGGCAGTAGCAAAATGACCTTAGTGATCAAATGTGTGATTACCAGATGCCAAAGGAAATTGTAATAACCTGGCTGCAGTACTTTAGAGAACATTAAAAAACAAATAAAAAATCAAGTAAACTAACAAAAATGTCTCTCTTCAGATGAATAGTGAAATGCTAACAGCTAAAATATCAAGCAGCAGAGTACTAGCTTCCTGTTAATTTCATGTTTACAACAGACTAATTTATTGCTCAAACTCTGAAACATAAAATATTTTGATCCAAGGATTACAATGTTTCTTGTTTTAATGTATTTTTCTTTTTCTATCTTATAAGAGATGTGTTATACTTCTTTGATATCGTGATTTCATCAAAAGAGAATTAAGTCAATATTTTTTTCTGTGTCAACTGTAATTAAATATAACCCTGGACTATTTTTTCAAAAGAAGTGAAACATAAACCAGTGAGAACACGGTGCAATATGTTAAGTTTATGGTATGTTAAGGAATAAACTTATGTGCTTAATTTTTTAAAACATTTAGTCTTACAATATTATGGTCATTATGTTATGATTATATTTTATGGTTTATTAGTATGCTCTGCATGCTTTCTATGTGATAATCTATTTTTATGTTGACTGTTGTTATATTTAAACAATTTTTATAAGATGGATCCTGGTGCTTTTTATATTAAAAATATTCATATTCTTAATTACTAAATGCTAAGTTAATTGAGGCATTTTAATGTTCCTTAGCTTGAAGTTAGATTAAATTTAACTTATACAAGGTGGCCAAAAGGAAAAGAGCAATTCATTGTACTACCTGGTGTGTTCCAGTTACTTCCCTGCCAAATTAGACACAAGCTCTGATGTCATGCAGATAAGCCTATATCCAGTTCCATGAGACACTAAATAATCTTACTAAGTGTAGGACTCAAGATTTATCTTGTCCTCTTTAACACTAATAATTAAGAATGTTCAAATACTAGGGAGATATATATATATATATATATATATATATATATATAGTATATATATATATATATATATGGTATCTATCACTGTATATTTTGTCCTCCATGACTGTCAATTTGTAACTTTTTTTCTCAAAAAAACTGTACAGCCTATGTCACTCTTGAAATTGCTGCTATTGGATGTCACTGTACCATAAAGACTTTATTATCCCAGAATTTCTTGTTTAATTGAATATAGGAGACAGTGAGCGAAGGATATGCAATGTAGGCCACATAAGACTTAGGCATACTTTACCTCTGTATTTATTACATATGCTGCTTATTAAAGAAGAAAGCAGACCTCTGAAGGAATGGTGCATAACAACAGGTGAATTTTGATGAGAAGTAGAGAGATAAAAAATGCTAATGGGTCACCACCACACAACTAGAGAGTTGTGTATACTGCACATGGAGAACTATGTGATCTTTGAAGCAGGGTAGAAGGCTTAAGCCTGGCTTGGCTTAGGTTCCCTTTATCTGTGTGAAATTTATTCTAACATGGCCCTCACAAAACTTTCATTCTTCCTTAGTATCATGATTTAATTAAGATATATTTTTAAGCAATAAAGATGGTAGGCAATTTTTAAGCAATAAAGGATGTTGTTACAAATAAAGATACAAAATAACATAATCCAATATTTTGAATATTAAGGTATTTAGAACCTGAAGTATAACCACATTTTTTTTTATGTTGATGCTTTTTAAGAAGCAAGTCATGTCATTTTCCTGATGATATTCCAGGAACAAAAGAATGCATTGGGATCACAGATTTATTTTCAGAACAGTAGATCTAAACATTTGATTCAATCAGCAATATTTTTTAATACTTTCTTTAGTTGTAGATGGACACAATATCTGTATTTATTTATATTTTTGTGGTGTTTAGGATCAAACCCAGTACCCGTTATGTGTGAGACAAGTGCTCTACCACTGAGCCACAACCCCAGCCCTAATTAGCAATATTCTAATAATTGTTTGTTCCTTTTTTTCCCCTTTGTTTTCTTTCTGTTAAATCCATGACTCAGAATGAATTTATGATCTGGTTAATCACAGTCTCTAGGGATGAGACCAAGACATGAATTCTAAAACGTATCTGGGCCAGAAATTGTGAACTAAGGTTGTGGGATGTCACCTAATAATGCTGGAAACAGACAAGCAAATATATAAGTGAAATGTAGAAATTGTACTCTGACAAAAGGTGAAATGAGATTTTACACAGATAGTGAGGGAACCTGATTGTTTCTCCTAGCTTACAAATGGCAGATTGCTCCCACTGGAGGGATTGTATCTTTAAGGAAACAAAACATCAGCTGATATTAAATTATAAGTAGATGGAGATAGTATAATAAGATTTGAACAATTCACTTTCATTCTAAAAACTACCACATATTATAAATACCTTAAGTATAAGGTACTTCAGGTATTATAGTACCACATACTATAAATACCTTAAGTAGGCACTGTTACAAAGCAGCATTACTAGGAAGAGAACTCTTTCCCTGAAAAGAAATAGAGGTGGCAAAGTAGCCACATAGATGTCATGTGGACAGGCATTGACAGATGAAATCTGGCACTTGTCTGAAGATGGGGGCAACCAAACAAGATATTTAAAAATGTTGTACAATGATTGAGTCTGCCTATTAGATCAGTCTTCTAGATAGGTAAAATTTAGATTAGAATGGCATGTTTTACAAGGCAAGAAGACAAATTCTCAATGTTTTGCAGAGTGATGCAGCAATATAATATTTTCTAAAACGTATAAAAAGCATTCTAAAAGCGTTTTCCCTGTTAACATTAGTTCAATTTACTAATGTTGCTATTGAAATTAACAGCAACCATTTTTTTTCTGTTGATATGCAAATGCAGGCTAAATTCTATAATTGTGAACTTCTACTAATTATTACTTGTAGTCATACTAGTCATAAACTGTTTCATTATAATATATGTTCATTGTCTTGCTACTAAAAGGGCTATGGTTTTATATCTATGGTTTGGGGTAAAAAAAAAAAAACTCAAAAAAACCCTCTTTTTGGCATCCATAGTACCAATTCAGATATGCTGTAATTGGCTAGTCATAAAACTATTTTTACCAAGTTAAAAAAAAATTCCTCCTTTCATTAGAAGGTGGTCTAATCTATCCTGAGTTCTTCTCCCTTATTCTAGGTTCAGTGACTATGATGTTGATCTTAGATATTTTCTGGGATGAAAATGTTATCAAACATAAGTCTAGTTTCTATAAAGGAATTATGAGTGATGAAAAGAATTCACATAATATGAGGGGAAAAAGAAAAAAGTAGAAGATATTAGGCAGCTAATAAATTTTTGGTGAAATTTTGAAAACTTTTTCCTTCAATTTTTGAGGACCAAGTTGGGGAAGTCTCCTTACAGGACTATGATAAGATCTTAGGGTGCATTATAAGGGTATTGAGCACCACAGGGGAAGTACATGGTAACCCCCCCATGGACGAAAAGAAGTGAGATGGGTGGTGGTATACTGACCAAGGCTTTGAAACAAAAGTCTGTCTTTTAAAATTAAAATTAAAGAAGTTTCAAATTAAAGTAGTTTGAGATTAACATGCAAGTAGATAGAACAGTACATTTAATGGCATGTGGCATGGGGGGGGGGAGAGTAGGGTGTTCAGGGAATTGGGACCACATGAAGCATCATCTCCAAGATCTCTATGGAAAAATTTCCATCTAAAAATGTAAGCCAGACCCCCTTATTAAACTTTCTACTGATCTCATGTGCCATCTTACCTCCCATTTTTATTCTTTATCATTTCTCTATGTACATGTAAATAAAGAGATCAGAGATATATAGAGGTATAGATTAGGTATATCACATATACTAAAGATATGCATATAGCTATATTTTAGTTATATTACATACATATTTATTAGAGTTATTCCTTCAGTGGAATGTAAACTCCATCTAGATGGGACTTTTTTTTTCTTTTTAGTTTGTCTGTTTGCTTTGCCACTTTACATACATGAAATATAAGAATTTCTGATATACAGATGAGCAAATACATAAGTAGAATGACTAAATGAATATTGAATATAATGAGAGTTTTTACTCTCTTGATAGACAACAAGCCAATAAAGGTATTTTCTCCCAGTACATCTCTGAACAAGTTTCTGAATTACCTCTGCATCAGTTAATCAAGTTAATATGCAGCTTGAACCACAATTCCTAAATCCAGATTCTTCTTAACAATCCTTCCTGGGTGGATGGCTTGGCCGGTGTGAGCTTTTGAATGTCTTTTATCATTTATCTTATTCTGCAGAACTATCTGATCCAGATCCATTCTTTCTTCATCTCTGGATCATTGTATCTAGTACATACAATGGCCCTGAACATTTCATGATGAAAACTAAATCTATAATCATCAGAAATCAAACTGTGGAATGACATGTCTGCTTTGTTCACCACTGTAACCTAGTGTCTAGCACACACAACAGGCAATGGAATGTAATCAAAATATGCTGGATGAATAAATGAGTGAAAAGGGAACAATGATCTATTATTGTTCATTAATAAATGTGTGAAGATATTTCACTATGCAAAAGAAAAAATTAGTGAAAATCATTAAGGGGCTAGTTAAACATGTGGTTTTCCCTGAATGGGTCCCCCTAAAAGATTTAAAAAGTTATTTATAAATAGAGTTCTAGAGATGGCACACTTTTAAATGGACTAGATAAAATTTTCAAAGGAGCATTAAGTAATTTTTATATTTCATTTTAAAAATACATTTTATAAATATAAAACATGAGGTAAGTGATTTCTTGTTTTACCACATGATAATTTTCAAACTGAAAAAATAAATAAAATTTATAGACTCTTAGCCATGCTAATGAAGAGAAGGATAGAGAAAACTAAAATTACTAACATATGTGATGAAAAAGGAAATATCAAGACAGACACTATAGAAATACAGAAGATAATTAGAAATTATTTTGAAAACTTGTACTCCAATAAAATAGAAAATATTAAAGGCATCAAAAAAGTTCTAGAGTCATATAATTTGCCCAAATTGAATCAGGATGATAAACATAATTTAAACAGATTAATTTCAAGTGACGAAATGGAAGATGCTATCAGAAGTCTACCAATGAAGAAAAGCCAGAGACTGAACAGATACACAGCTAAGTTCTACAAGAGGTTTAAAGGAGAACCATTACCAGTACTCTTCAATTTATTTTAGAAAATAGAAAAAGAGGGAGCACTTCCCAACTCATTCTATGAGGCCAATGTCACCCTAATTCCAAATCCAGGCAAAGACACATTAGAAAAGAAAAGAAAAAAGAAAACTTCAGACCAATATCTCTAATGAACATAGATGCAAAAATTCCCAATAAATTCTGGCAAATCAAATAAAAAACATATCAAAAAGATCGTGCACTATGATTAAGTAGGATTCATCCCAGGGATGCAAATTTGGTTCAACATATGTAAATCAATAAAGGTAATTTATCACATCAATAGACTTAAAGATAAGAATCATATGATTATCTCAATAGACACAGAAAAAATATATGACAAAATACAGCACTCTTTCATGTTCAAAACACTACAGAAATTAGGGATAACAGGAACATACCTCAACATCATAAGGGTTATTTATGCTAACCCCAGGCCAACATCAAATTTTAAATGGAGAAAAATTGAAGGCATTCCCTCTGAAAACTGGAACAAGACAGGAATGCCCTCTTTACTGATTCTATTTAACATAGTTCTTGAAACATTGGCCAGAGCAATTAGATAGACAAAAGAAATTAAAATGATATGGATAGCAAAAGAAGAACTTAAATTGGCACTATTCGCTGATAATATGATTCTACACCTAGAAGACCCTAAAAGTTCCACCACAAAACTTCTAGAACTAGTAAATGAATTCAGCAAAGTAGCAGGATATAAAATAACACCCATAAATCAAATGCATTTCTGTATATTAGTGACAAATTCTCAGAAAGGGAAATGAGGAAAATTACCCCATTTACAATAGCCTCCAAAAATAAAAAATAAAATACTTGGGAATCAACTTAATGAAGTAAAAGATCTATATAATGAAAATTACAGAACCCTAAAGAAAGAAACTAAAGAAGACTTTAGAAGATGTAAAGATCTACCTTGTTCTTGAATAGGCAAATTTAATACTACTAAAATGACCATGCTACCAAAAGCACTATACAGATTTTATGCAATTCCGATCAAAATCCCAATGACATTCCTCATAGAAATAGAAAAAGCAATCATGAAATTCATCTGGAAAAATAAGAGACCCTGAATAAAAAATAAAGCAATCCTTAGCAGGAAGAGTGAAGCAGGTAGCATCCCTGTACCAGACCTTAAACTATAGTACAGAGCAGTAGTAACAAAAACAGCATGGTACTGGCACCAAAACAGGCTGGTTGACCAATTGTACAGAATAGAGGACACAGAGACTAACCCACAAAATTAAAATTACTTTATATTAGACAAAGGCACCAAAAACATGCATTGGAGAAAAGATAGCCTCTTCAACTGGAAATTCATATGCAATAAAATGAAATTAAACCCCTATTTCTCACCATGTACAAAACTTAACTCAAAATGGTACAAGGATTTAGGAATAAGACCAGAGACTCTGCATCTAATTGAAGAAAAAGTAGGCCCTAATCTCCATCATGTGGGATTAGGCCCCAACTTACTTAATGAGACTGCATTGGTGCAAGAATTAAAATCAAGAATCAATAAATGGGATGCAATCAAACTAAAAAGTTTCTTCTCAGCAAAAGAAAAAATCTGTGAGGTGAATAGAGAACCTTCATCTTGGGAGCAAATCTTTACCTCTCACACACCAGAGAGAGCACTAATCTCTAGTGTATATAAAGAACTCAAAAAGCTAAGCACCAAAAAACCAAATAACACAACCAGTAAATGGACCAAGGACCTGAACAGACACTTCTCAGAAGAGGATACAAAATCAATCAACAAATATATGTAAAAATGTTCACCATCACTAGCAATTAGAGAAATACAAAAATCAAAACCACTCTAAGATTTCATCTCACTCCAGTCAAAATGGCAGCTATTATGAAGACAAACAACAATAAGTGTTGGCGAGGGTGTGGGGAAAAAATTACACTCATACACTGCTGGTGGGACTGTAGATTGGTGCAGCCAATATGGAAAGCATTATGGAGATTTCTTGGAAAATTGAGAATAGAACCACCATTTGACCCAGCTATCCTTCTCCTTGGTCTATACCCAAATGACTTAGAAACAGCATACTACAGGGACACAGCCACCTCAATGTTTATAGCAGCACAATTCACAATAGCTAAACTGTGGAACCAACCTAGATGCCCTTCAATAGATGAATGGATAAAACAATGTGGCATATATACACAATGGAATATTGCTCAACAATAAAAGAATAAAATTATGGCATTTGAAGATAAATGGATGGAGTTCAATAAGACAATGGTAGGTAAAGTTAGCCAATCCCAAAAAAACAAATACCAAATGTTTTCTCTGATATAAGGAGGCTGATTCATAGTGAAATAGGGAGGGGAAGCATGGGAGGAATAGACAAACTCTAGATAGGGTGAAGGGGTGGGAGGGGAGGAAAGGGGATATGAGGTTAGAAATGACAGTGGTGGAATGTGATGGACATTATTATCTAAAGTACATGTATAAAGACAAGTATTGGTGTGAATATACTTTGTATACAACCAGAGATATGAAAAATTGTGCACTACATGTCTAATAAGAATTGCAATGCATTCTGCTTTCATATATGAATTCAAAGAATTAATAAAAAATAAAATTAGAACACAGTTATAGAAGAAACTTTTAAAAATTATTTAAACTGTTTGCAACATAACCTTAACTCGAAATACTGGGGCTGTAGATTCAGTTTTCAGCAATTTTCATAGATTTAAATTTATTCAATTTAGAGTTAAATTATGTATTATCAAGAATTTATTTTACCTTTAAATTTGTTAATGCAGAACTGTTTTTCGAAGTATCTATATATTAAACATTTTAATATTAGAGCTATTTTGTAGTTATCTAGTGGGGTTTTAGACTTGGCTTCTTTGAAAAATATTTGAAATATACCACTTTAAAAGTGTTTATGATGATGCTATTGAGCATTTGATTCCATGTCACAAGAACCCATTTGTAGATAATTTGGGCTAACAATTTTTCTATATTTTCTGAAAGCATGTATTAAAATTGCCATTTCTTGAAATTTTATTACTTTCTAACTTATATTAAAAACATTAGTCAAGACTCAATTGTGATGGTCTAACATGAGATAAAATATCCACAAAGTCTGAATGAAGTATCTTTACCTCTATTGTTATTAATTCCATAGGTCATGTGGATGCAATCAAAATTTGATTCAGAGTGATACCATCTGCTAACTATGCTTTTTTACCCCCAAATACTGAGGATTTCACTATAAAATATGTGATAGGTTTTGTTATGATGATATTAGTAGAGACTTAAATATAACTGGATATCTTATTTTCTGAAGAAAAATTTGGGGTATAAAACACCCAGCACCTAATTTGTCCCCATGAATTTACAGGCCACCACCATGGCTGCTGGTGTAAGAACTCAACAAACATTTTCTTTACTCACTGACCATTTCAAGGATACATGCAGTTCACAATGTGTATGCATTATTTTTTGTATTTATATAAACACACTAAAAATGTCATTCAGAAAAATTGGCTTGAGAAGTGTGTCCTGCATATATCATGGACATTTTAAAATTTCTATAATTATTTTGAGGCATAAAATACATCTAGCCATAACCTGAGGGAGGCTCAGACAATGCCTGCCCTCTTGCTATGGGACATCTTTCCCCAAATGACAGGCATTTCTGTCACAGGATGAGATGATTTATCTCCCCTGATTTCATCCTGTAAAGACGCCCTATACAAGGTGAAGTGATAATTTTCCTCAGAGTTAACATGTCCAATGTCTCATTTTTCATTCTAGTCCTTGTGAAATGACATCAAACACTAAATTGGGGACTAATTTTGGTGGTGAGGTTTGGCTGCCTGCCTGTTTCTCTGGGAAAACAAGCAAATTATCTGTACTTTTTAGTCATAGAAGTCACACACCTGGAGCTTTTTCCCCCCATCTCTCTTTTTAACCCTGTTAGAGAAACTAATATATGACAGAGAATATTTCAAAATAATATTTTTTGCCAGAAAAATGAATAAAATTATTCAAAATATTTTATTTTTGAAAAAGAATAGCTGTGGAAAAGTAAGGGGGATTCTCAGGGAAGGAGAAAGACTGCTAGTGCATATGACAGCCACAACCTAAAGATACACATTAGTCGTGTATGATTTAAGAAAAATACAAAAATGATTTCTGAAGTAAAAATTCAATAAGTTGATGTATTATTTCCATCCAACAAGAAAATGGATTAGTAAGTATTTGTCTTAAGACAGAAAGCATTTTAATAATTTGTTTTCTAAATGAACTTCTTTTTCAACATATACAGGGTGATCAACTGGTGTGTGTTTAGGGTAGACAGAATGGTTATTTGGTAAACTTAACTTTAACCTACATAATTAAAAATCCTGCCCTGACATATTGATCAAGAATTATGATTTATATGTAAATGTGTTGGTAATGAAGCATTTTGAAGTAGAGGTGTTAAATAACTTTAACAAGTTATAAAAAACTAGATAAAAAATAGAGAGAGATAGTACTTTTTAAAGTGTATGATTGTTTTCAACATACAGAAGATGTAGTACTTTTGTCCACCAATAATACGTTTACTGAAAAAGAAATTAAGATGAAAATTCCATTCACAATAGATGTAAAAAACAAAATTCCTGGGAATAATTTTAACCAAGGAAGAGAAATATCTCTGCAATGAAAATTATAAAACAATGACGAAAGAAGCTTTAGAGGACATGGAAAAATGAAAAGTAGAACTACCATGTGATCTAGCTCTCCCACTATTGAGTATACATGGAAAGGAAATGAAATCATTATACCAAATAGCAGCACTATTCACAGTAGCCAAAATATGCAGTCATCACAGATGTCTTTCAATGAAGAAATGGACAAACAAAGGTATGTATTTACACAATTGAATCCTATTCAGTCATAATAAAGAATGAAATCCTTTTGTGGGAAACAGCATGGATGGAAGTGGAGGTCACCAGAGGCTGGGAGGGCATGTAAGAGAGAAGGAGAAAGAAGCTCAGCAAGGGGCACCAACAACAGTTGCAATGGCTTAATTGCTTCTCGTCCCTCCTTAGCACAGTAGGGCAACTGTTCTAACCAGAACATAGTATGACATTTCAAAAGGACTACAAAAGATAAGCACAAAATACCATAGGGGGGAAAATAAGGATTAAAGAGATGGAAATGCTTACTATCCTTTTTTTTTTTTTTTTTTTTTTTTTAGAGAGAGAGAGAGAGTGTGTGTGTGTGAGAGAGAGAGAGAGGAGAGAGAGAGAGAAAGAGAGAGAGAAAGAGAAAGAGAATTTTTTAATATTTATTTTTTAGTTTTTTCGGCGGGCACAACATCTTTGTTTTATGTGGTGCTGAGGATCGAAACCGGGCCGCACGCATGCCAGGCGAGCGCGCTACCGCTTGAGCCACATCCCCAGCCCACTATCCTAATTAGATTATTTTACATTATATACATGCACTGAATTACCATATACACCCTATGAAGATGTACAAATATGTCTCAATGAAGAAAAAAAAGTGTATGATTATTTTGTAAGATAGATATGCTAAAGAAATATGGCTATTATAGTTGAACTGAGTTTAATCTGTTAAGAAATTGGTACATATTTGAAGATCATAATCTAAATGATCATAAAATAAATACAAGAGTTCTAAGAAATCAGAGGTGGAGGTGGATCTCCTAAAAATCAAAGAAGGATTAGTAGAGGAAAGGGACCAAGGGGTGGAAGGTGGAAGGGAAGAAGGTCGTGTTTGGAGTGATATAGGCCACACAATATTGTTATATTGTGTGTATGTATGAATATGTAACAAATCCCATCAATGTGTGTAACTATAATGCACCAATAAAAAATTCAGGGAAAAAATACATAGTGTGTATTACCCATCATTCTCCCCCCCAAATAAGTGACATGATAAATACCTAAATATGAAAATTTATAAAAAAAGAAGTATAATACCTAATGTTGCCAGGTACTAAATGTATATGATGCTTTATGTGGATTGTTTTTTTTTATCCCTTATAACACCTCGTAGAAATCAGGACTTGCACCATTTATGCTTGGCGAAAATAAAACAAAGAAAAATAATTTTCCTAAGGTCTACCCCCAACTTACATAAAGTGGTAGAGTCAGAATCCAAATCTCTCTGCACATTTATATTCTAACCTTATACTAATAAAAAGTAAAGCTTGGTAAGTGTCAATAAGCATCTTGCAGCACATGGGAGAATAGCTATCTCTATATGGGGCTAGAGAAAAGGCAGGCATTTCAGCAATTAATTAAATGAGAGCTAAAATTTCTCCAAGCTAAATAGGGAACAGAAAAGTTACTTGTGAAGGATGTAACACTATGAGAAAAGCCAAGTACAGATGAAGGGCCATCCTTTTTGTAATTTCAGTCTTTCTAGACTGTCTGGAGCATGAGATTCAGAGAGAGGATTTTAAGAGGATTAAACTTGGAAAAATTATTTGCAGTCAGATCCTTGACTGCAAATTCTATACCAAAACTAAGCTTCAGAAATAGATAAAGGTGCAAGCAGGCTTTTCTGTCACCGATGACATCTCTGATTAGAGGGGAAATGAGCAATTATTTGTTAAAAGTGTTAGAAAAAGTGATTAATGATATGGGTAAAATAATTAATTAATATTTATATACTCTACTAAATTAGGATAAATTTGGATTTAAGAGTAGGATGTGATTGGTAGATGATTCTTCAAGTATATTGGCAATTTTTTTGTTCTTTTTTTTCTCTAGCCTATTTTTTTCCCCTCAAGTAGATGGTTGTGGTAGGATTAATGAATACTGGAGCTAATTCCTGCTTCTGAATATGGTAGCTAGGACTTTTCTGATGTGTTTCAGTAAGTGTCTTGAAATAGGGAGATCATCCTGAATTATTGGGGAGAGTTTTACATAGAATCCTAAGTGTCCTTATGACAAGAAATACGAGGATTTGTAGGCAGAAGAAGAAAAAGTCTGTGTTACATGCAAGCAGAGGAGGAAAGGGAATGTGTTTTGGTGCCAAGGACTGAGTTCAGCATCCAGAAGGTGAAAAAGTCCAGAAAACTTACTCTCCCAGAGCCCTACAAGGAGCACAGTGCTGCAGACACCATGATTTTATCTTGTGGACACCAACGTGATTACCATGCTTCCAGAACCATCATAGGCTAAAAGTTTCATTGCGATTTTTCATGTAAGTCCATAGGAAATTAATAAAGTGATATGTATAGGGGTCTACATCATATTGTCCTAAAACTTTTTAAATATGACATGTATTTATGTATCTAAACGAATGAAATATAACACCATAGGTGGCTACTTTTTACCAATTAAAGAATGGGAAAACCTAAAACAGTATAAAATTAATCAATGCAACTATTAGACAAATTTGTTTATATGAAATTCATACATTATTCCAAGCAAAAAAAAAAAACTGTGTAAATATAAACAAGGTTGACACTGCAACAAATATTGCATGGAAATATCTAGGGCCTACCTGCAATTGATTGTTAAACAATAAACTGGTCATTCTAATAAGCTACTAGAAAATAAGAGAGAGAGTAATAAATTAAAAAAAAATTAGCAATTGTAAATGCAAAGAATGTTTTTATTTGTTTATTTTTATGTGGTGCTGAGGATTGAATCCAGTGCCTCACACATGCTAGGCAAGCACTCTACCAGTGAGCTATAGCCCTAAACTGAGAGAGTAATATTTTTAATTTAAACAAATTGGTATAGACTTAACCATCTTATTTCAATGATTCACTTACTTATAGAATCTACAGCAAACATAAATTAGAATTGCTCTTTTATAATTCACTTTAATGATTTTTTACTCTCACTTCTAAACTTCACCATAAGTCCTATTGTTTATACCAAAATCCTTGCCATCAATTGAGTCTTAAATTTTTTCTTGCACCCTACATTTGTTTCTCCAAAAAGTTTTGTTGGCTTTACTTTTAAAAAGAAACGAATTTCTTTTTTTAAACTAATACACAAAAGTCGCATATATTTATGGGATAACATTGTTATGTAACAAGTAAATAAGGTTAAACACATCTATCTCCTATCATCACTGCATCATTTATTATTAAAGAGGAAAACATTCAAAATCCTTACTTCTGACTTTTTGAAATAGAGTTTATTATCATTATCTATAGTCACCACAGTGGGCAGTAGCACACCATAACTTCTTATTCCTACCTCAGTATAATTCAGTATCCATTCATCAGCTTTCCCTCCTCCAGCTCTCCCTAGCCTCTGCAAGCTTCCGTAGTGTGTCTCCTCCTCCAGGGTCTTTTCTTAAGCGTCCATCATTCTCTCCTAGATGACTGCAACGGCATCCTAACTGGTGCCTCTGTCATAACGTGTGTTATTGTAATTCATCAGCAACAGAGATCAGAGCACTTCTGTGAAAACTGGTGCTGTCGTCTTTTCTGTGACACTGACTGCTGAGACTTACTTGACCTCACACTCCTTCTCTTTTGCCTTTTTTTTTTTTTAACTTCATCTCATATTATTTTCCACTGAACTCACTACACCACAGCTGTTTTGCACTTCCTCATTCTTTTGAACTTTCCACCTTGTTCTTAGGTTACATTTTCTGCACTGTCTCTTCCTGCATTCTGGAACTCTCAGCTCAACACCTCCATGCTCCACTTCCTTTCTCTTGAACACCTCCTAAAAATAATCTCTCTTCTGAGGACTTCATCTGAATTCCAAGCCTCTCAACATTTTCAATAATCCTAACAGAGTCTAATTTTATTTTATAGACTACTTTTCACCCGCTAGTATATACTAATTCACCATTTCAAGAGGTTTGTAGTACACATGGTTTTTATTCCTTCTTTTGGGGGGAAGGGTACCAGGAATTGAACTCAGGGATGCTTAACCATTGAGCAACATCTCCCATCACTTTTTAATGTTTTATTTTTTGACAGGATCTCACTGAATCCTTTGAGCTTGCTAAATTGCGGAGGGTGGTCTCAAACTTGCAGTCCTCCTGCCTCAGCCTTTTCCTTCACATTTTAACACCACTGTAGTCTTAATGCATCTAATAACCACTGTCAGTCAGATGTCATTAGTGTCTCAATAGTGTGAAAAACATTTCAGTTACCCCTCCTAAGATCATGAAATGGCATTAACATAATCTACCTATAATACTTTCTAGTACAGAGGGCACATCAAATGAATATCTTTCCAATGACTCAATGAGTTAATAAACAGCAATTATAGATCTTTTCTATATAATAAATATAAAATTAGGGTTGGCTATTGTAGCAGTAGTCCTTAAGAACAGTCAGAAAGATTTAGCTAATGATTTTATGTAAAAACTGTGAGGCTTTGTGCAGTCTTTTGATTATTTCTCCTTCCGTGGTATTATTTTATACTTAGGAACATTAAAATTATTTCCTAAATTAGGATGCTGTTTTATTTTTTACCTAAATGAATTAAATTTGAAATAATTATTTATCTCTGTATTATGCTACATTTGAAATCCAAACTAAACTGATGGGTTTTACACTAGTACTACACTGAATGAAAATATTTCTTCAAAAAGAAAAGTTCAAGAACTTAGAACATATAACTCATTATTAAATTCACATTAGCATTTTAGGCCCATTATTTATAGTTCAATTATAAAGTCAATTAAAATCTCAGAGTTTAACCTTTTAAATTCTTAGATATGTTAGGAAAAGCATTTTAGACTTAGCAAGTTCTCTAAAATGACATAAAGGAATCTGATTCAGTGAAATGTAGTCACTGAAAAACACTGCCTGTGTCTGATAGAATTCTCATTACTATAATCTCAAGACAAAACTTGTAACTTATAGTCATTAATCTGTATTATGTGAGGTAAGAAATATAACCAATTCAATCTTCTGAAATCTTGCACACATTTGTCACATGTACATACAATTAAGCAGAAATTTCATATTGTTTCTAAACACTGATCAACTAGTGTTATCAACCATATCTAAACATTAATTATACATCTATTAAATGAGACTGAATTAATTATTAACAAAATAGTGTTGAAGTAGTAATTTCACACCTTGAATCTAGTGAGCAAAATATAAGCATTCATCTTGGGATTGGTGTGAAACTCATTCTGTAAACACCTTATATCTATAATTATTCCATTGCTCTATCCTATGCTGTTAAATCCTTTATATTCTTTTGTGAGCAGATTGTGTCCAGTGAAAAAAGTCAAAGGTTGCTTAAAAGAGGTATAAATATTAAAACTTCCTATGACTAATTAAATACATATTGACTTTAAGTTGACATTTTAATTAGTTATTAAAGCAATGCTCATGGATTATTGCCATTTTTTATGTTGTTGACACAGAAAATATGAATTAATATATTATTCTCTTAATTTATAGTCCACATTCAGCTCCAACTCCATTCAATCCAATCTGCATAACACTTCAAGTAAGGTTCAAGTATTAGAGTTAGTATTTATTTCCACCTTAATCATAAATTTTATAAAGGCTGTTTATTTAACTGCTATTTCCACCTCACTGGGTTATATGAGATCAAATATGATAAATTATATCATAATATGCAAATTCTGTGTTGATTCAAAATGTAGGAGTAAATGGAATTAAAAATTAGTTTTGATTGCATGTCCTTCCACAATCATTATTAAACAATATCAATATTGTTTATAAATTAAAAACTGATGACACCTGAGGTGATTATTTTGAGGAGTCTATTATATATCATAAAATATAAGTGTTTTGCATCAACGATCTAATCATTTTAATTGACTTTACTGAGTAGTTTACTATTTTCATAAATTACTTTTAAGAAATTTTCATCTCCCAAGACACTCCTTCATGTCCATTTACAGTGATCACTTCACCCCTAGACCTAACCAATCTCTAGTCAATTTTCCATCCATATACATTTGTCTTTGCTGAAATTTCATATATTTTGAGATACTTTATGTCTGGTCATTTCCACGTAAGATACTGTTTTTGAAGTTCATAGAATGGGACAATAGTTTGTGTCTTTTATTGATGAGAATTATTCTATAGTATAAATATGCCACATCTTGTCTTCATTTATTCTGTTTAGATTTTATTTTTCTTCTAATTGGGGGTTTTGGGGACTAATTCTTCCATTATCAATCATATGAAAATATTTACATTAAAATACACTTTCAATTGTTTGGCTTGATACATCGTAGTCAAAATGCTGAGTTAATTGATAATTTCACATTTTAGAGTTTCAAACTTGTAAGTAACTGCACCAATTTACATTATCACCAAGGATGCGTCAAAGTTCCTGTTTCTCCATATCCTCACCAGCTCTGCTATTGTCTGCTTTATTTACCATGGACATTTAGTGTGAAGTAAGTAAAATCAAATTGTTGTTTTAATTTTTGTTTTCCTAAATATTAATTATGTTGAACATATTTTTATGTGCTTATTAGACATTTGTATATGAGCTCTGATGTTAATATACTTTGTCCACTTTTTAATTAGATCATAGTGCTATTATTGAGGAATAAGAATTATTTGTAAATTCTGAAACATTTTCTCATGGACTCTTGTATTATTTTTATTTTCTTTATAGTTTACACTAAAATGAGAGTGCTTTTAGGAATGGTGACTTAATTTCAGTGATAGAGCATTTGCCAAGCATGTGTGGGCACTAGGTTTCAATTCCCATTACCACAAAAAAAGGAAAGAAAGAAAAAGGAAAACAATATTATTTATAGACTATGTATGTGGTACCTTATGTAAGAAATTTTATCCTTACCCAAGAACTCAAAGATATTCTTCTATATTTTATTTTTAAAGGTAAAGTTTTCTTTCTTTCTTCCTTTCTTTCTTTCCCTCCTCCTCCTCCTCCTCCTCCTCCTCCTCCTCCTCCTCCTCCTCTTCCTCCTCCTCTTCCTCTTCCTCTTCCTCTTCCTCCTCCTCCTTCTTTCTCTATTTATGGGATACAACATGATATTTTTACATATGTGTCCAATTTGGAATGATTAAAACAAGACATAATATATTTATCACATCATATAATTATCAACTTTGTGTAGTGAGAATATTTAAAGTATACTGTTTTAGAAAATCATGAATATATATACATTAATTATTAAACATAGTCACCATGATCTACATTACATTTTCAATAATTATCCCTCTTGTCTAACTGCAGCTTTGCATTTGGTTACAATTACCAAAATTACTATGGTAACAATATATTTCTAATCTATAAATATGTGAGGTCTGTACTTTAAAAAAAAACATTTTTAACTTTATTTTTACAAATACTTTATACTTTACAAATTTCAGGTTACAAGTCCTGCACTTGATTTGTTAAATTTATTTCTATGTATTTATTATGTTATGTGTTATAGTGAATAAACTACTCAACTTTATTTTCCAGTTGTTCCCTGCTCAAATATGAAAATATAATTAATTTTTGTATCCTGAAATTTTGTTGTATTTGTTTGTTCTAATTTTTGATCAGAAGAAATATTTCTTCAAATCTTCTACATATGAATATACATAAAATTGCACTCCCTCATGTTAAGTCTGGATGCCTTTTATTTAGTTTCCTAATTGTGTGGCTAGAATCTACAGTGCTATGCTGGAAAGAAGAGGCATGCGCTTGAATTCTTGCCTTGTTTCTAATCTAAGGAGGAAAGTATGTATTCCTTTACAATTAACTATGATATTAGTTATAGACTTTTTATAGGTATAAATTATCAGATTGAGATGTTTTCCTTTAATTTCAAGTATGATAAGAATTTTATCATGAGTAGCTGCTGGATTTTATAAAATTATTTTTATACATTCATTAAAGACATTATATTCATCTTTTGCCTCTTTTATTCTATTAATATGATGTACTACATTGGTGAGTTTTTGGATAGTAAAGTAATCATGCATTTCTGCAATAAAATATATTTCATGATGTATGTCATTTTATAAGATATTGGATTAATTTTTCTAATAATTAGGTTGAGGATTTTGAAATATATCATTCTATATTCTTTTCCTGTGATAACTTTGACTTCAATATTGGGATAACACTGACCTAACATTGCTCTCAGAAAAGATTTTTCTACATCCCCAAATTTTTAACACGTATTTTTATTTTCATTTAATCCAAATATTTTATAATTTTTCTTTGCAATTTCTCCTTTGACCTGTGACTTACTCAATTTATGTTGAATAATTTTTCAATGTTTTGGGATTTTCTAAATCTTCTACGTCTGTCGATTTCTAATTTATTTCATGGTATTTAAAGAATGTCACTTGTAATATTGAAATAATACATAAATCCTTTGAAATTTTAAGACTTATTTTGTGGCTTAATATATGCCCACCCTGGAGAATGTTCCATGTGCTCTTGAAAAAAAACTTGTATGTTACTCTTGTTGGACATAGTGTTCTACCAGTGTTTGTCAGATCTAGTTGATTTATAAATTTACTCAAGCCTTGTATTTCTTTGCTGGTCTTCTCTTCAGATGTTCTATCCAATTATAGAGAATTTAGTATTTAGTTCTTCAACTATTACTATTTAATTGTCTCCCTCCAATTCTATGAATTGTTTTTTCATGTATGTTGAGGCTTAGTTTTGAAGTGTATATGGATTTATAATTCATGCCATTGTTAACTTGTAATGTTGAATTAACCCATTTATTAAAATAAAATATTCTACTTTGTCTTAAAGTCTATTTTATCTCATAGTAACATAGCATCAGTGAAGTGTTGGGTATAATTGGCCTAAAATATCCTTTCCTATCCTTTTACTTTTTACCTTTGTTTTGAATCTAAACTTTCTTTCTCATAAGCAATATATAGTTGAATCATTATTTTGTTTTTTGTTTTTCAAAATCCATTTAGCCAACCCATGTTTTTAGATCGTGGTGTTTAACACATGCACATTTAATGGGAGTTTGCAGGTGGCAAGATCTACTTCTGTCATTTTGCTACATGTACACACATCTTATGGCTTTGTTATTTTATTCCTACATTACTGCCTTCTTTTTGTCAAAAAGGATATTTTTAGTGTGCCTTTTAATAACTCTGGATGTTTTATGTTGTGCCTTTGTGGGTTTTCTGAGAATATAATTGACATCTTAACAATAAAGTTTGTGTTAATACCAACTTAATTGCAATAGAATGCATACACTTCATGCCAAGCTAACTTCAATCCATTCCCTTACTTTTCTGTTATTATGACAATAAAAATTGCATTTTTATACATTATGAGCACATCGAAAGAAATAAGTATTGTGTGATATAGTGGTCATTTAAATCAAATAGAAAAGAAAAAGTTCAGATTTTTATATTTATCTGTGTAATTATCTTCACTGTTGTTCTTCATTTATTTATTTATGTCCACTTGAGATATTCTATTCAGTGTGAATACTCCCATTATTTGTGGCTGAGTTGTTCTTCTAGTAACAAGGGCTCTCAGTTCTGTTCAACTGGAAGTGGCACAATTTCTCCTTGATTTTCAAGGGTTAGATATGCTGAGTATATTGAGTGACATTCTTTTTGTGTGTTTTATGTTTGTTTACTGTTTGTTCCCAGCATGCTGAATATCTCATCACATCACCTTCTTGTCTCCATGATTCCTTATGAGAAGTCACCTATTCATTTTCTGAACAATTCCTTTGTACGTGATGAATCATTTTTCTCTTGCTGCTTTCAAGATTTTCTGGTTTTGTATCTAACATTTTGACTATGATGTGATTATATTTGGATTTCTTTGAGTCCTAATGGACTATATTGAGATGCTTAGTCATATAAATTTGTTAATATTTTATCATCTTATCTGGAAGTTCCTTACATATTATCCTTCCCTCTCTTTTTCCAAATTCTGGATGTTCTACTATATTTGTTTGCTTTATTGCAACAATTGCATTTTCTTTGTAGGTTTTGCCCAAGATTATCAGATAACATTCATGCCAATCTTTCCTTATAGGATTTTCCAAGTATTATTAAATGATTTGAACAGATAATTTATTCATAGAAATCTAGAGAGCATTACTTAGATACAAATATTAAAATTTTCATTGTAACTATATCTTAAATGCACAGAAGATAAGGCTGTATTTTGTCTCCTGTTTTCTCAAAGAATTATATATATCTATAATGATTGGGTAAGTAAAAAGAAATTGATTATCAAGGAAAAGCATATCAATGAATTGTTTATTAATAGTCTTATATATTACCTTAATTTATTGTGATTAAACTCTTTCACATGAAAAATACTTATAAGAATACCTTGCTGACACCCAAGTTGTACATAAGCATTTCTTATAATTTTTAATAACTGAAATATTTTCTCATGCCCCTATTTCTTATTGCTTGATATTTAGATTGTTAAAATAATGGCATGCTACAATTAAGCTAGAAAATAAAACGCTCTAGTTGAATATCTTGTGTAGTTAATACAAACCTTAATTATATTTTTATTAACGTTTTTTGTTTTGAATTTTATTTATTTTAAGTTGGACATTTTGAATAACTGATTCTAATTCACAAATTTGCATAACTTCTCAAGTAAATAAAAATACTAAAATTAATTTTCCATAGCTTTATTTTCACACGTAGCACATTGGAAACATATTTAGATTTTATTTCTTCAACATTTTAGTCAACCTAATGTACTATGGTATGAAACATTGGTGAAAAATGTAGGAAAAAATAATATACCCTTGTTATCTTTAAGAGCTATATGAAAAATAAATATATCATTATGTATATTTGTCTTCTCGTTTGATAATTGTTTGGAATTCATTTATTTAGTGATTAGTTTTCAGTTGTTATGATACACTCATTTTTCATCTTTCATTTGTAGGAGTGTGTGGGTTTAATATTGCTGCAAGTTACATGAAACTCTGGGAAAACAATATTTTATAAAACAGCTGTCATTTTAAAAAATATGAAGCAGAAATAGAAAACATAACAAAAATGTTCCAATGTGGTTAGAGCTAGAAGTTTTTATATTAAAGATGGTTTTTTTTCTAACACTGACTTCAGAAAGAGGTTGATAGAGGATTTAAAAACAGCACGTTCAAACCAGTGTTTTGCTAAAATGGCTTTCACCATATTCACATCTGGTTCATCTAATTAAGTTTGCAACTGTTACACTTTGCCACTGACATTTTATAGGAGTCTACTTGTCAACAGAGTCAAAACAGAATATCGTTTCCTGTTTTTAAAAGAAACCATGTCTATAGCCCTGAGGATGATTTTCTTGTTCTATTTGCTTAACTTCATATTTTAAATCCCTTCAAATGCTAGAATTTTGCTTTTTCTTTATTTGGAGGTAGAATATCTAGCTAGCATTACATTGTTTCTTATTTCTGGTTTGCAATTCTATTTTCAATGTTCACATATCCTGTGAGTGTGATTTGTCTCAGCATGAAACATCATGCTTATTTCAAAGCAGACTCCTTTCATTTTTCTTTCAAGACTTTCAGTGTTTCTAAGAATCTGCTCAGCAGGGTACAGCACTTTATGTAGGGTCTGTGTTTTACTGCTTCATCTGACAATCTCTATTTACACAATTGAGTGACATTTGGACGAAGCATAGAAATATTCTATTAATTTGAATTTTCTGGTCTTGTCTAGTCTTTTCCTATTTTAGAATGTAAAGAGAAAAATTTAAATGAAGATCAAATATGTTTAAAAGAACTAAGTTAGCAGAGATATGTTGATCATCAAGTGATGCAGGAGCAAAATCGTTTAAACACAAGACAACTGGGAAAATCTCAGACAATAAATCACAGTAGAAAAGCATCCATTGGTTGTAATGAAGTTATTTTAATGTAACTTAATTACATCTTGGAAATAAAGAATAGGAAGGGAAAGAGAGAGAGTGCCAAAGGAAACTATTTAGAAAGTGATACATATGGTTTTGTTCTGTTTATTCAAAAGGAAAATAAATATAGGTGTTGATAGAAACATTTCTTGGTTCCTTGAAGGGATGGGGTAAGACTTATAGAAGAGAAGAACAAGTAGAAACATTTAAAATACCCCCCACACACACTTTTATAATGTAGATATGAAATGTGCCCCCCCCACCAAAAAATGCTCATATGTTGAAGACGTTGTTCCCAATGTCGCAATTTTCAGAAGTGGGGCCTTTGATAACTGATTGGATCATGAGGTCTCATCTCATCAATTAACTATTAGGAGGTAGTAGAAACTATAAGAAATAGGACCTAGTTAAAGGAAGTAAGTCAGTGGGGGCCTATCTTGAAAGGGAATATCTTGTTCTGGTCCCTTCCTTTCTCTCTCTCTCTCTCTCTCTCTCTCTCTCTCTCTCTCTCTCTCTCTCCCCCTCTTGGCCACCATGAGGTAAGCAGCTTTGATCTAGTCACATCCACCTTGCCTCAGACCAAAAGCAACCATGCCAGCTAACAGTGGAATGAAACCTCCAAAATTCTGAATTAAAAAAGTAACAAAACCAAGCAAAACTTTCCTTTCCCTTATGTTAATTATTTGAAATATTCTGTCACAGCAACAGAAAGCTTACACATACACAGCTTGGAGAAAATTAATAAATAAGCAGAAAATGTCATATACCTAATGAAATGTCATCGATTAATGACACCCTTAAAATCCTAAATCAATTAGAAATTGTTGTACCCGGTATAGCAAAAATTTTTTAATCATCTTGTACTTACAAAAACTATACATAAGGATTAAAGTATTCTACCTCATAGACAAATAGTAACCTAATTATAGAGATAGTGTCAGAAATGAGAACATATTCTTAGAGTAGATTAGCACAACTTCCAAGATATGGTTTATTTCATTGCTCTGGCTATTGAACTCTATTTTAATCTTGATCAGAGTAGGCCCAGAAACAATTTATATTAATATATTAAGGACTAAAATACATATTTTCTGTCTTGACCAAGAGTTATGTTAATTCTCTTTTCTGCTATAATAATATCGTCCTAAGGAATTGTTACCAGCTGACACTTGTTATAGTATAATTGTTGATATACCACAATGATGATATGATGTTAATCAAATTAGATGAGCAAGAAGAGGCAAGGATATTGGAGACCACGATAAAAGCTCTATGCTCTAGAGATAAACCAAAATAAGCTTCAGAGGCATACCACATCAACAAAGTTTCTAAGGATCCGATTTTCTGAAGCATGCCAGGACATTCTGTCCTAAAATGAGCATATTTTATCTTGTACTGTCACTGCTATTCAGGAAGGACACTAAGTATTTCCCTTTAGCTTCTAGAGGTAGAACATTCTCTATGAGAACGCTGCTCTGATCCATTTATTTTATTAAAAGAAATTTCAACAGCTTAGAGAAAAGGGCAAAGTAAGAAAGGACTCTTCCACAGATCAAAACTACTGTATAGAACGTGTGATATTCAAAGTAAGTGTTTAAGAAATAGACAGCATATGGATTTATGATAAACCTCAATAGAAAAGCCTCTATTTAGAATTATGATGATGTACCTGTAAAATTTTAAACCATGGATGGATATGTCATCTGCAGCAGCC
>NW_026000019.1:5720498-5757872 GCF_001458135.2 Marmota marmota marmota
CCAAATTTGGGGGCCAACAGAGGTGAGGCAAAGAACCTCACCCCCCCACTGGGGCATAGACCTATCCACAAGTATGGCTATATGCTGGACCGGTAGTCAGTGACGGGTATGATTCAATTGCAGTGGTATCAACCTAAGACAGGAGGCTGACGCCTAAAGGTCAGTTTTCCAATGACAGGTAAGAACCATATGTTGAATTGGACAACCTACCAGGCACGGTCCTTAAGCCACATTGCTTGTTGTTTAATTAATCAGAAGGGGGGAGATGCTGGGAGCCATTAGCCAAGTCAGTATGATAATTTCCTTGCCAGCGTACCCCATGTTGCAGTGACATTGAATGTAGGTGACCTTGCTCAAGGACCAGGGAGGATTAGGGTGTTCCCGGTTTAGGATAATTGGGTTTAGGGCATTCCAGTTTAGGGCGTTCCAGGTTTAAGATTATTCCTGCTGGGAATAGGGCATATCCTGCTGCCTGAGTTCCCCTTGAGTTCTCACGGGATTCAGACAGTATTTTTTGGGAGACAGAAGCCCAGTGGACGTGGATTTTGGGCAGAGAACGTGGATTTCCCCAGAACGTGTTTGTAGACGGCTGGTGTGAGTTCGGGAATAAAGAGTTGCTGTTTGAATCTACAAGCTGTGTGGTGGCTCGTGATTGTGTGCCCAGCCAGACTGCGGCAAGGAATCAAGCAGGCTCCCATCTAGGTACTACAAGTAAATGGCATGAGCAGGTTACCCATACACCTATATCATTCACCAAAATTGCACAAGCATTTTACACCTGTGACTTCAAGAGATGTTCCTTTTGACCTACTGATTGGAGCTGGGAAGAGCCTCAGCCTTTCCTTGGATGTATAGACTTCTTATAGGGTACATGCCAGAAATGAGGGTCTGCTTCACTGTGACCCTACTTATTTGTGACTTTGCAAGTCAGTGATGAATGGGATTCTGGTCCATGAGAAGAGTGTTACTGATGTACCTGGACACCTACTTTGGAAAACAAAATATCAACAATTTAGGAACACATAGATTCATGAGTACAGGTAAATAACTTGAGCTGATCGAACAGACCAGACAGTACTGTTGACAGCACTGAATAGCAATTAAGGAAAGTATAAGATTTGGAATTTTCCTGTGATGGAAAGCTATGATGATTTATGGATTAGGAAAATAGAGCCAATGAAAATTGATGTTTTATTCAGGTTTTTTTGTGCTGTGGCTTAAGGATCTGACCAGCACAACTGTAGGGGAGGAAAAGTTTATTTGAGGGTTCACGGTTTCAGAGGTCTTAGTCCAGAGAAGGCCTGCTCCACTCCTTAGGGCTCGAGGTGAGACTGAACATCATGGTGGGAGGGGTGGTGGAGGAAAGCACCTCACATCATGGTGATCAAGAAGTAGAAAGAGAAAGACCCCAGTTCCAGACACAAAATATATATTCCATAGCTATGCCCCCAAATTAACCACTTCCTCCAGCCACACTCCACTGGACTCTTGCTACCACTCAGTTAATCCCATCAGCGATCAATTAGCTGATTGCCTTAAAACTCTCTTGATCTGATCATTTCTCCTCTGAAACTTCTTGCATTGTCTTACACATGAGCTTTTTGGAAGACACTTCATATCCAAAGCGTAACAATTATGCATGAAAGGATTTTACTATTTGTATTTACTTTAATTTTGTATTAAAAAATGAAATTGCATTCAAGTTCAAGATTTGAATTTTTTGGGGGAAAAATGGAGATAGATAATGAGATAATGGGATTCCTGAGATAGAGACAGAGGATTTTAATTCCTGTGATATAGCCAACAATATGAGCATCATGTTTGCATAGGTCCTTAGTCTGTGTTTTTTCTTTATTCAACCTATTCTGCTTTACATTTTTAGTGTTATTTTTTTAAGATTTATTGGCTTAGCAATATTTGTCTTTCTTTTGCTTTCTTCATATTACTATGAAAGTTGTATACTTTTGAGTTCTCTACATTTTCACCAAAAATCATAATGTATTACATCCCTGACTTACCAAGGTCTGATATTATTCAATGGTCTTACTTTCTTTCCCAATAATATGAAATTTAATTTTATTTGAAACCTCTTGTTTTACATGCTATTATCTATTCTAATTACACATACACATATTTTAACTCTCACAAAACATTTCATTTTATCCAATTATTCTATGCAAATATTCCTGTGCATTTAACCATTTTGTTGTATTAGCTTTTTGTATCATACTTTGCTCTTCACTGACAGGTGATTTCTTTCTGAACACTGTAGATCTAGTGCCATTTCTGGCATCTACTATTCCTGTGAGAAGTCAGCTGTCAGTCTACTTGTAATTTTAATAATAATTTGCCTTTTATCTTAGCTTTCATTTAGATATAATCTTCTACTTAAAATATTTAGCATTAGTATATATATAGATATTATAATGTTGTAGTATCTCTAGATTTTATAACTATTATAACTAAAATTACAATTGTAACATTAGAGTGTAGCTATATATTGTTATATAACCATGCTCCTATAGTGTATCTATATATGGATTTCATTATGTATTTCCTGATTTGAATTTATGGAGTGACTTTTTTTTCTATCAGTTCTGAAAAATTCTTAGCCATTCATTCATTATATCTTAAAATATTTGGTCCATTCCATTACTTGTAGATGTGGTTTTGCAGGCATTTTATTAAATGCTTTATAAAGGCAAAACAATTTTCCTTCCTCATAGATCTTACATTTAAATGGAAGAAAAATAAAATAAATAAAAACCAACATAAATTTTGTCAGAGAGTAATGTCATGGAAAAATTAGAGTAAGAATGAAAAGAGAAGCCTGGTAGGGTTCTATTTGATTTAGAATGACCATAGAATGTGTCAGAAAACATAAGCTATTTGAGTTGTGAGATGGAGTGGAGAGAGTTGACTCTGGGTATGGGAGAAAAAACACCATTCTAAGCAGTGGGAGCAGAATGTGGTTTGGTGATAAAGTGCAGCCACTGAGGAGACAGATAAAATACAGGTAGTTCACACAGGCTCTTTTCTGTGGAGTTCATGGAGTGCTCACAAAAATGATTGACAAGAGTCTTGAAAAAGCCTCCTTCATGGTTCAGCCAGGGAGAAGTGTTTCAAAGCAGAAGCCAGCAGCTTCAAAGTGCCTTAAGGGCAGCTCCTTAAAAAGGGAAACCAAGTCCTACAAAGATTCTTTTTTATTTCCTCTATATTGCCCTTAAGACACTTATGAAGACCCAGCACAGCTGGAGGGAGAGAACATAAAAATCACCTTTACCAATGGGTGGAGGGAAGGAATATGGGCTGTGCACAGAACTGCCTACACAGGAGAACCAAGAGTACAAAAAAAGATATTTCAGACCTAGTGTATGTGAAACTAAGATTCCGTCAGAAAATCAGACATACAACACCCTCAGGTTAACAAGTGAAAGGAATACTGCGGAGGGTAGAAGAGGAGAGGGGGAAATTGTGTAGTGCAAGGGGGAGATTAAGCTCAGGATAGAGTAGATTTTTTTCAGAAGAACTGATAGAAAAAAATTTACTCCATACTTTCAAATCAGGAAATACATAATGGAAAGAAAAAAAAATTGATAAACCAGACTTACTCTAAAACCAGCTGGGGCTTCTGATGCACTGAGAGAATCCCTAGCCTAACACAATCAAAATCAGCTCCACCTCTCCTCAAATTGAATCAAAACTCCACATTTAAAGGCTTAATGGAAGAAGAGCCGCTTATTTTGAAACACGATTATCTATATGTTTCTGACCCAAAATAAACTCACTACTTGGCTTTTTAAATGGTAAGTTCTTACTGACACACAGAATTTCCAGCTTCAAAAACTAGTATTAAAAAAAGACATGTAAATGAGAAAACAATAGAACAAGACTTGAATTTGACCCTAATATTGAAAATAACCAATTTTAAATGTAAATATTTTGTTAATGTTCCAATGAGAAAGGTGGTTTCAGCAAAGAGATGCAAACTCTAAGAATCAAATAAAAGTATTAAAAAGGAAAAAGAAAAATAAACAATATTTATTGTATTAATCAACAGATTCAAACAATGTAGACATGAATTGACAAACTTAGAAATCTAAGTCAACAGAAATTTAATTGAAACACAAAAGAGAAAAATATTTTTTAAAAAGTAATCAATATGTGTGGAACAATACTAAATTGTTGCATATACCTAAAATTGGAGTCCCAGACAGATAAGAGAAAGAGAGCAGAGCAGAGGAATATGTTAGAATCAATAGGATCCAAGAATTTACAAATTAATAAGAGACACCAAAGCATAGATTCAGGAAGCCCAGAAAAGATATGCCTAACACTACAAAGCACTAAACAATTTATAAATGCAGTATAGATTACATTTTGTAAGGGGAAAAACTAGTATTAAAATATTATCTTCTTATACTACTCCATGTATATTAATTTTTTAAAGAAAAATACAAGTATTTGAAATCATATAATTAATTTCAGGGCCAAGGAAGAGACAAAAGGGTGAGCACAAAGAATGGTGGAGAACTTCTTAAGTTACTGGAACTGTTATGTATCATGATTGTGGCAGTAAATATAACTCATTTCTTTTGTAAAAATCCATAGGATTACACATTGCTAAGGTGGAATTTAAAAAAATTTAAAAATTATGGTGTCAATTTCTTAAATGTTTCTACTTTCTAAAGGTTTACTTTTTTTCAAAAAAAATCGCATGTTATTTTTTCTTTACAAATTCTACAACTTTAGTTGAAAATTTCTACTGGTTAGTAAGGAAAACTAATGCTAAAGTTATCTAAGATGAAGGAGAATATAGACATTAAAATTATCCCGAAAAAGTATTGGAAATTTTCATGGTACCATATGTCTAACATAATTAAATACAACTATGAAAGAGCAGCATGTGGAACTAAGGGTAAATAGAAAAACGCTGGTGAATCTTCCAGATTTTTTTGCAGAGTAGTGAAAATGACAATGATAGCAAATTCCCTGTTGTTACAAGGTGGAAGCTTTTCATAAATGTATTTTCTGCTGGCTAGCACTACTTAATGGGAGTTCATACCCACTTGAATCAAAGTGTGAAATATGATATGTCAAGAATTATGTAATGTTTTGAACAACCAACAATAAAAATTTTAAAAAAAGGAATTAAAATGCTTGTATTAAAAATAAAATCACTAAAAATAGTCATTAAAAATAATCCCAGGGATTTACTGTCTCAGGAATTGTAAAATATTTCAGAAAAAAATTGCCTGTAGCTCAGCTCCTTTACCATTGTAATGACTCATGCAGTGATTTACACTGAAATAATCTTGCTTAATCTACTCTTTCCCTATACAAAGGGCTGGTAAGGTATCAGGTATGAGTTTAAAGTATTTTTTTTTTATTATTGAATAGATTTTCCAAGAGAAAAAAAGGATTAAATTTGAATTAAATTAAAATTTCAACAATAAGTAATTTTTGTGGTTTTATTTATGTTGTATATAATCAAGTTTATATATATTGTCTAAAATATCTATTTCATTCTTCTTTCTTACATTTCTTTATTTCCTTCTTTCTTTTTCTTGCTTTTCCTACCTCTCTTTACTTCTGAAGATTTATCTACAAGTTATTATCAAGGAAATGAGCCACTTAGTATTCCTGGGAATTTAATAAAAGAGATATTTAATAGAATATTATATATATATATATTTTTTACATGGCTGATCATGGAAAATTGAGGTAATGGAACAAGTCATTATGAGTGGCAAAGACAATAAGAAGATAATACGTGGTGGGGCTCCCTCAAGTTAGAGTTGTGTTTACTGAGAGTTATGCTTTTAAATGTGAAAAGAGATCTAAAAGCATTAATAGACAAATTGTGCTGCATAAACAACAGAATAGATTTTTTTCTCCTGCTTTTCAGTGGAAATTTGCATAGCAAATATATTAGAAGAGATTTGATTTCTAGGTCTATTCCTATATTCAGTAGACTTGGTTATTTTCTATAATATGCATTCCACTTAGTAGAGAATGCGCAGGGTGTGACTTCAGGTAGGGCAGCAGAGCAAGCAGGAGCAACCTGATTACCAGCTGGGTGGTTCTGGTTCCTGGGAGCACTCAGAATTATTTGGGATGCCGCCAAACTAATGTTGTGGTGCAGTTTACTTTTTTCAGCACCTATTTGTGCTTCTCTCCTCTTTCTGCTTGAACAGTTATCAAAAAATGAGTGACTATCTTTTATCCTTAAAGGAGACATTTACTCCAAGAACTTTTTGTCTTAATGTGGGTTTGTGGTGATGTGCTGTTAGAGGAGGGAAATGTTGCCTCTTCCAGTTATTGAAACCCATTTTTCAGTCTTGATGGTAGAAAAATTTAGGTAAAAGGGTACAAATAAGAAGCCCAGAGGTCCATCATAGACAAAAATCTCAACTATACAATTGAATCCAGGAATAGTGCAAAGGTTTCTTAGGCGAATACTCAAACTGAACTCTAATCTCATGAATATAAACTTAAATAGGGTTGTGTGTGTGTGTGTGTGTGTGTGTGTGTGAGTGTATGTGTGTATACATACATATATACTATTTTATATGCTGGCAATATTCGCACAAAAGCCAGAATGTGCACAAAGAAAGCCTGATTTTAAATATGCTATTACTCTCCAGTTCCTGTGGAACATGAAATAGAAAGGGCTAGCTTGGATTGTTTCCTTGCGACTCAGATTAGAAAAAGAAGATTCTCTTTAGTAAAAAACAAATATTCCTTAATCTTTCTGCATTTGGTATTGTAAGAGAACAGAAAAAGAGCATATTATAAAAATTATAATAACAACAATATCTTCAAAAGAGCTTTGGAAATATCAAATGGACATATAAAGATATCTCATAAGTATGCATGGCATAATCTCATCAGTCTTTGTCTCATGAGAATATGATGACTTTAGTGATCCTGGTATGTAACAGGTATTGTTTCAAGAAAAGGATTAATATTAGCTTCTAATCTAGAAGTTTTTGGAGGGCTTCACTTGTACAAATCAAATTTTAAAACAAAATCATAGTAAATACAGAATAAAGAATAACTGGGCTACATTTTCAGATTTTGAGAACTCAGATTATTTAAAAACTTTATTATTGCTGGTAATTGCTTGGGGAAAATCATAGCTCAAAGGAAACAGTTATTTTTCTTAGCAAAACAGATTTTGAAGGACCCTTTGACCAAAAAAAAAAAATGAACTGAATGGTGTTTGATTTTCAAACAATTCATTTATACTAGATATGTTTCTTGCATCATTTAGGGATATCAGTGTATTTCTACATTGTTTTAAATAGTGTCTGATGTATCACTTCATTGAAGCTTTATTAAACAGTTAAGCTTGATCCATTTTATCTATCTAAACTCACATAAAAAGGCTTCAGAAGTTCAAAATAATTCAGCACTGAGGAAAACGATCAGAGTAAATTGCATTGGATTTGGAGGTCTTGCTAAAGATAAAAATAAATGACTAAAAATAAAATAATGACAGTTAGTAAATGTCAACTAAAAACAGAATGCTAAAGCAGAAGGTAACCAATAGATGTTTTTGCAGTTGTTTTGACAAGTACATAAAAGTAACAGGAAATAAGATAGAATCTATATAAGAACATTAAAAATTATATGGCACATATGTAAGTACATAAATGGGTACACATATACCAAAAATGCTGAAAGAAGAGAGAATTAAAAATATATGACCTTGCATACACAAGTTCTATAATTCTTGATAATTTTTAAATCATGTTACTGACAAAATTTACCACTTTAAAATGTCATCTATTACTGGCTTAACGTACTTCAGTATATTCTGTTTTTGCAATGAAATTGGATGCCTTCATTTCAATTTTTTTAAATTTATGGTCAGATGTGGGTATTTATATCTGGGAGAAAAAGATGAATATCATGCTTCCTACTTTTTAAGATATTAGAGTTGATTGAAGGTGATGACACAATGATCTATGATTATTTTTCATATAAAGATGATTGTGTAGGTATTGAATACTGTGGGCACATAGGGCCCATCGGGAGTACTCTGTCTGAAGTTAGTTAAGGCTGTAGAGTAGGTGGTGAGAGAAAAAATTTTAATATTGTGATGAAGAATGTGAAATGAAGTGCTTATAAAAACAATTTCTTACTATCCTAGAAAAATATAAAGGAAAAAGTCTTAAGGGATACCATAAATCAGAGATACAACAAAATTTTGTAATGACTGCTGACTGTATCCATGACTATACATCTGCTTATCTGTCTATCCATCTCTGTACCTATCATTCTATCCATGTATCTTCATACCTCCTGCCAATCATTCTATAAAATATCTACTGGCAATCTTGCTGTTTATACATTTGCATCCTGTATCCACTTCCCAATAACATAATGAAAACATTTTCTCATATCATTAACATCCACTGAGAACATGATATTAATGTCTGCACATCTGATCTTAGAAACGCATATAATTTATAAAATTTTATTCTTAATGTTGAATATTAGTTGATAAGTTGTTAAGATGAATTGAATTCCTTATAACTGCTTTCTTGTATATATCTGTAATTATATACAAAGGATACATTACTAGAAATAAAATGGCTGTTGACCTGGTTTGCCTACTCATAGTATTGAAAATTTAAGCCACTTAATGCCCCTATCTGCAGTATACATATGTGCTAAAGAATTGTTCCATTTTTGCATAGGGTATACTGAACATCTCATTAACCATGGCCTTTTCACACTTATGTCTCTGTTGTTTAGCAGTGTCTTGAATATTCTGTTTAGCAATGTTTATTTTATTAGTTAGTGTCTTTAGGTTAAATCCCTATATCAGAGATGGTATAGCTTACATTTATTTTGGTGATTTTATCTTGAACTCTTCTATTTAACAATGTTGTCATAAATTATTTATAAAACCTTATTGATTTTAATGAATTTATCATTCTGCCTTATTTCATGAAGATTATAAAAATAAGTATTATAGTAACTTATTGAGAAAATTTTGACGCCTATATAAAATGCTGCTTCTTAATTTCATGGACTACATTGAGGTGCTTATGTGCACTCATGTTTGGAGGATTCTTGAAAATATATAATGTCTAGATTAGAGGTAAAAAATCTGGTAGAATATATACACATATAATTCAATTTTAAGACAGTTCAAATTTAAAAAAATCTATCTTACTGTCTTCTCTTCAAAGAATCAAAATATTTCTATAGCAATGAATATTCTCCTGCCTGATGATAATGAGCCAGGCCCAGGAGCAGTTGCTTCTTATAGGTGGCATTCTTTATGTTCAGTTCCATGCATTGTCCTTAAAGTGAATAGCGTGAGCAAATTTTTAAATTAGAGATTCCTGAACTAGTCTTTCAGGAGTTTAAGTAAGCTGTTATCTTTAAAAGCAAAATCAAGAAGATGACTTAGTTTGTTCTTTTGTTATGTCTCAGTAACATATATGTACTTTCTAAAGAAAATCTTTTTACTTAATACTGTAATATGTATTCTTTATTATCTATATATCTTCTTTATTTAATGTTATTCTCCTAATATGCATTAAATTCAATATGACAAAATTCAATTAAAGTATACTTCATAACTAATAGAGAACCAATAAAAAGACCTACTATAATTTTTTTTCCCTACATTTTATTTTGGGATAGGGTCTTGCAAAATTTTGGAGGCTGGCCTCAGACTTGCAATCCTGCTGTCTCAGCTTCCTGATCTGCTGAGATTAGAGGTGTGTACCACCATGCTTGGCTAAGAATAGTCTTTAACATTATACTCTGCTATTTCTAATTTTTTCTCTACTATCTCTAGATATCCCTTTGTCATGCATCGTTCAGCAATGATTGAAGAATGTAATGTTCTAAGTCAGTTTCAGATCCCTAGAAGAGTGAAGCTGAGATGAGATTTATGTAAATTTGAGATCATTTTCCACTTTTTGGTCATGGAGTGTAATTCTTTTAAGTTGGTGTTTTGGCAGGATTTCTCGATTGGTGGAGTGAGGGGTTTGGCAATTTTGCATCTCAATAATACAATGATAAATTGAACCAAATTGTTAAAAATAACAATTTCAGGATTCTGGAAATGAATCAAAGGCACACAGCTAACTAAGAAGCATTTATTCAAGAAAAAGTACTGAACCTTGAGGGAAAAAAAATCATGAGAGTCATAGTATTCATACTTATAGCTTCCCTTATTTCCTTACACCAGACTCTGTTTAGAATTTCTGCCAAGGAGAGAGAAAATATGAAAATCAGTAACATTGCTGCTAAGAGATACTCACTTTATTTAGAGAATACAAATATCTCATGCCTGAGACATTGCCAGAAATAATAACAAAACCAGTAGTAAACAAATTGAAAAGTCAAATACCTCTGTAAGTCTCCAAGTGCTGTGATTGTTGTCGTTAAGTTACAATCAAGCATACTACCTGGGATATTAACAGGGAAATCTGGGATATTAAACAGCAAAAAAAGAACGTCGACAACATCTCATATATCCCTAGGAGTCTTGAAACATGCACAATTGAACAAGGCTGAAGAGGAGAGATTTCTGTAGCTACATGTAAAGCCAAGCACACATGCAAAGGAGATGTGAGAAAGCCTGGAGGAAGGTAGAAAGCAAAGTACAAATCTAAACTTCCCGATTTGTTATTGCTATTTTGTTCTGTATGAGATCCAACAGCGGAGAATGGAATCTTTACTAGCTTATGCTGTTTAAACTTAACCTTTGACTAATAATGAACTAAACACTAATCTATACTGACACTGGGGTGATCACTAGAATCATGGGCTTAAAGTTAAAACAAGCAAAATAAACATTGATCAGTGATACCAGAACTTATAGTCTATGAGGAAGGCATGTTCCAGAGATTTAATCTAAATTAACAAGGTAAAACTATAATAAAACAAAGCAAAACAAAAAATAACCTTGGAGGAAAATTGGAAACCAGAATTGGTACAAAAATTGTGTTTATTAAATTTACTTATTTTTTTAAATTGAAAACTTTGTACAGATTCATGGGATACAATGTAATATTTCAATACAGTGTGTGTGTGTGTGTGTGTGTGTGTGTGTATATATATATATATATATATATATATTACAATGTATACCTTGTGCAACTATCAAACTAGAATATCCATCAACTCCAACCTTTATAATTTCTTTCTAGTGAAACAGTCAAAATACTCTCTTCTAGCTATTTTGAAATACTTAATACATTATGAACTATAGTTACCCTACTGTCCTCCTATATTGTTGTACTTTATTGACCAACCTGCCCTAACTCCCCAATCCCATCAACCTCTAGAGCTTCCAATAACCAAAATTACTTTATGATATCAACATTTTATTCCTCATGTGAGTGACATCATGTGATATTTGTCTTTCTGGATCTGGTTATTTAAATAATGTACTCTGGGTTCATACATGTCTCAAATGATAAAATTTTGTCATCTTTATAGTGAATAATATTCCATTTTACCTATACATCAAATTTTCTCTTTCTGTTCATTTGTTGTTGAACAGGTCAGCTAATTCCATATCTTAGCTATTGTGAATAGAGTACCATAAATATGCAAATGTGAATAATTCTCCAACATATTAATTTCATTTCCTTTAGGAGAATACCCAATAGTGGGTTGCTGAATCATATCACAGTTTTATTTACTTTTTATTTAAATTTATTATTTTATGTGATATATACAAATATATATAAAAAACTTGTACTTGTAATATTTTGAAACATGTATACATTATACAATATTTACATCAGGATAAACTTGTCTATATCCTCTGACATTTATGATTTCTTTTTAGTGAAAATATTAAATATCCTTCTAGCTTTCTGAAATAGCACACACTAGAGCTGATTCTAACTTCAGGAGTATTTTGAGGGTGCCTTCAGTTAGTAGATTGTTTAACTTTTTATTCATAGCTTCTTAGTTAAGAGTATCAAAGGCCATGCAAGTAAAACTTCATATAAGAAGGTAAGTATCATACAATTTATTCTCTCGTCTCTTTACTGGACAACACGACCTAAGGTGATGTTAGAATTTTCTCATAAAAGTTGTCAACAATTGTGAATAACAATTGTTTTGCATTGTGGATTTCAGTGTTTAATATATTTTTTATTTGGCATTTGGCATTTACTTGGCATATTAATATTTTTTAAAATCCAAAAACATGTAACTGGACAAGCAGAAACAATATTTTCTTGATTAGATTTCCAAGTCTGGGAATCATCTTCAGTGGTTCTTGGCTTTGCCCACTGGGGTTTTAGCTTCACAAACTGAGTTATATTTTCATTTCTCCTAAAGCGGCACAAGTCTGCAGCCAAGTATTTTCATCAGCTTGCTTCTTCCTGTAGAATTTGTGGCATCTAGTACCCATCCTTCAGGTGATCCTTTCTGCCCTTTTTTGATCTAAACTGAGTGTTTCTACTGATACAAATTTCTCAAGTTCATGTAATGCACAGGGGCTTTTCTCTATTAGCCAAAAGCCCCTGTCTGTGGCTTTTACTGAGTTGTCTCAGGCCAACTCCTGGAGGCCCCCTGGTTTAAGATTGAGAAGACCCTTTGCCTTGACCTTTTCCAGAACATCCTTTGGCTTAATTGAGAACTCTGAGGAATTTCCTTCCCTCAGTGCAAGAGTTTGTGTACTGCAACATTTTGATCTCTTTGAGGTTTCAGCAAAGGATTTTTTTTTTTTTAAAGAGAGAGTGAGAGACAGAGAGAGAGAGAGAGAGAGAGAGAGAGAGAGAGAGAAAATACTGTCAAACTTCCTGTTTTTCATTACACTCCAGCTACATTTATTTTTTAAGTCAAATATGCCAGTAAGGTGTTAAACTTGCAAAAGAATACCTTATGTTTGTTAGCAATTATACTTCGTGAAATTGCTTGCCATCAAAGTCTTTTATGCTCAATTGGCAAACTGAAATGCAAAGTGGAGCTATGATGAAAGCTTGATGGATATGACAAGCAGATAGGTTAATTTTTCTTCTATCAAACTTTGAAATGTAAGTGTTCCTAAGGTTTAATACCATACAATTTAATGAGCATAAATGTTAAGTTTTGATGATGTCTTTATTTGAATCAAAAACAAATATAAAAGATGATTAGTATTATGTTTTTACATTTATATATAATGTAGCAATATCTTAACTAAGCTATTTTATATTAAAATACAATTGCATTATGCAGATTTCAAGTAAGATGTGAATGATATGTTTCATTCTTTTTTGAACATATTTGTAAATATGTACTATAAATCATAGTAAGTTTATTTATTTTACAAAAATTTATTAATGTTTACCCTGAGACCCTCAGTGGGCAGGTTACTTCTTATCTTTACCTTGCATCCTTCACTAACTTTAATACAAGTCTTTAGAAGCAACATCTAATGAATTTGTATGCATATAAAAATTCCAATAGCCATTTTATAGAATTTTGTTTGGAAAACTACTTTAGTGGTTACCATGATAAGCTTAATATTTTATTTATGAGAATATTGAGAATCAGAAAGTTTAAACAATTTTCTCAAAGGGTTGTTAGTCTTAGAACTTCCTATCCCACTACAGGACAGTTTCACAAACTGGCATCTATGGACCCCTGTGGATTTGCAGATAAACTCAGGAAATTCTCTTCTGCCATATTGGATGCTGTAGTCCTTCTCATCCTAAGTTTGTTGCACTCCAAGTGTTCCTTATCTTAGCAAATGGACATTTTAATTTGCCAGTGGCTTAGATTAAAAATGGTGAAACCATTATTTCATTACTATTTAATACCACAGAGGATGTCCATTGCAAAATTCTGTGTCCTGTAGCAGGGATTAGCAGATGTTTTCTGTGAAGTTCAAGATTGTAAATATTGTTGCAATATTAAGGCAAGATGATCACTGTTACAACTACTTAACTCTACAATTGAAGTATAAAATTCATACCTACACAATATATAAATAAATGGGTATAATCATGTTCTAAAATTAAAATAAAATAAAGAAAGAAAGAAAGAAAGAAAGAAAGAAAGAAAGAAAGAAAGAAAGAAAGAAAGAAAGAAAAAAAAGAAATTCACAATGGCCCTGATTTCAGCAAAGGGCTATAGTTTGCCAACTCTTATGTGACCTTTCAAATGTATCATGAATGTGAAAAATCTCTTACCTGTCTATGGATTCTTCATATTTTAAAACAAGCACTTTAGTGCTATCCCATCTGGTCACTCCAAACGCATACAAGAGATTTAAGTCTAGGAGAAGCTCTTCATATAACTACAATTTAATTCAAATTTTTATAGGTAAAGAATTCCCATGATTCTCATGCAGAAAAACATTCAGTGTAATAGTTCTGCCTACATTCCATCCCATTCTCCTAGATGCCTTCTTTCAGGAATGTAGCTACTGTTTTTCGTTTTCTTCTGTATTTTCTTCTAAAAATTTAGACAGGTACATCAGCAGATATTAACTCTTCTTGAAAAATAATGGCACACAATATACAATAGTATCCCCCATACTTTTTCACTTATTAAAAAAGCATGTGGAGATTTTTATTTTGTTATATAAGTAGCAAATTGATTCATTATGGCTCTGCTATATTCCATTTCATTGACATCTAGACAGCTCATGCTGATGAGAATTTGGTATGTATATTATGTTATGCCATTAAAAATAATGCTACACTACTATTATTCACATATGGGCATAATCCCTATATAGATAATTATTCAATCTGTTATCATTTTATATATTTATATGTCTGATATCATGAGGGAAAAAAGATTTTTTAATCCTGTTTCTTTTGTTTTCCCTAGAATACTTAGAAATAGAAGTAGATACAGATATATACAGAGACATGAATATAGATTTTTTGAAAAAAAAAAGTTTCCTACTTTAGAATGTAAGACATAAATATGGTTTTTGTCTAAGTCCTCTTCTTTACCCAGTGCCTGCTACTAAACTCAATGATTTTGTAAAATAAATGGATGCATATAAAATAATAATATGATATTTTAGGTTTATAAAATGTATGTTTAAAAATAGAAGCTGAAAATTTGCCTCTCAATTTTATTGTTTGTTTTAAAGGCACTTTGAATCCATGTGGTATTATTTTAATGAGAAGAGGAAAGAATGTCACATTTTACTAGTAATGAGATAACAACAGAAGCATATTAACTGTAAATTCTGCATTCTTGTTAAGTGATTTAAGTTGGTGAAGTTTCCAACAACATTTGAATAGAAATACTGGTAAGAACATTTAGCTATCATAGGACACAAGCTTCTAGTCATGCTGACTTAAAAACCAACCTATGCTTAGCACAGCAGGCTATTGCAGTTAAATTTCATTAAAGTGTAATTTGTAACATACAATTAATTATTTTTAATTTGAATGTTACTAATTTTATAGTGTCAGTAATTAATTTTCAATTAGTTTTGGTTTCATAAATGTATACCTACTGGAATTTATTTATAGGACTATGTTTTGAATTTCTAAGTAACATCAAAATAAATTATTTAAGTATAGATAGTAAGTATTCAGGTTTACATGTGAATATTTGTATATGTATACATATTTCTATTAAAATAAAACTATTATATAAGATTAAGAAATAACCATGTATTTTTCTTTTGTACCATTTATTTTTTGATCCAAACAAAATATATTTTCTTTCAATACATTTATTAATCAAGAGTTTTCCTACCAAATACCTTAAAATTCCTTAAATGTACTTGGTAATTCTGGTAATATATTTAGTATCAAATAAACAATATTTTTATAAAGCTAACAACTTTCTAAATTCTGCTTTTTAAATGTTCATAAAAGCTGTATATAAAAATATGATGAATTTGGGCTGGTGTTGTGGCTCAGTGGTAGAGTGATCGCCTAGTCTGTGCAAATCCCTGGTTCAATCTCAGCACCACATAAAAATAAGTAAAATAAAGGTATTGTGTCCAACTGCAACTAAAAAATAAATATAAAAAATGATCAATTTACTTTATATTTAAAGACAGAAAAAATGTCTCATGATTATATAACTTAGAAGTCCTTGGAAATCACCTTTTATGCCTATTTAAGAGGTTATCTTATAATAATATGACATGTAATTAATAAATGATTTCTATATAAGAATTCTCAAAAAGAAGAGAATAAATAACATACTATTAATCCTGATTTGAAAGCTCATTTTTCAAACTGGATAAGAGAAAAACAAAATCAATAATAGTAGGCTTCTGAGTTGTCTGTGTGTACACCTCCTTTAAAGGGTAAAATAAGTTGTTAAAGCAATAAAATACAATAGAAATCAAGTTTCATTACTAAGTTGATTAGATGAAAGGCAGAAAATGCCGAGCTATTTAAACACATTGCATATTAATCAAGATATACCATATGTTATCTTTGGGCATTTAAATAAGGGAACTTCATAAAAACCAATATTCATTTTTTGTGCTATTAAATTTCTCTATGACTTTCACATGTTTCTTGGATAATTAAAACTGTATGAGCTTGGAAAAATTCTTTCATCTCTCTATGACTTAGTTTCTTAATCTATAAAAGGGCAAAAAATGTTCTAATAAAATTGTTATAAAGTTTTAAGAAGTTAGTAAGTGAGAAGCTCTTATCAAACTGTCCCTGTGGGAAGAGGAGAAAACCTGGAGCATAGGGCAAGGCAGAATGTGGTGACAATTGGAAAATACTTTATTATTTGATGTGTGCCTTCTTGTTTATTCAGTGTATAAGCTATAGGGATGTTATGAAAAACTGCCTTGGGAAATTGTATTTTCTTGTCGCTTTTCTATATTGCAAACAATGTAATTACTTTTTCCCCTGGATTAAAGATACTCTATATCTACTCATTCTAAATATAGCAATATGAAAATAATGCAACAAAATAAGATTCAGTATTAAAATAAGTTTTCTCAGAGGACCATATATATGATGTTTGGAAAACCAACAGAATATTCCATTATTCTTCAGAAGAAGTTTCAGCTACATGTGCAACTAGGGTCAAAGAAGTTTTTCACAAGATCTTATAAATACTCCTGGATTGAGTGTTTCAGATTTCAGTTGACATAAGTCATGGCAAATCCCTGTTCTTTGCTCCCTAAGGTTTTCTGCGAGTGGTTTTCTAACCAAACCCTTGGTAATGTGATAATTTAAAATACATATATACTTTTTATTCAGTTATTAAGTTAGTCAAACTTAACCAAATTGCTATTAGAAATTAAGCTGGGACTTAGAAACTATGTGGAAATTCTGTAAAGGTATAAAATGCAAATCTTGCATTTTATATATTGTATATAATTTTATAAGACATTAAAAACATAATAAATCATTCATGAAAATTATGACCTTATTGCTTATCTGTGAGTGTAAAATTATCATCATGTGTGGTTATTGTTAAATCTTACATTTAAATACCATTTAAGAATTATTAAACAGTATAATAGATTTTTATCTGGAATATATATATATATATATATATATATATATATATATATATATACACACATATCTGGAATATATATTACATATATTACACTATGTTTACTATAAGCACTTTCAACAGTGAATAAATTCAACCTAATGGAGAAAAGAAAAGATGGTATTTATTTGGAGGTAATTAGGATGGAAGTTCAGGAAAACACAGATCGAACTTAGTTGAAAATGTGTTGCTTTGTTTTACAAAATTGCAGTGGTACTTACAAACTTTTGCTGCAAGTGGTGTTGGAAAGTACATCATTAGTTGACCAGGAAATATGATTGGTGCTGGCAAAAGTTATCTTTTAAGAAAGTCCCTGGTTTTGCTTTCAGTCTCTGATTAGTTTGACTGAATGGGCCCAATGTATGGAAGGTCAATAGAGGCTTCCAGACAATGTATGGGAATCTGTGATTTGACCCAGTTTAGAGGTTTTACAAGTGTCTGGAATCTGATTAACATATTAACTGACTAACTTCATTTTAGGAGTCCCAAACCAATGCTACTTCATTTTGAATTATTTTTTCCTTGACAGCACAAAAATAATTAACATCTGAATAAAGGCCATCTCAACATAATTTCCCCATGAATGGACAAAAATATGCATATCACCATATCATTGCTTATACTTGGAAGGCATGATTAGTTTACAAACAAATTAATACAACAGAAAAAAATCAGCCAGTGTTTTGACTCTTTTTTTTCCTCTCTAAGCTTGGTTCTTGGGTGTATTTGAGCAATATAATTAAAACAATCTTTACAATTTAATAAAATGTTAAATGTTGTTGAGTATCTTCAAAAACATAACTCTGAAACACGTGGGGTGGTTAGGGCTGGTTCTCTGTAGAATCCCATACTAATAGTAGCATTCCACCCACAACCCTCCATGAGTAGGTTCTGCTTTCAGATCCACTTATTTTGCTCAAATTAAAATTCTGCTTTGTTTAAACATAGCCTGCACTTGACATTTTTCCTCAATTCCGTATTACCACATGCTTTTCTTTGTTGAATGAGAAACTGTTTTTTTTAATGAATGAATTTAGCATTTTCATTTGTAATTTCAGTGAATTGTAAAGCTTTATACTAAAATTCCTTGAAGAGTCTTTTTCCTTTCATTCATTGAAATCATGAAGCTTCCAAATCTAACACACATTTCTTGAACCTTTAGTAATAATAATTATATTCTTTCTTTGATCTGTCACATATGGATGAGTACTCACAATGCAATGTGAATCTCAAAACATTTTGTATAACTTCATTGAATCTGGCTGGATTTATCTTGTTACCCTAGAATTTTGTTGCTTTACATTTTTGTGTTTTTTTGTTGTTGATTTTGGTTGACTGTTATACTTTTATGCAAATCATTTGACCCTTGGGGCTTCCAAAATTGTAACTTGAAAGAAAGTTGTGATAAAATTTTTTATTCTTAGTGACGTTCTGTCATTCATGCCGACTATCTTTTACTGTCACTATCTTTTACTAATAAAAATGACCGTTCTAGAATCATTTGTTCTACCTCCTTTTTGTTTTGTTTATTTCTATTTTGAGTGGAATAAAATCATTCCCTGCATATAATCTTAACAAAACACAGATCTGAACAATATTTAATGGCCTCCACTGTGACCTACCCACGGAGGGACAAAGGAAGGGACTGGAAGAAATTTTTTGAATATATAGAGAAATCATAAATTCTCTGTGGCCTAAAAGATATGACACATGTTTGCAGAAACTACAAAACCACCAAAACCTATTCTGCATTGAATTCCTTTTAATCAGTAGACTTCCTAAGAACAATTTCAGTCTGGATTGTAGAATGAATTCTTTTAGTGACAAACCCTACTTATGTTATTATTTTGATTGAAACAAATTCAGGCTCTACATTTTCCGCCCAATCCTAATAATGTCTCATCCCCTTTTTTCAATGAGAAGCTGAATTTCTGTATTTACAAACCCTTCTCCTTTAGACAAGAAAGAATTTTAAGAACTTAAACTACCTTTAGTATTTTGTCTTACATGTATTTGTGATCTGAGATTTCCATCAACATTATTTATGTGCAACATCTGTCTTCTGCTATTTCTACTTGAAATAAAAATAAAAGTGTTAACTATCAGTAGTACACAAGAAAAATTTGCTTCACTAGGTTCCCATTTCAGGTATATTCCATGTTTTATTTTTTGCAAGGGGACTCTGTTAAGGAAGCGCTCTCTACCAGCTACAAGGTGGGGAAGCCACTTTCTGGGAAAAAGCAGGGACATATCCTGCCATGTAAACTAAGGATTTGACACATATCAATTCCAAAGCCCAAGGTTACATTTGGGATTCAAGTTTTGGATTCATGCAAAGATTGCAGGGGAAAATTTACTGGGGGCGAGGGCGGGATGTGGGCCCAGGGAAACCAGAAAATTCTTCTATCAGAGAATAGGCACAATATCTTAACAATCTAAAGTCCTGATCTGAAATTTGCCATTCCTTATGGGCCCTGGTAACTCAGGGTACACCTCACTGGAGGATCTTTCCCATCTATTGACTGGACTTTCTAAGCTCAAACTGTTGAAAAGAATGGGGGTTCTGTTAAAGAAAAGACCTGGCTTTTGATCCTTCAGATTCTAACACTCTTGTCCTCTCTCTATTTCTCCTTATTGTCCTTCTTTTGATCTAGCTGCTCCAGGAACACAAGTTCTTATTTCATTTATTTAGTTTTTCTTAAATTAAGGCTTTAATTACCCATCACAAAGAGCTTAGCCCTTTCTGGTGGCAAGTCTAATACTTACATATATAAAACATCCCCTAGATTATCTGAGGATAGGAAAGTATTTCTCAATAAAATCATAAATATCCTTCTAGATATGTTACTCATGTAGACTTACTAAAGAATTTCTGATAGAAGCAGCCAAAAATAGAATCAGGGTTGAGCTTCAATGCTATCATGCCCCATGATTTTCTAATTCTCCCTCAGTGCACAGTGATTCTTCTGGCCTATCTTCCTCTACTCAGAATCTTAGAGCATATGATTTGAGAGGTTTTAAAAGTTTTATAAAAGGCCAACTTTTAAGATGCTTACTTTTTTGAAATAAAAATGTCTTCCACTCATGTTCATGAATGAAAAATACTTATTGAAACTGTCAGTTACTCTGAATTTTTTGGATTACTTTATGTTCAAGTGAGATAAAGACATTTACAAAATGCTTTTCCAAAGTGCATTTTTACAAACAAATTACCAGTGTGGGTTTTAGGAAAAGCTTATGTGAGTTCAATTCAAATTAGAGAACCTAAGAGATAAAATCCAATGAGTCATACAATGAACTACAACTAAAATTTAGAATTTAATTAAGAGTACAAGGTTCTTTTATGAAACAGTCCTCTTCCTTTTAAACACATGAACTAAAAAATGCATAGATTCAATGTTTGCTCAATAAAATGAGCTTAGTAAATGGGTAGGACTCATTAGATAGCTTTGTAAATATAAGAATATGTTCTGTTGAATTTTCTGCTTTTCTTCTACTCCATATTATTTGTGTTAATGAATAAATCATCTTATTTGAAAAAAGAACTTACTTAAAGTTTAAATAAGGGACATATGCCTTTTAATTTTTGGTGTGCAAATATAGAGTGGAAGGATGATGCTTTCCATTGTGATTTACCTGTGGGTATAAGGAAATTTTACACTTGTCTTGGTCTTCTGAAATTTGGGTTCTATAAGATTCTATTGCTAGAAGTGATTTATTGGAAAGATGCTGTGAAACTCCAATGGAAAGAAGCTAGTTGATAATTAATATAAATATCTCATCTTTAGCCTATAGTCTGCAGGTTCCATCACACATATTCTGGAATTTTATGAGTATATAATTGCAAATTTATGTGTATATATATATATATATATATATATATATATATACACACACACACACATACATGCATATATATGTATGTAAATACATACACATTTTATATATATATACATACAAATTTTATATATATATACATGTATATGTATGTATATCCATATAAGTATATATATAATTTCAACCATGACTTGTATGATTATATGCAGATATAATAAATTTATATGTTTATGTAATTCTGAATATTCTTAAAGACCATTAGGACAAATCACTTCAATGACACTGTATGTGAATCCTACCAATAGTCAAGGAATCCCATATCATCCATCATTATGGAGATCCTCTTTCCCCGAGGGATCTGCATGTCCTTTTCTCAGCTGCTCTCCTGCTGTTGAAATAGTTCCAACTATTCTTCAGGGAACCATGCTTGGTCATCAGCAAATGTATTACAATCTAAATCTCTTGTTTGAACATTCCCTTTAACTTTTGCAGAACTGAAACCTGGATCTCCCTGAGGACACTGCTTCTTCTATAATGCTATCAAATGATTGCTGTTTTCTGTCACATAAGGTACATCTTAAAGATTCTGGAGGTGAAGTTGCTCACACTCTTATTTCTCATTGTAATTTAAATAATTTCTAATTATTTAAATATCCATGTGGACAAGTCAGCTAAAATTTGCTAAGCAGTTATTTGACTTTCATTTATCCTGCAAATCATATTTTCCCTCTACTTCACTTGTTCATTCCCAAAAACATTTATATACTACTTTATTATTATCAATATCATTGTCCACAACCATCTCAAATTTAAGCATTATACTATGAAGCAACACCTTTATCTTTTCAGTTCAGCTTCCTATCTTTAAGTTCCCTCCATTTATAAGTAGCCATGTAACAACCAAGTAATTAATTCCCTCAATCATTTTAAGTTGTTATTCAAATGTCATGGCCTCCTTGAGACTTTCTTTAGGTATCCTACACAAAATTGCAACTTCCCACAAGCCTTAATCGCCATAACTCTCTCAATTTTATATTCAGCCATAATATCAACATTGGATGCATGGTGAAACTAATAATACTTAAGCTTCAGAATCCTTCATTTAACCTACTCCTTTCCAAAAATTTTCTAATCTTGTATCTTTTTTTTTATTGTTTCCTTTAAAAAGTGCCATGAAACTATTGTAGAGTTTTTTAGTTATAATGACAACAGAATTGGTTCTTTTTGGTTATAAAGACAACAGAATCCATTTTGACGTATTTATAAAAGCATGGGCTATATCTTGTTTTAATTCAGTATCAAGCACCTTTATTGTAGAGTTTTAAACTCCACAAAATATTATCACCTAATGCTTATAAGTTATATCAACACCAACTTTATATATTGCTCCATTATTTTGTTCCCATACATATTATCTATCTTCACTCAGCAGAGTATAAGACATTTTTTTATGTTTCTAAAGCTGTTTGCTTTGGTCACTAGTATATCCTTGGTTCCATAAGGAATAAATGGAATATAGTAAATATTTCCTGAATTAATTATGTTATTTCCATACTTACCTCCATTTTTACTGTGGTGGACATTTTTTTTTTTTTACCACATGAAGAAACAACTACAATCCTGCTTAACTGAAGAAGCAAAAGGAGATATAAATGCAAATTTCTGAAATTGACAGGAAAAAAATTCAAAGGTGTAAGATATAGGATATAAATAACTTATGGAACATTCATCAAGAACACAGAACTATATACGATTTCTTTAAAGAAACAAGTAAAAAAAAGAAAACTTTATGCTTAAAAAATGCAAAGTGAATGTGTGGTACCAAGCAAAGGCAAAGTAGCAATCTGAACATGGTTGCCAGGCAACAGAACTGCTGAATCCATGTGAGTGGAGTAAGTTCAAGGCAGTTTCACAGAGGGCAAAATCATACTTTATTCAGAGTCAATTCTAATTAAAAGAGAGTTGTAAGATATTAAAATATCATATATTCCCCATTCCCGAAGATAATGCATGCACAATAAAACAGCATGAATAAAGGTAAGACTATAGATGTTATTTTTTCTTACCTTTAAGTTACAGTGTATGACATCAGTAGGAGAATATACAAAAACCCCCCACATATTCTTAAACTTGAAATGACTGTTACAATTGTTGAAGGATGTCAAATTGATAATAAGAAAACACATATTTTTTTTTCCAGAAACTGTACCCCATTCATTTCAAATCATATGTTCCCTAGTTGATTGGTGAAGCCAAAGGTCATATGCCTTTGTTTCAGCTTCAAAGAAAGACTCTCAAGAGTGGATGTGAAGGCTCCAGCCTAGGATATGCATAATTCATAAAGAGAAGAATCTTCCAGCCATTAGAAAGAGCTGGGTAGAAAGAGATGCTGGACAGAAAGAAAATTTAACAGAAACACATTACATTGTGTAGTTGCATAAGTATTTGTCATTCTAACCACTTTTCTAGTCTTTTTATATTTGTGGTATGGAGCAGTAATTTCAAATAATTTACTCATTTAAGAGACTCTGAAACTAGGGTCAGAACTTTTATTAACCATTGGACTATGGGATACATTTTGGATATTTTTAGATTCAAAGTAGAAGAGAATTTAGGATTAGAAAGAAAAATTTCAGGTCTGAAATGATGCAAAGACCCACGGATAAATTATTTTGGTTGATGTAAATGAAAAGAAATTTGGAGAAATATGGCAGGATATACAGGTTTCCAGGCAAAGGAAGGTTACAATGACAGCATGCACAGTTTGGGCATGCTTCTGCAGGCTGAGACAATGTAATGACAATATTTGTGTTGATGAATGAAATAATAAAATTTGTGCTTTGGAAAGGTAAGCCTTTCCAGGTGAATAATTGCTAACCTGCTAATTTCAGGTGAATAAATGCTAACCTGGACCTCATAGAGAAAAAGAAGATCAGCTAGGAAATTTCAATAGTCTTGATAGAATAATGAAGTTCAGGATGAGAATAAGGAGAAAAATAGCTCCACTGTTCTTGGCTGAGGCAAGTTTCCTCACTCTAGAATTATCTTCAAAGAGATGGCTCCTTCTTTGCCTCTGTGTTTATGTCAAATGGTGGCTTTAACAGATTTTGCTTACAAACTTTTGCAAAATCTTTCATTTTATAATCTTGTTTGTTTGACTTTGTAGTAACTGCTTTCTGAAATTACCTTGCTCATTCAGCTCTTATTTATTTACAGGCTTTCTCCCCTGAAACCACTTACTATAGTACAAGTGCCTGGGGACTATAGAGTCTTTTTCTCTTTTTCATCTCAGATGCACAGTGTGTTGAAGAGTCCTTGGAATATTCTAGGCACACAAGAAATATATGTTAAAGAATAAATAAAAGAATGAATAGCAAACACTCCATAAGTACTTGTTGAATAAATCACTGATATGACTAAGGTCTCTTGAAGTCATGGAGCTCAGATTATATTAAATTGTTTATGATCTATTCAAGAAAAAGAAGCTATCACACAAATAAGGTTTTTTGTTGCTGTTGTTTTTGAGATAATGAGGCTTGATCCCAAGGATGCTTTACCTTGAAGCTACCTCCCCAGTCCTTTTTATTTTTATTTTGAGACAGGATATTGCTGAGGAGCTCACTCAAGTTCTGAGGCTAGCCTCCTCCAGCCTCCCATGTCCTTGTGATTACAGGTATATATCGCCATGCCTGAATCACACACGTTTTAATAGAGGAATTTTTGAATGTTTATTTTACTGATGTTGCTTCCTTTTAAATTAAAATTAGAGTTGTAGATGTTAAAGTGGCTTTTGGCTATACAATGAAGAGTTGTATCTGTGTTCATATATAGTTCTGAAAATCGAGTTTTATCCACTGTGCAAATTGCTTACCTTGCCTTACAAGCAAATTTTGTTATCTATAAAATATGAACATTTAAAGAATATTAGTTATATCTAATTTTTTAAGTAAATGAAATATTCCATGGTGTTGAGTGCAGTGACTGGAATATCATGATTGCTTATTACAAATTACTTAGAATTATGAAAAAAAAAAAACGTGCAGTGGTTAAAAGTACTGATTCCAGAAGGAAACTGCCTGCTTTTGATTCACCCTCCATGAGTACCAACTTCTCCTGGCCTTGATCTTCCCATTCCTGTCAGGATTCCTTCCTCAAAGAAAAAAATAGGAGTAGGAATCAAAAGCAGAGACTCTGAATCTGATGCCAGTTGTGAATTCTGTCTGCCATTATTATCAGTGTTAGGAGAAAGAGGTCTGCTCAAATCCCTGTGGCCCACTTTACTCATCTACAACATGCATATAATGCTCCCCTCCCACCCTCAATCAACAGTAAAAGGAGTTTAATGTTATAATGGTCTTAGAACAGTTACTCTCACCTGGTAAATTTTAAAATACAACAAAAATTAACATTTATTATAAAGGCTAATTAAAATCATCATAAAAACCACACAACACAGTAGCAGATTCCAAGTCCTTAATGAATACTGTTGGCAGCATACTTATCTACATTAGTAAAATCATAATATATCTTAAAAATATATCCAATAAAATTAAAACTTTCTCAAACAAAAATCATCTTCTGTACAACTTTTAGGTAGACACCACCTTCCGGTGATACACACAAAATTACTTCAGTAGGTGCATCAGAAAGATAACCAAGCTCCTCACTACTTTCGACTTGTCTTAGTGTTTTAGAGTTTCAAACTTTGCTAGAGAGCAGAATATACTCATTGAATTTAAGTAGCTATGATTATTCAGTACATTTGTATAAATTTTTAAATATAGCATTCAAAAATCAATACAAAAGTATCAGAACCCAACAACAAAACTAAAATGAGATACTACTCTTTTTAACTATTCTGGTGGGGTAAAATGCTAATTGTTATCTACCTACGAGAATGACTAAAATGAAAAAGACTGCCAATATTCCATTTCAATAATAATGCTGCTGCTAGCAATGTTAAAAAGGTTTCCCCTGTTCTCACCAAAATTTGATATAAAGAAATTTGTCCAATTTTTACTAATCCAATGAATCACCATTAATTTGCATTTTTTTTTTCTTATTCTTAGCATGATTACTTATTTAAGTTAATGGAAACTTTGGATATGCACTTTTAAAATTTTTGTTTTTAGGTCCATTGTTCATTTTTTTATAGAATTATTGCTATCTTTCATTGTAACATGTATGGGCTATTTATATATACTGATTATTATTCAATTATTTATATTTACCACAAATATTTACTCCCTACTTGAAAGTGACAGCTTAGTTTATTTACGGAAATTTTATTAAACAGAATACTTATAATAACAATGCCATTTTTTTCGGTCTTGGCATTTATTGTGTCTTATTTAAAAATATTTTATATCATCAAATATTCTGATTCTTTTCAAATATAGACATCTGTATTACTTGTCTCCTTGGATTTCCAATATTAATGTCACACATTTTAAAGGTCTATAGTGGCACTTGATATAGTCTGTGTCATCAGTACATTAGAATAGTGGTACACAAAGTGGGATTTCAAGTGCAGCAATATCAGCATCCCTTTGAAACTTACAAGATATTCACATCCTTAGGATCTTCCTCAAATATATTGAATCTTAAACTCTGGATTCTGGTATGAGACCCAGAAATGTATATTTCGACAATAGTTCCCCATGATTATATTATATGCTCAAGTTTTGTCACAAGAGAGTGGACAGCAACAGCTCCAAATCTCTGTTTTTGTTTTTTTTTTGTGTGTGTGTCCCGATGAGAAAAAGTTTAAAATCAAACACCAGAAGTCATGCAAGAGAGATCTTTATAATAAATGAAAGTGTAGTGAAAGTAAAGTGAGGCTTGAGCAAAGAGTACTCTCAATAAAGAGTGGCTTATCTCCAAGAAGAGAATGACAAAGGAGATAGACAAAGGAGACAGCTGCTTCCAAACTTACACCTGATGTTTTTGCCTTGAGAACTGGGGTTCACCCTCTGTGTTCTTTGCCAGTCAGGTGTTCAACTCCTTCACGTTGAGCACTGGAGTTTTTGACCCTAGTTGGTCTTATCCGGTAATGTCATTGTAGCCATCCTATTCAGGGGGACTTTGCTTACAAGTCCATTCTGTTAATGTCTGCACTGAGGTTAGTGGATGGTCAGAAGTTTTCCCAGTGCACCTGCTGTACTAAAGAAATCTCCCTCTGAAGTAGATGGGAACACCTATGGCTATTACACTTAGCTTTACTCTGACCTCAGAGGACTCCACTGAGATTTGCTTCCATTAATCCTTCTTTCTTGACATATTTCCCCAATTAGCTCCTTTTGTTTCTATTTGACTATTCTCAAGGTCTGCACATCTGATGGTTTTCTACAAATCGTCTGCTACAAGATGTTTACTCATTTGCCTTGGATATAGTTTAAAGAAGAATCTATAAATACCTTAAAGAAAATGCATGACCTTTCCATGCGTTTTACTGCTCATTATTATCTACTACCTAACATTTTGAGAACAATTTTATTTTATATCTAGAACTATATAATCAGGCAAAATTAAGTGGAAACTGAAAAGAATTATATATTTTTATGGCTTTAATAAATTAAAAAAATAAGTTTTTTTCCCATTAAGGTAAAAAGCTTTCAGCTGGGAAAAAAGACTTAATTATCCAAAGATTCAATGTAAAAATTGAATCAAATAATACAGTAACCAGATTGAGTACAAAAAGCAGTCATATGTGACATAAATGAAGACTCATGGACTATATAGCCACTTCTTATTTAAATTACAGAGTTTGTGTTATAGATGTTGCATACAGCTACATATACTATCAGTGTGCAAATAATATTCAACTTTCATCTGTATTCAAAAACTGTCTTTTAGAAACTTCATGTTGAGAAAGCAATAGCAAGAAATATATGAGGAAGTTCTTCAAATTGTTTGTGATGATAAAAATTATTTCTGTAGTGGCTAAATATAGTTTATGCTAAAAATTTTGGAATTAAATATACAAATGCTTAAGAGAATATAACTTACAACATTAATAATTTGAGAAATATATGCAAATATGGCATTTTATATGTATCTATTGTTCATGACAGTTTTGGCTGTCATATGGTAGGTTTTCTAGAAAACAATAATTGAGGCATAATCTTAGGGGATAATACTGATGTAGGCTGCAATTTTAGAAAAAGATTAAAAAAAGGATAATGAGCAAGGAAATGAAAAAAATACAAATATAAGCTAATGGCTTTGACTGTTCTAAGAAGTCATGTGGAACCACAGACATCTCTCTGTATCCGTAGGGCATTGGTACCAGGAACCCTGTGGATACCAAAATATGTAGATGCTCATGTCTCAAATAAAATGAAATAATATTTACATATCCCTTGGAACCTTTTTCTGTATACTTTAAATCATCTCTAGATTACCTATAAACCCTAATATAAAAGTTAAATAAATATTTATTTAGGGAATAATAAGAAAAAGTCTGTATAAGTTCAATACTGATGCAATTTTCATTTTAAATATTGTCAATTAGCATTTGGCTGAATTCGGGATGTGGAACCCAGGGATACAAAGGATTGATTGTCATGTCTCCAGCCTGAAGCTGTGGGAACTGGAGAGGAAGAAAATTTACCCTCAGGCTTCTGTGTCCCACTGCCTAAGACTAGCGCATCAGCCAGTAACTCCACTCAAGCTTTGCTTGCTTAGATTATAGGAAGAATACAAACATAATATTTGTATGATTAAAGACCTTTACTTTAAATTGTAAACTTATAAAATTCATTATTTAAAAAAAACTAAAAAATAAAATACCTGTTAATATAAAAACATATTTTAGTGTTTCTATTTGAAATTCTTTTAAAAAGGAAAAACATTCTTAAACCATATAAGTTTAATATCCCACTTAATTTCTTCATTCCCATGCACAGTAAGAGTTCTCAATAAAATTTACATTCAGCATGTTCATATCCTCAATCTCTATCTCATTTCAATATTCCCCAAACAAGTTAAGCTTCCTTTTTCAAGATCAGTGATGATTTACAAGTTGTAAAATTCTTATGTATTTATTTGCTTCAGACTGAACCCAGAACTTTCTGCATGCTAGATAAGCATTCTGCCACTCAACCTTATCCCTACTATAAGTTGTCAAATTCTCTGTACAATATTTTATTCTCATTTTATGTTATAATTCTTTTATTATTTAGCTGTAAGCTATAAAAAATGGCCAAGGTGACTTTGGTTAAAAACACAGTCATGAGCATATTCATAAACTCAAAGTAAAGCTAAATAATTAGATCTCAGGAAAACAAAACAAAACAAAAATCTTGAACCATGGATGATTATAAGATAGAGCTGGCAAAACCTAATGACTTTCTGTCCCCTATGCTGCTAATAAAATAAATAAAATCTGTAAAAATTTCTAATCCATATGTTTCTCCAAAAATTTTGAAATTCTAAAGGCAGAGTTGGATTGACCTAATTTGGATCATGAAACCACACTTGGTCTAGAGTGAGGGTTTAGTCAGCAACTTCCCTCCAATCTGGTGTTATAGCTTGAATTTAAGAATGAACTTCAAAGAGCTCATGTGTTAGGCAACACAACAATGTTCAGAGGTAAAAGGACTGGATTATGAGAGCTGTAACCTCATCAGTAGATTAATCCATTTGATAGATTAATAATTTGAATGGACTACTGAGAGGTAACTGTAGGCATGCAGGGCAAGACTAGAGAAAGTGATCACAGAGGGTATATTCTTGGATTGGTCCCATCTTCTCTGATTCTCTTTCTCTCTCTCTCTGCTTTCCAGTTTCTATGAGCTGAATAACTTTACCTTTGCCATGTCCTGCATTGATATTCTGCCTCACTTAAAGCCCAGAGCAATGGAATTGGTCAACCATATCCTGAAACCACTGAAACTGTAGATCCAAAATGTTAGAGTCTGTAAACAAGTCAAGAGGGCGCCTGGCATTTTGCAGAGGGAGTGGTTTGTGAAGTAACGCCAGCGAGCCATTAAGTGTGGAGATTCCTTATTGGTTGACTGCTGTATCTAGTTTATGTTAATTAAGATAAGCTGTGTGTAATGTATATATACCCTTCCAGTCCTACAATAAACGGCTCCCACTCCTGCTGTATCAAACTACACAAGTTGCTCGTCACCCCCCGTTATTTTGCTGCAGCCGGACTGTGGCACCAAAATAAAAATTTCCTCCTCCAAATTGTTCATGTCAAGTATTTTGCTCACCTTAGCGCAAAGCTTACTAACACACTGGTTACATAAAATTCAGTTATCTTAAAAAAACAAACACAAACAACCCAGATGCTGTTTACAAAAGAAGGTGATCACTGCTCAATAGAGGGAGGGAAAAAAAAAAAAACAAGCTGGGTGTGGTGGTGCACACATATAATCCTTGAAACTCAGAAGGCTGAGGCAGGAGGGTTCCAAGTACAAGGCCAGCCTCAATAACTTAGTGAGGCCCTAAGCAACTTATCCAGACCATGTCTGATAAAAACCAAAAAAAAAAAAAAAAAAAAAAAAGAAAGAAAGAAAAGAAAAAAGAAACAACCCCAAACTAAAAAGGGCTGGAGAAATAGCTCAGTGGTAAGGTGCCCTTTGGTTCAATTCCACAAACTTACTAAAAACTGCTTTACTTGACCACCAATTCTTTCTTTTTTTTCCTCTCTTCTCCCTTTCTCCTTCCTTTTCTCCTTTCTTCCCTCTCTTCCTTCCTTTCTTTCTCATTTCCCCTGTGGTTACTCTCAGACCTCTCTGTTGGCTTCTTTTCTGCTTCCAAAGAAAAGCCTCATGGTTGCTCCCCTCACTGAAACACTCCTCTTTGTGAACTAATGTTTCTAAATCAGTAGAGTCCCAAATTGTAAATGGAAAATAATATCCAAAAAAACATTTCACAAAGGTGAAATGATCGTTGATATTAATACTGAGAATAGTAACATCTCCATTTCTGCCTGGGAGTCCTGCCTATGGAAGAAATTGTATTATGTTTGTTCTTGATTTAGGATACCTGATTTTTCAAGGAGTACAGTACTTGGGCCTGACTTAGTAGTTAGCTGACACAACAATCAAGACTTATGAAGGCTATTTGATTCTCTCAGGCTAGAGGTGAGAATCAGTAATACAACTAATTCCATGACTGTGAATCTATTGCTCTGCGTTGAGTTACTCTACCTAAGATTTTTTAGTCAAGAGCAATGTTATGTGAAATACTTCAATGATGAGAAAAGTATTACCAATGATTATTTGTGCCAAACTATTGCTGCTAGGAAAGGAGAATCTATATCCAGAGACAGTGACTCTTCCAGTGAAAAGGAAGTGGCTGTCAGACCTTCTCCACATTTCCAGTGGAATGATGCCACCTTGGGAGCCATTGGTAGTCTGAGAAGAGGTTAGCAAGTGAATATCCTGGGTGATAAATCTATTCAAAATCTCCATCCCTAATATCGTGCTGTTTATAAATTCATATAATAAGAAAAAAGTCAACAGATATCCACAGCACAATCTTTTTCACATGAATATTAAGATCTGACTCTTCTGCTATTGGTCTTCAGTAAACATTCCTGTGAAACCCAGCTTCACACTTTGTGCCCATTCAGAGAATTAAAATCCATAGCTCTTCCCTAGACCTATTTAAACCAAATTTCTATTTTTTTCCCTTTCAGTACTCTGACTAGCCAATGAAAAACTTAACCTCTATCAACACTCAGTGTAAATCCATTTTTCAATTATTTCTCTGTAAGCAAAATGAACCACAACGTGCACTACTTAAATACCTGACTACTGTCCCTTGGGGCCACCATGAACAGGCATATAAACTACAGTCATTTATTTTCAAGTACTAGATTTTTTTTTCTTCTTTCTAAGTAACCCTGTTAAACGCAAGACCTTATTATCTACAGGTGCAAGCTCAAAGAAAAGCGGTAAAGAAGTCAGTGTACAGGGTCAAGGACATCTATATCACTTAGCTATATAAATTGCTGATACCTTTGGAATTTCTGCAAGCCCAGTAGTATACATACTACTTCCATTTAACAATGGAATGCTCTGAGTCTGCTACCCAACCTATGGCATATTGGATTCAAAAGCACCCAAGTCATCGGAGAGTCTCAGGTTTCATGGTAACCTGATGGCTAATGTCAAGTTTATGAACAAGTCAAAGGCTGTTTTGTAAAACAATAGTGGTTATTTGCAGAGAATAACACAACTTCATTTCAAAATCCACATCACAGTTTTACATTGTATTTTCCTTACAGAGCCCTGATTATTAAACTTGTTATTGCAGTCCTATTCACAATACATAGTTCAAACATCACTGGATATACTGTATCCCATGAACCAAGCTTCTTGGTGACCCACATTTCTTGAAATGATACTACTAGTGGAGACAAATATGAAGCTAGACAGCAAGAGAGGTAAACTAATGCAGTCAGTAAAGTCACTTCTGACTCTACCAAGTATGGAAAAGAAGGTGTACAATTATGGAGATCAAAGCTAGAGAAACAAATGATGAATATCCAGGACATTAAAAAATATTAACTGTATAAACTGTGGCTCATTTCCAGTATCCATCTTTGAACGAATACAACAAATATGCTCCTTCATAAAGTCTTTAAGTGGGCAAGAGTATTTTTGAGAACTTGGGTAATTCGATTTATCCATCTAGACCTCTGTTTCTCTTTCTGTAAAATGATAAAACAATAGTAGTAGTATTTCAAAAAAATATTTGGCTTATTAAAATAAATAGGCGGGGGTGTATCTCAGTGATAGAACATGTTATTAACATGCATGAGGCCCTGGGTTCAATCACTGGCATCAAAACAAAATAAAATGAAATAATATCAAGTACTTAAGCCATTTGTGGGCAAAAGTACAGATTTAAGAAATATTATTGATAATTTAAAAGTAATATTTTTTTGAGGAGTAAGAGGAGTAATGGGAATTGAACCCAAGGGCACCTAACCACTGAACTACACACAATTATTTTTATATTTTATTCTGAGACAAGATCTTAATAAGTTGTTTAGTGTCTCACTAAAGTGCTGAAGCTGGCTGTGAACTCACTGTCTGTCCTCTTGCTTTCTCAGACACTGGGATTAGACATGAACCACTGTGCTTGGCAGGACAATTTTGATGGTGGCAAATAATGAAAATTCTAAAGTGCTTGGCTGAGGAATTTGGACTTTTTGATGTATGCAATCAGTACTAGGTAAATATCTAAGAAATATTTAAGCTCAATCTCCATCACCAACCCGATGGTTGTAAAAAAGAATCCTTTGGCAATTAATTCACTTATGAAAATTATCCAGCTTGTCACAGCGTCAATTTTAAAATGAAAAAATTAGCATTGTATTAGTGTACACATGTAAGGTTCTGGACATGAAGTTTTATATTAGTAAATCCTGATCCAATTGGAGGAAATAACTGCAAGTCAGGAAGAATCATCATTCAGGAGACAAGACTTTTCAGTGTCTACCAATTTGAAGGTTCCTGTTATCTAACTGTAACTTAGACCAGAATGTAAATTTATTTCCTTACTCACAGCACATGTCTTTGAGCATGCAAAATAATTTAACAGGTTCCCAAGGGAAGTTCACAAACAGAAAAACATTCTTATACAAAAAACGAGAAGTGATCACACTTTGTAGATTCTATGTTAAATATTTCAGCTTTCTATGGGACAGTATCATAGCTGGTTACAACCCAAATATCTTTTAACATTTCGGAAATACTGCAGATGAAGATCTTGCTACTGAAATGTAAATTTTGAGCCATTTTAGATGCAGAGACTTAGAATTTTCTAAAATTGATGTAATACAAATTGATCAACACAAGGATAAGGAAATCTAAGAAATATAAATAGATAAAATTGAACCATGAGAATAAGAAAAAAAATCAATATTATTTTGCTTCTTGGTTAAATGTTTTCCCCAATGCACTAAAAAAACTAAAGTTATTTCCTTACCTTGGGATGTATATATGCAAAAGGTACATGGGTAGACATCAGGAAAGTAAACAAATTGCTTAAACCTATTGTTGAACAAGAATATAGAGAAAGGAGAGATACCATTCTCTAGATACTCAAAATAATCCATTACTCCCAAATGGTTAAGAACTGTGTTAGGGTTTAGATAAAAGATGTCCACCAAAAGCTCATCTGTGAGACAATGCAAGAACATTCAGAAGTAAAATGATTTAATTATGAGAACCTTAACCTGATCAGTGAATTAATCTTCTGATAGGGGTTAACTGAGTGGTAACTGAAGGCAGGTAGGATGTGACTGGTGGAGAGGGGTCATTGGAGCATGCCTTTGTGGTATATATTTTATGTCTAGCTAGTGGATCTCTCTTCTGCATCCTGGTAATGTCCTGAGCTGCTTTCCTCTGCCAAGCACTTCCACTGGGATGTTCAGCCTCACTCGATGTCCCAAAGAATGGGATCTCTGAAACTGTGAGAATCAAATAAACTTTTCCTCCTCTAATTGTTCTTGTCAGGTCTTTGGGTCACAGCAGAGAAAAAGCTGACTAAAACAAACTGCTATACAAACATTATTTGTAACTGTGAATATATAGTTCATACTGGTAAAATACCATCAGTTTCTTTCTTTCTTTCTTCCTTTCTTCCTTTCTTTCAATAAACATATGCATTTTCAGGAATTTAAGGTACACATTAGGAAATCTTACCGTCTTACGGGTTTAAAATTACAAAGATAACATATTTTTAAATCACAAGATTACTCAAAGTATGTGAAGTTGTCTAAAATGTATCAAGAATAAAGTTTCAATCAAACCATAAAATTTACAGAAACACTGCGTATATTGATGACATGATTCATTCACATTGATAATACATGAATAAAATGTGTCAGAATGTTATATTGAGCCAAAGGAAAAAATATCCTGGAAAAAAATGATTTCAAGGATGCTATGCTGTGATTTAAATTACACATATTTACCCAATGAATAAAGTCAATGAGTATGTGAACAATTTCACATTTATTTTAATGATCTGAGGCAACTATGCAACAGAATTTGTAATTCAAAAAAATCGAATTTGTGATAATATATTTGCTTTCCTATAATTACTAAAATTGTAATAAAAAATCAAGAAGGAAATATTGCACTGAGGAATACCACATTCTTGAGACCTTAAAGAAAGAGAATGGCGATTTGCATTTTGGCACTGGTAGCATTATACAGTAAAGTTTTAGAAGATTAAACCAACTTGTCATCCTCTTCATACAAATACAGTGATATTTTTCTAACTAGTCTAGGTAAGAAAATATAACGAATCCATACGATCATATTATTCAGTTGTTTTCAATTTGGCATGTGACAGAAACACAAATGGAATTTGAATAAGAAGAAAAGGGACTAATTAGATTTTTGAGAGCCACAGCCGAAGGGGCCCCAGCAAACTTCCAGCTGCCAGCAAACTTCCAGCTGCCGGCTGATGATTGGCTCACAGCGGCCCCAGCAACATCTAGCTGATTGGCTCCTCTGCGGTGATGCTCATTGGGCTGTTTCCCTGCCCTTTCAGACCACGGAGCTGCTCATTGGGGGACTTTTTTGGCTCCGCCCACGTGACCCAGCCAATCAGCCTCAAGAGCAGGAGGATTGTGGGAGGTGGGGAGAAGCTTGTGTGGGAGAGTCAGGCTTGTGGAAAGCCGGTGGTGGCAGTTGAGGCTCTGAGGATTTTTCCTGAGAGGCTGTTTTGTTTGGCATGTGTGGTTCTAAAAATAAAGTTAGTTTCTTTTGACAAGTGGCTCCTGATTGTGCCCAGCCAGACTGCGGCATTTGGTGGCTCGCACGGGGAGCGACTGAGGGTAAGTGAAACTGCTTGCCCCTGAGGGCAGGGCGAGAGGATGGGTAGCCATTTTAAGATTCCTCTTTTATTTTGCTTCACTTTTGTTTTAAGTTGCCTGTCCCTGGAGATGAGTGAGACGGAAGAAAAACCACTCACATCTGAGGAAAAACTATTTACGTCTGAGGAACAGATAGGGAGAAAGGACGGATGCACATGTCAGGAGGATAGAAAGGCTATAATGACTTTTTGTTGTTCCCTTTTTATTTCATTCTGTCTCGGTTTTGTTTGGCGTCATCTTGTTGGGTTTTATTATAGTAGAAATACGGGATCAGAAATTAGTAAAAAACAAACTGAAAGAGTGTTAAGTAAATTGTTAGAGGAAGGAGGCATCTCAGTAAAATCAAGAACAATCAGGGCATACGTTGATACAATACAAAAATGTAGCCCATGGCTTTTTAAGGAGGAGTTGTTAAATATATCACAATGGAACCATCATGGTGAAGATTTAAAAAGAATAGAAAAGAAAAGCCCAGGGACTCTGCCAGTTGGCACATTGCCATTGTGGACGTTCATATCTTGTTTGCTTAGTCCAAAGCCTTCAGTTCAGACAATGGTAGAGGAAGAAGAAGACATAATGATTCAAGTAAAAGAGAAGGTCTCTCAAGTTAGTCAGACAGAGGAAAAGATTCAAGTAAAAGAGAAGGCCTCTCAAGCTAGTCAGACAGAGAAAGAAAGTGTAAAACAGAAAAAGCCATCAGGGGGAAAGTTACAACAGGAGACTGCTACTAACACCTTTCTATCACCAGAGGACGTAAGTGTCCAACTAACAAGGCCACCTCCATATGCTGGGAGGTCCCCAACCCCCGCAGTTGATAGTTGGGATCCTGAGACAAGATCTCAAATATTAACATGCCCTGTATTTGAGGCAGGAGGGCAGCGATTTTACCAAGTTTTAAATTTCAAAACAGTGAAGCAGCTAAAAGAGGCTGTAACAACCTATGGTCCTCAAGCACCCTTCACTGTAAGCATGGTCGAATCCATTAACAACTTGAACATGACGCCAGCAGATTGGGCTAATATGTGTAAAGCTGTGCTAAATGGAGGACAATACCTGTTATGGAAGGTTGCCAATGAGGAATTTTGCAAGGAGACGGCTAGGCGAAATGCAGCAGCTGGTTATCCTCAGAGAAATCTAGATATGTTGTTAGGAAAGGGACCTTATGAGGATCAGCAGCAACAAATTGCATATGATCCTGG
>NW_026000019.1:5762879-5768293 GCF_001458135.2 Marmota marmota marmota
GACCAAAAAGACAACAAAGGATTAGATGGTAAGTGATTATCAAATGAAACATTAGATTTGCACATGATTATTGTCCAAGTATTTAACTCATTAGCTAACTCATCAATTTGATCCATAGTATATGGACTAATAGCCCATTAAATTCATGTCCTTGAATATTTAGTTTTAGCATGGGGCCAGGATCTAAATTTAAAGAAAGCATAGCCCAATCTACACCTGTGGAGCCTAATCCTCTGGAACCTCTTTCTACAATATGACTGGAAAATTTATCATGCAGGCTGGGTATTATTAATAACTGTGCTATTCTATCTCCTGGTGAAATTACTGATATACCTCTTGGACAACTAGCTATAATTTTTATTTCACCTTTATAATTGGGATCAATTACCCCAGGACTTATCATAAGTCCTTTTAGTGTAGAAGAACTGCGTCCCAATAATAAGCCTACTGTTCCTTGTGGAAGAGGTCCTTTTACTCCTGTGGGAATGATTTGAACTCCCATCTCTGGAGTTAGTACTGCTCTGGTGGAGGCGCAGATGTCCAACCCTGCGCTCCCTCAGGTTTGTCTGATGAGGGATTTAATGGATAATGTGTCCTGGGCACTACCCTGATGGTGTTGCCCCGTATATTTGTGGTTTTGGGCCCTGGAGCATTGGGCCCCCCAGTCCGTTTTTTGGCAATGGAGCCTGATGCCTTTCTCCACGATACCGTGGGTAAATACTTGGTCCTTGTCCTTTTTTTGCTTGCTCATAAGCCAGTTGTTTTATTAATGGCATTGCTTGTTCTGTATCCCCAAAAACTCTGGCAGCTGTTTGAAGAAGTCTATCTACAAATTCAGTGTAAGGTTCATTAGCTCCCTGTATTACCTTAGATAATTGACCTTGTAAATCTCCATGTCCTTGTAAAGTCTTCCATGCCCTAAATGCATCTGCAGCAATTTGTGCATATATAGCAGGATCATATTCAATTTGTTGCTCTTGACCCTCATAAGGTCCTTTTCCTAACAACATATTTAGATTTCTTTGAGGGTAACCGGCTGCTGCATTTCGCCTAGCCGTCTCCATGCAAAATTCCTCATTGCAACCTTCCATAACAAATATTGTGCTCCATTTAGCACAGATTTACACATGCTAGCCCAATCTGCTGGCGTCATGTCCAAGTTGTTAATGGATTCGACCATGCTTACAGTGAAGGGTGCTTGGGGACCATAGGTTTTTACAGCTTCCTTTAACTGCTTCACTGTTTTGAAATCTACAGCACGGTGAATTTGCTGCCCTCCTGCCTGCTCAAGTACAGGGCATGCTAATCTTTGAGGTCCTGTCTCAGGATCCCATCTATCAACTACGGGGGTTGAGGGCCACTCAGCTGTCTCTATAGGTGGAGCTGTTGGTTGAATTACATCCTCTGGTGATAGAACGGTGTTAGTAGCAGTCTCCTGTTGTAGCTTCTTCCCTAATAGCCCCTTTTCCTTTAAATTTTCTTCCTCTGTCTGACTAGCTCGGGAGACCTTCTCTTTTGCTTGATCTAAAATGTCTTTCTCCATGGTCTGAACCTCTAACAATTTGCTTAACACTCTTTCAGTTTGTTTTTTACTAATTTCTAATTTACTATAAAGATAATGCAACCCAACAAGATAACACAAAACAAAACAGAAACAGAATGAAACAAAAACAGAATAAAATATCGTTGTATCAATTTTCCTATTTTCTTGAAATGTATTTTCGTGGTCTATCTCTATCTCTTCCTCAGGGCTGAACAACTTCAAACCTTGAGCCAACCATTTTTCCCAGTTTGCCTGAAAGTTCTAGGGATAGGCAGCTTGAAAGAAAAACAAAACAAATCAAAACAAGAACACATTGTTTTTTGAAATGGTCACTCATTCTCTTGCCTTCCCTTAGGGGTGAGCAATTTCACTTACCTCCGAGCTTCGGGCGTTCCCCACATGGGTCGCCAAATGCCGCAGTCTTGCTGGGCACAAATAACAAGCCACTGAAGCAGGAACAAACTTTATTTCTGAACTCCACCAGCACACTCCACCCATGCTCCCCGGGAATTCTCTCGCACGCCACCTGGCCTTCTCTGGGGACACACTACACCAACAGGAAATCCCTCCTCCGGAATTCCCTCCTACTGCACTTCTCCAACCAATTGGAACTCTCTGGGAGTCCCGCGAGAGCTCCAAAGTATCAGGCTGAGGTGGACAGCAGGGGTCTAATCTCCAATTGAATGCACATCTTAACATAATCATTATCATTTCAATGGCTTGCTGTAATTTACCTGGACTGTGAGTTAATCTATTGAGACACTGCTTTACATGGACTGAGACAACATACTGTAATCTACAACAAATTGTAACTCAGTATCTTTGCTAACGGTGTCATTGCTGGTATAATTTTTCTAAGGGCTCTTGCATGGAGCCATCAATTGGCTTGGTATTGTGATATTTTGTATCCTCCCCTTCTGCTTGTAGCAGATTATTTATGGTGTTTGTGTAAAAACCACTATGGTCCTTATTTAAACTAAACAAAAGGGGGAGATGTTAGAGTCTGTAAACAAGTCAAGAGGGCGCCTGGCATTTTGCCAGAGGGAGTGGTTTGTGAAGTAATGCCAGGGAGCCATTAAGTGTGGAGATTCCTTATTGGTTGACTGCTGTATCTAGTTTATGTTAATTAAGATAAGCTGTGTGGAATGTATATATACCCCTCCTTTCCTACAATAAACGGCTCCCACTCCTGCTGTATCAATGTACAGAAGTTGTTTGTCACCCCCTGGTTATTTTGCTACAGCCAGACCGCAGCATAACTTAACCATTTATGCCCTTCCACCTGAAAGTAATCAATGTATTTACCAATTAAATTCTACTGAACCCTGTCAATATTGACCTTCAAACTTTGTCCATCCCAGATTCAATCACTCCCCAAACAAAAAAATTCACAGGACTATTAATAAAATTATCTCAATCTTTTTCTCCTCTTATTCCTTTTATATTAATTGCATCGGAACAATAGATCCTGAGTTCTCTTGGAAGTTATTAATGACCAACATCAACATGCTTTCTGATATTCATGAAAATTTACATGATCTTTGCCTAATTTGTACTTACTTTGAAAACCCATAGTAAAATAATGCAAAGAACTTCCAAGAAAAAGACAGAATAATCCTTTAAGCATTCTCCTCACATTATCAATATACATTCATAAGATGACAAGTCAAAAAATATTTACCTATAGAAACATAGTAATAAAAGTTTTAATCAATGAGTTCAAAATTCACAAATGGTGGTAAGATTATTTCTTGTGATAATTTTTAAGACTTTATTATATCATGGTAAAAACACAATTGATATAAAAATGTAAGGAAAAAAGATTTGTACATACACTCAAAAGTCATTTATTGGAGCTGGGTGCAGTGGCACACACCTTAATCCCAGTAGCTCAGGAGGTTGAGACAGGAGGTTCGTGAGTTCCAAGTCAGCCTCAGCAACTGTAAGGCACTAAGCAACTCAGTGAGACCCTGTCTCTAAATAAAGGACAAAATAGGGCTGGGGTTGAGGTTCAGTGGTTCAGTGCTCTTGAGTTCAATCCCTGGTACCAAAAAGAAAGTATTTCATTGGATATCTATTCTATACTAAGCCTGTGTATAGATACCAAAGACATTGGAGGGTACAAGATAGTCCAGGATGATTCCATTATGAAGCACATATTCTGATGTAAGAAAAACGGACAATGATGAAGAAGAGAATTTCAGAATTTCAGATATTTTAGAAATTATAAAGCAAAGTTGTTTGTAAGCATACTGGGAGTCCCTTAATAGGAGTGTAGATGTGATTTTTGTTAGGTCAAAATACGTAATTTTTATGTTATTCTATGAGTGGTTCGAAAGTTCTTAATGATAATAATTAGGAAGTAATTTCATGTGATTTGTTAATTCTTTATTCTGAAGTTGCCTGACATAGATAAAGTCATTCCATCATCCTTTTGAATGTAGTTATCCAGTATATTCATTTTTCATCATTTTACTTTTTAATCTACAAATATTATATTCAGACTGAGTTTATTACAAGCAAATTAGAGTTAGAAGTTTTGATATTTTCTGACAATGTCTTTTGTTTGATGTGCTTGGACTTGGAATAAGATTAGATATCTAATGTAATTATTAATTTAAATTTAAATCTGATTTTTTTGTTTTCTATTTGTTTTCTCTGGATATTTTAGTTTTGTATTTGCTTGTCTGTTTCCATTTATCTGCTTTCTCTGGGATTATTTCCCCCTACTTCATTTCATTTGATCAACTGTATTTTATTGTATTTATTTATATAGTTTTATTTTTAGCATTTGTTGTAATGATTAAAATTTCCATAAGTAACTTTCCAAAGTCTACTTAGAATCAACATTTGCATATAGAAGCTTTACACCATAAATGTATGTTTCCCTGTTTTAAATTAGTATTGTCTTTTATGTCACATATACCCATATTTTAAACCCCTTTAAAAATGATATAATATTTACTTTCAAGCATGATACATATTTAATGAACTCAGGAAAAAAGAATGGTTTATTACATATGCCCCAGACATTTTCCATCACGTCCTTTCATATTGCACTAGTTATTCTGAATCGTTTGCCTTTCCATATAAAAATTCAAATAACTCCATCAAAACTATACCATTTTATATAAGAGACTCGAGCATCGATAGTGTTTAATATCTATAAGGGCTCCAGAGACCAAACATGTACAAATACTAAGGAGTAACTGTAGCTGCTTTTAAGATCTCTGTCACATATTTCTGGCATCTGTGCTATTTTAGTATTGATAAATATTGGTGGTGTTTTCAACACAAGGTGGGATTTTTTTTTATTCTTTATATTCCAAGTAATTGAAGATTATATCTTGAAACTTTTGTATAAAATGCTACAAAATTCTGGTTATTAGTTAAATCATATGGAAAAATAATATTTCTGTACCAGCAGGCCATTTACTTGGATGAATTCAAGTCTGCAAGTTCTGGCCAGCACTTTTTGTGTCATGGTTGCAATACCAGTTGTGTTTCAGAGTTTTGGCCATGCTATTTGAACATGGCCTGCATGGGAGATACACAGTAGGCAGTATGGGACCTGGACAAGGATAGAAATTTTAGCTCAGTTCCAAAAATTCTTTGTGTTATTGTTTAGCATCAGATTCGTGCTTGAAGTTGGAGATGAGCCCAGGAGCTCAGAGGCAAATTTATAGGGTTGGTTCTTCCTCCTCCATAGTCTCTTGGCACTTTCTTATTCCCCGAAGCTCTCCTTTCTAGTTCTTTGTGTATAAGCTCAGGCTTTATTTAACCTGTATGCCTGCCTGCTATTGCATTTCTGTCCAGAGCTCAGCTGCAGGATGTTCACAGAAAAAAAAAAAAAAAAAAAAAAAATAGTTTT
>NW_026000019.1:5770430-5792955 GCF_001458135.2 Marmota marmota marmota
ACTCCAGATCATCTGAAGCATGTATATCCTGAATTCTTTATCTGACATTCCATCTGCTGCAGCTGTTACCTCTTCTAAAGTTGAGTTGACCTGCATTGCTTGTGGTCCTTTCTTTCCTTGTCTTTTCATACTGCTCGCGTTTCTTTCTGCTTGGTGAAACAGTTGTGTTATTGAAATTTTCCCCCTATATATTTATATTGCTCTTGTATAGCTGAAAAGTCTCCCGTGCAGGGGTGGGCAGCGGCTGTGCTCCTCCTCCAATTGGGGTGATCTGTCAACCAGGCTGACGGGCCGCTGGGCCTGTTCTGCCGGTCAGTCGCAGGTCTGCTTACATTGCAGGCGCGGTTGGCGGCTCTGCTCTGCCCCTACTCCAATTAGGGTGACGTGTCTACCATGCTGGCAGGCCGCTGGGCCTGTTCCGCCAGTTGGTCGCAGGTCTGCCTACCTTTCGGGCACGGGCGGCGGCTCTGCTCTGCCCCTACTTCAATTGGGGTGATGTGACTACCATGCTGGCGGGTCGCTGGGCCTGTTCCGGGCGCGGGTGGCGGCTGTGCTCTGCCCCTACTCCAATTGGGGTGATGAGACTACCACGTCAGCTTGTCGCTGGGCCTGTTCCAGGTGACATTTTTAGATTTTATTCCTACACAATAATGAAGTTTCTAACAGGTTGCTCATTGTGAATTGAATATCTCCTCCCTAAAGAAAGTGACATTATGTGTACTTTCACTCTTTCCACTTCTCTTTCAAAAACAACAAATAGTAATAATATCAGGAAAGATATTAAGAACGATTACAAAAAGAGTTCAAATTCAAAAGACAACCTGGCTAACCCATGGGTATCTAAGCACAGGAGGTTTGGGCACAGATATCTCTATGAGGACAATCATGGTTCAAATTTGATAGGATTTCTGCCTAACAACTGACAAGCCTCTTGGAAATCCTTATGATGAGTGAATCAAGTAGACGGTCTTTTTACCAGGTTAAATCTGTAACTGTTTAAAAACATTGGGCTATCATATTCATACATCAATGAAAATATGTGGAAACAACAAAGCATTGTTTGACTGACCCGTGGGTCAGGCTTGAAAAAGAGAATTATATGTCAGATATAGTGGGAGTGTTTGTTGGGTGCTTACATGGATGGATGGTTAGTTTTTCATTTTTTTTTATTGATGTAAAGCATGAATATAGAAAACCATAATAGAATGATAAGACTGAGCTACATGCATATGGAAACTCAGCAAAGAATTCAAAAGGCAAGATATCTTGTGAAGATAATATTTTGCCTCCTTTTTAGTAAGTTTTAAGTCGAAATATGATCATCTCTACTACCACACAAGTTTCTGTATCCAGAGATTATTTTTCTTCTTTTTAAAGGTAAATTTAAACACTTTTATAAAATCAGTGTCTTTTCATACTGCAGCTATCTGGGTGCAGCAAGTACTAAGAAATTAAGTTGCCAATGTTTGAGAAATGCCTTTGCTTGAATTGTTTTTTTTTTTTTAATTTATTTTACTACTAAATTGGGTAATGTTTTATCTGTCATAACTTCCAACTAAGTATAAGGCCATAAAATCTATTTAAATTATAGATATTTGAGCAGCTGCTTCTTATTAAAGCAAGATAAATACAGATAATTCTAGAATACTTAAAGTACTACTTAATATCATAATCACAACTTTAACTCGATTACATTATTTTAGTTGTGAAGAACACTTCAAAATTAGGAAAACTTATTTTAATAAAATTAAAATATGAACTTTGTTTATTGTCCTTCCATAAATCTACTTTTAAACACAGTGAAAATAGGGACTGCTATATTCATATTTTTAGGTGTGAGTTCACATGTGATCATGTAATTTAAATTAAAAGGGTAATTTAAAGAACACATGTACCAAAGAGTTATCAATAATCATTTAGCTTTATAATTTCTTATTTGTAATAAAATAATTTGACTGTACATAAATAATTGTATGTTTTCATGCATAATTATTATCTTTAAGGCTGAAGTATGCCCAGTTTTTATTACATTAACTATTACCCATATTAATCCAGAGAACCCTCTAATTATCTTCCAAGTAGACAGAAGTATTGTGCATTCACAAATGTGCCTGTATATAAATGTATGTAGCATAGATTGAAATACATATTTAAAAAATCTTAAACTATGAGAATCTCATAACTGGACATTAGTTTAGAATATGCTTCTTTACACTTGGAATTAACATTCATATATTTGTTAACAATATATATATATATGCTATTTACATTTTTAATCCAACCCTTAAAGATCTTTTTAAAACATAACCAAACTGAGCTATGCCCCTTAGCACCAAACATGACGCCTTCTCTTGAGGCAGGGAAGGTAGGGGAAAGAAGTGTTTTCTGAATTCCAAACCACAGTGAAAATGAGTTATTACATTGGTACTGACACATTGGTAGTGGTCCTCACTGAAGAGGCTGGGACCCTTCCAGAAAATACTCTACTGCTTGATAAACACAACGTGTTGAGTTTTACCTCCTACCACTTCAAAGATACAAGGATACAAGATGAGGTGGAAATGAGTTCTATTTTGGATGAATATGTATCTCTGGTACAGTGGCTTGCCTGACATATGGGTGGCCCTGGGTTCAATCCTCAGCACTTGAAAAAGGAACAAAGAGAGATGGGGGCAGAGACGGAAATTCTTCTTCTTTTTTTTTTAAGACATAAAACACAGTGGGAGAATTGCCCCTAGTATTATTTAAACTTATAGGAAAGATAAAGAAAATTACTTTTAACATTTTTTCCCTAATTGATATGTACAAATTTCTTTAATTACTCAATAGGAATAGTCTTAATTGCATATATTTTCAATGCACAAGCTTGCCTCTTTGCCAAAATAAAACCCAAAATGTTATAAATGTTGTAAAATAAATGAAAATTGTTTCAACTTACTATTTGTAACAGGTATTTTTCAGGTGCACTATTGAATTTATTTTATTTTTTAAAAATGAGGGTTCTGTGAGAGGATCAAGTGCACTTCAAGTGTAATTTGTTAAATGAAATCTTTCTAAGGTGAGGGCACTGCTCCTGGGGTGCTACTGAATAGAGACAGCATGGCAGCTGCCCTTTCTTTGCCATTGTAATAACAGAACTCTTTACTCTCAATAGTGACACTGGGATGATTGACAGGGAGCTCTGGGGAAATGCCTCAGAGGGACTGCCTTTGCTATAGGAATCTCAGCAATGGGACACAGTTGCTACAGGCATTATTGTGATCATTATCCAATAAATTATTTACAGTTTAGGTAAAGTGTTTTGTTGAGTTAGAATTGTTTCCTTCTATAAAGATATAACTGCCAGTAGATAAAGAGGAGAATTTTAGAAAAATTTTATATCATTGGAAAAATTACAATTCTGATCTAAATTTTATTTTATGTTTTAGTTTAAAACATTTGAATATGACAAAAAAAGGTGATTTGGAAAGATCACAAAAGGGGATTATTAACAATAATTCATTTTCCTTAGTAGAGTTCATTCAATAAATACCATTGACTAATTTTTGGTATGTGCAAGGAATAGTAGCTGCATCTTCATAGAAACAACAGTGGTGCTTTCAGTATAAGGATCCTTTGGGGTGGGATACAAAACTTCCTCATACTATACTTATAAAATAAATTTTATAAAATAAACTTTATTTATTTAACAGTAGTATAGAAAAATAAAGTACTGAGAAATTTTGTTGAAAGCAAAATGATCCATGAGAAACAGGTCTATTTTTTATGTGCAAAAATCAAAGGCATGAATTAAAGGTGTGACAGCGGTAAGGGTGTGACAATTTCATAGTTTAGAAAGTTGATAAAGATCAAGAAGAATAAGCAAGGGAAAACTGATAAGATGGTTGAAATAACAAATTTCTATGACTTTTTGTTTTGAACCTGATTGACAGAAAAAAAATGGCAATATCATTAACAGAGAGAGACAATATACAAACAGGTTATGGCCAGATCACACATAAAGACAGAACTCTGTCTCACAATTTGCAGCAACCAGTCCAGGAAGACAAACCACAATCTGCATCAAATAATCAGGACTTGATCCAAAATGGAAAATTTATTTATTTTTCACCAATTTAGGAATAGAGAAAGCCAAATATGCTCCTCCAAAAAATCAAAAAGGAGATCCCCTCTGGTTAGCTCTCCTGAAGCATTCCCATGCCAACAGTGAAATACAAAATGCACTGGACTTTTAGATAATTCCATTAGGACTCTTGCAGTAACAAGTAGTGAAACTTAACCAGGAAAGTGTCAGAGAAAAAGGCCTTGAATTTTATATGTGTAGCTTTACAAGAAGGTAATCTCTGAGTTGCAGGAGTGATAAATATGAATGGAGACAAGCCTATCTTGAGAATATGCAAGGGTACGGTGGCCCTTTCCAGAAATATGAAAGTTTGGGCATACTTATCACCAGTTCCTGTTTTTCAGAAGCTCTTAACTCTAATGAAGTTCAACATCACCAGTATCGATACTGAATGCTTTGAGGAAATACAATTTTTTAAAAAATGTCCTTGTAGTCTAGAAAATCTCCATGATTTCATTTGAGGCATTCAATAATCCAGAATGTGATGCCCCTTATAGACAATCTACTAAGAGATTGGAGACAGAAAGGAATCTATTCTGTTCAGAGATTTAAGCACACACAGTCCATTATGTACATGTTCTTAAGGTAGACAATAACTAACTGCCATGTTAGAAGACTGGAAAGCTCTATTTGTAACTCACAGTTCCTCCTAAATTTAATTGATAATGGCATTGACTGCTGTATTACCTATTTGGCTTAATTCAAAGAAGAATAAACTCATCATGTCTTTATGATAGGATCTAGTTTTGGACTAAGGATCTTGACAAAATTAGGCTCTCAGTTTTCTAGAAAAATTAGAAGAAATGAGAATTATCTTCCTTAATGGTTAAATTTCAGAGAGGCAATTATCTAGGGAGAGGTTTATTTAGCTTTTAAAAGGATTTACATATGTTTTTAAAAGAGAAAAAAATCCTAAGTTTTCCTAAGTGAATGCTCTATGAAAAGGAGTAAAATGAGTATTTTCCCTTCTTTTAAACAGGGAGATCATCTGTTTCCTTTTAGGGTTTGCACTGAACTGCATAGTGATTATTTATCCCTCATCAGCTCTATACCTTGGTTAATTTCTTAACCTCTAACTTCCTTTTTCCAAATTTGTTCATTGGGATAATCATATCTATTATATTTGTTTTTATAAGGATAAACTGAAATTTTATTTGAAAATGCATAAAATCTTCCCTAGAATGTAAGAAATTCTGAATAAAATCTTACTAATAAAAATAAGCACTTAAATCATATATATGCAAATTCAGAAGGAGTTATTCATGAAGTCAAAGCTAAGCTTGATAAAACAGGAAACTAGGTAGGTTTGTAGTAAATTGTACATTTTTCTCCAATCAAGGAAAAACAGAGCAACCTAGTGAGTAGTGACTCAGGCAAAGCAAATCATTTTCTGGGTTCTGTTTCTGAAGATACTATGCAAATGTTCTTGCTTCAACAGTTTTCAAAGTACTAAACACTGGTCTATTGGGGCAGCAGAGTAGAGAAAATCAATAAAAATATATCAAAAAGGGAGTGGTGTTCATTTTTTTTTTAAGATTTGAAAAATAAAATACCTTTACTTCTTGAAAACAAGTCATTACATTGGGTACCAGAATTTAATCCCTTTAAAGAAACTCTGTACTTTAAAACACCTCTATAACTCTTAAAAACAAATGCATTCACAAACTACAATCTGGAAAATAATGTTTTTCTTTGGCAGGAGAGCTTTTTCCCTGAAGCTGAAAGGAGGTAAGAATTGGGTAGGATTAGACAGAATACAATTATTTATGGAAATGAAACCAGTATTTGAACACACCAGACATAAGGAATAAACAGTCAATTGTTCAAGCAAAGCAACCAGCAACCAGTACTTCCTCAGGGTGTGAGAAAGGCTGGTTTGAGTAAAGGAAGCTGTAAAGGGAGATATGAAAAATGAAGGGGAAAATGTTTTGCTCAAAAAAATACCTTTTAGATCATTAAAATTGGAAAAAAAAACTGCTAATGATACATAAGATGTTTGAGCCTGCAACACAGAATGGTTTGCCTTTAAAGTTTAACACAACAAACCAACTCAACCAAAATAATGGTTTTCTAACTAATTAAAAACAAAACTTGTTATCCTCTTTAAGCATGCTTAAAAAGCTCTAATTGGAATCTGCAAATCTTCTAACATCTGTTAAATGCTTTGCCACATGGATCAAGATGAGAAGTTGCTTTAACCTTTTTTTCTTACACATTTTAATGCCTTAAAACACAATAGTTCTTTTTCTTCCTGAAACTCCTTACGTTAAGTGAGCTCGCAATTAAAACTTTTTTATAAGACCTTGTTTCTCAATTTCCTATAACTCCTTTTTTCTGTATTGAGAAACTTTTAAAAATTTAATAACTATTTTTTATATTTTCAGAGTAACGAGAAATAATTTTATAATTTTCCTTTAGAAAAGTTAGTCTGGTTCAAGTTGAACATCATGTAGAAAGTAAGCAAGAATCACATGAAAGGTTTACTCTATGAATTATTTAAAAGGATAGTAATAGTAGCAAAATGTCAGTTTGTTTCTGTGTTTAAAATATATTTTGCATGGAATTATTTACAAAAGTAACTATCTACTTGCTAGGCAGAAATCCTACATCTATCTAATATTTAATGTTTCATTGATATATCTGTCCTTAAACACTTTTTCTTAAAAAATAAGAAATAATAGTTATTTTTTTCATTTAAAAAAATAGTTTAGTGTCTATTGCCTGTGGCAATGGCAATCATTATAAATTTGAAAATGCTTGTTTTTTTTTCCTAGAAATTAAGCACAAGGTAACTGTAGAAAGCAATCATGGTAATTGCTGTCTTGCTGTCATACTTAAAATATTTAAGTCTTTCAGGTAGAAATAAGGAGAATCCAGTACAGAAACTATTAAAACAAAGAAATTAAAGGAAACATCTGCCATTATAACTTTAACTACAACATGACCTAAGCTATGATTCTTCAAACCCTTTATAAATATGCTCTACAAAGTACTCAAAAAGCTGTTTCTTGTTATTTACTTTATACTCTAGCATTTTCATTCTGCAATTTAATTTTGTTTCCCTCAATTTAATGGTATTTGTTCACAAAGTCAGCAGATGGGTGGAGACTCCCTTGAAGAAACACAAGGAGATACTAAAGAACAAAACAACAAAAGAAAAAGGATAAATATGGTAAGGGAAATGTGAGATGCTCTTGGACGGCTCTTCAGGAGCCTGTATGGTGCTGATGAATGAATCAGAGTTTGAAGACAGATGAATAGAAACTTCCCAAGTAAAATGAAAAATATAAAGACAAAAGAAAAAAAAGAATTAAAAAAAAGAATAGAGTATCCAAAAATGGTGGGATAATTTCAAAAAAATATATCACATTTAATTGGAACATCACAACAAGAGAGAGAAATAGAATAGGAGCCCAAGACATATTTGAAGTAATAATAGTAAAGAATTTTCTTTCCAAAATTAATAATAGATAAAACCTCACAAGTCCAGGAGCCACAAAAAACACTAAGCAAGGTAAATCCCAAAACATACACCTAAAAAAAATACATTCTACCAAAAATATATAACAATCCTAAATGTGAGTAAACCTAATCAGAGTCACAAATTCATAAAGATAAACATGACATAGCTAAAATTGGAAATAAATTGCTATTATAATTGTAGCCTTCATCACCTTTATTTCAGAATTCATAAATTAAGCAGGCAGAAAATCAGTAAAGATATAGTTGACTTGAAGATTACTATCAATTATTTGATCTAATTAATATTTGTGTAATATTCTATCTAGTAAAACCAGAATGTGCATTATTCTTAAGCTAGCATGAACATTCTCCAAGTAAAATGATACAGTGGGCCATGGAACACCCCTTAACATATTTCTAAAAAGTAGAAATCATACAAACTATGTTATTAGACCATAATGTATTCGACTAGAAATAAGAGAAAATTAGCTCAAAAATTCCCCAATACATGGAAATTTAGAGATAGTTTTTAGTAACAACATATGGGTTATTAAAGAAGACTTGAAATAAATTTTTAAAATGTACTTGATTTAAGTAAAATAAAAATGTAACTTAGGGAAAATACTTGAGAGCAATACTGACCAAACCATATGGTCATACGTACTATGTGGCTGTATGAATATGTAAATAAAATGCAAATATTATGTATAATTCTAGTGCACCAATAAAACATATGAGGAAAAAGAGAAGAACGGAAAAAGTTATAACATTCTACTTCCAGGAGAGCAGCTAGACACATTCTAAGCCCCAGAAAGTTTTCATTCCTCAACCCTATTCAGCATTGTCTGGAAGTCCTCCCAGGGAAATAAGGCAAAAAGAAAACAAGTTATACAGATTAGGAAGGAAAAAAAAATAAAGCTTCCTTTATTAGGGATAGTATGACTATCTATGCAGTAAACCCTAAGGGATCAACAAAACCTTCTACAACTAATAAATAAGTACCACCATGTTTGAGGATAGGAGACTAAAATCAATTGGTTTCTTTTACAAGATCATTGAAGAGCTGAAATTTAAAAATAGTATGAAAAGAAACATTTACAGCAGATTCTTATCCTCTCTCCAATAATATAGAAATACATTCAAAGATGATAGGATCCTTGAAGAAAATTTTAAAATTCTGTTGTGTAATAAATCAAATATGTAAATAAATGGAGACACTTTTGTTATTCATGGATAAAGATTCAATAGTATTGAGAGGTAAACTTATCACAATTAAACCTATGAATATAAAACAATCACATCTAAATCCTGTAAATATTTCCATAAATATTGATGGAATTACTCTAACATTTATATGAAAAGGCATAAGATTCAGAATAACCAGTGCAATATGAAAAGATACAATTAGAATCTTCACAGACTCAATTTTAAGAATTACTATTAAAATACAATAGTCAAAACATTGCTTAATTAACAGAAGAATAAACACATAGATTATAGAAGAGAGTCCAGAGCCCAGAAATAAACTCACACTAATGTAGTCAATTCATCTTTGACAGACAACAAACAGTTCAATGGAGAAAAGATATTCTTAGCATTTGAACTCAATATAAACAACAACAAAGTAGCAAAAGATCTTAAATCACTTACAAAAATTAAATGAGCTGTTTGCCAATTTTTCCCACTCTTAAGATACTATTGCTTTTTAATTAATAATTATCTTGTGGAGACAAACTTTGGGACTGTGATATTATTGTATTTCTCATCATATTTACCATCTATTCATGATTCTTACCCACAACACTCATTTATATTGTCATCTACCTAGAGATGATTTTCTATTTCCCATAGTTTCTTCTACATTTACTAATAAAAGATCTTCTCTAGAAAAGTGATGTCCCATTTCCATTTTTATTATATATTAAAGTATTTATTATTCTGAGCACACAAAACAAGTATATAAACATTTGAAAAATAAGTCTCCCTTGCTTGTAGTCCCTGTTATTGGTAGCTGTTACTGTCACACAATATGAAATATTTAGTTGACAATGTCATGATACATACATAGGACACAGGGGAGTGACATAGAATTAATACTAAATTGCTTAAACATTAGAACATGAAATGTTTGCAAGTGAACTGAATTGAAATTAATTAAAGGAGTTACTGTTTATTCATTTTATCACCCTAGAATTTATCAATGGCCCATTATGAGGTAGACATAGTGCTTATCTTTGGGGAACAAAGATGAGTAAAAGTATTTAAATCTCAAGGTAAGTATTTTCAGCCAACATGGAAGTAGATATATACTCAAAAACTAATACAAATGAATATGAAATTTCAAAACAGCACATAACATCATACTACATATTACAGAAAAGAGGCATGTGATATTTCTAAGAGATGTAACCTGTTCAGGCATAAAAAAGGTATCTTCTCTTAAGTAATAGCTATTCAACTAAAATATGAAGGAGGAATGGGTCTTAATTAAGTGAGAATATTAAAGGAGAAAATATTAGAAGATAAGTCCTATGGTATAGTCCAAGTTAACTTTTTGTGGTGAAGTAATTTATGGCATCATTTTATACAATTTTGTTATATATATTTGGGTTGTAGTAACTGGTACTATAAGTAAAAACTTTGGGGGAATGAGGTTTATCAAATTATCTATGTGCACATAAAAATATGCCACAATGAAGCACACTGTTCTATGCAATCAACATGTGTAAGATTAATGTTCTCTTTTCTGGCTAAATCTGTAGTCTGAGCTCCCAACCTATATACAATCATACCTTAGCCTTTCCCTTTGCCCTCCCTAATTTAAAAATTAGCCAATCTTGTAGATTGTAATCATGAGCTCCTTCTATCAGAGCAAGGGGCAGTGCTGCATAGGAAAAAAAAAAAGGTGAACTGGTAGCAAGTGTGCTTGCTTGCTACTTTTTTTTGACAGCACACTCTTCTGCAAAGTAAATTTTGTCTTGTGGAATTACTTTTGGGTACATCTGATTTCTCGTGGCACACCAGTATTTCTCACTTTTGCACAATTAAATATTTTTTTTAAATTTCAGAGAAATGGAGTAATTAATTAGAACTTTTTTCTTTTCTTTTCTTTTACTTTTTCTTTTAGGAGAGTACCAGGGATTGAACTCAGGGGCACTTGACCACTGTGCCACATCCTCAGCCCTATTTTGTAGTTTATTTAGAGACAGGGTCTCACTAAGTTGCTTAGCGCCTTGCTGTGACTGAGGCTGGCTTTGAACTCAAAATCCTCCTGCCCCAGCCCTGGGATTACAAGCTTGTGCCACTCTGCCCAGCTAATTAGAACACTTTTAAGATACAGGATAGCAGAATAGAATTGACAATATGATTGATGTATGTACATTCCATGTATGTATTATATGTCAAAATTCATTCTGCTGTCATATATGACTAAAAATAAATAAATAAAGAAAGAAAGAAAGAAAGAAAGAATTTAAAATAAAATAAAATAAAATAAAGATATAGGATCATCCTTAGTTAAGGACACATGTCTGACTAAAATTTATAAACAAAATATGCTTTTTTTAAAAAAAACAACAATACTCACATATTCTCTTACTGATGTTATAGAAACAATATGAAACAAAAATAAAAAGGAAATGTCTACGTGTGTGTGTTTGTGTTTATACATTATTTTTTGTAAAGCTGGATTAGCAGTAGCAATACCATCAAGAGCTGAAAATGCAATTGTCTGCTAGTATCCTCTCTCCTAGTAATAGCTTCCTCTCATAGGAGGTAAAATACAAAGAGAGTTAATAGAAGTGTGTAGAAAGGTTGTAAGAATAAAAATCTATATTCCATCAAGAACCTTCCTACCTACAAAATACAATCATAATAAAACTTATTTTTAAGTATGTAATAACTGATAATAGAATAACATGAAACAAATTAAGACAAATTAAACACAAACATGCACAGTTTAACAAAACTAAAATAAATAAATACAAAGGAATTATATTTTCTAATATAAAGACACTTAAAAGTATATCAGTTATTCTTTCATAACTTGTAGAACATTAATTATTGATAAATCTTGTAAGATTTATTTTGAAAACATAATATTTCTAAAGTATATCTATTATTTTATAGAGAAAAAAAAGAGCTGAAAGATTTTCAAAGTCAAGGGAAACTTGCCTTAATATATTTTAAAACAAGTTATAAATCTTTCTTATGTAAACAGCTGGATCTTACACAAACCAATGGGCAATTTTATAAAAACAGAAATAGCACAGGGAACCCCTTAAGTGCACAAAATTTTTATAGAAAACTGCCAGTTCCATAAATTATGAAAAAATGGAGATCATTTTAAAGTTGCTTCTAGAAAAAAATGGAAAACTATTCAAACACACACACACACACACGTGCGGGTACACAATTTTAATTTCCTGCAATCATTGCATGAGCATAAGACAAATAAAATAATGAATGTGAGTGGAATTAAACAATTAATAATTAAAATAAGTTCCAAACAAATGACAAAAACTACAATATATTTTACTTTTTAAAAATTTTTCTACATCAAGATTTATAGCAAATCAAATAAAAATGTAAATAAAAGTGATAAAAAATCTACATATAGGAGAGGAAATATTAATTCTCTAGGATATTTTGACAAATAATATGCATTCACTTTTCTGTGGGAAAGTTTATGTTCAGAAAATCCTCCAAAGAGCAGCTACAATAGGCAAAAACAGATGACAAAAAAATTCCAATATACCATTTATCAAAACACATTATAGTATACATAGAATGACATTCATTGTTCTGATATAAATTATAGCAAAGATTTAATGATACTTTCATGTTACTAAATGGAGAGATATTTTAGAAAATAACATGCTGTGCTCATGAAGATATAATAAGATGTCCACTTTTATAGCCTAGTGATAGCAAAGTAAACCAGTATAGTCTGTCTAGAGTACAATTTTACAATATTTATCAAGGTTTCTTGTAAAATACAAATCTCTTGAAGACAAACTCAGATATTTAAGCTAAAAAATTAACTCCCAAGTAATTAGTTATATAAATGAATGCTAATCTCATTGCCATTGTTAATAGAAAAACACAGAAAAAAATAACTATAAAATGACCTATAAAACAGTATAGGTAGAAAAAAAAACTAGTAATGGAGATATGTTCCTTTAAATCAAAATTTGATGTGTGTGTGTATGTATGTATGTGTGTGTGTATGTGTGTGTGTGTGTGTGTGTGTGTATATATATATGAATTTATATGTAAATTAATACTTTAGAAGTAATTTTCAAGGAAATTAAATATTCACTGGGAATTAGAAAAAAGTTTCAAATTTTACAGTTGAAAAATACCACAAATTATAAAAATATTTAAAAAATCCCTAAATAGCGGTATTAAAAAACTGGCTAAAGTAAGGCTTTTGTGTTTCACAAAATGAGATATACTAGAATAAAATAAGATCCAATCTTTGCTAAATAATATCAATTATAGAATATACAGCTGTAAAATAAATGTATCAGTAACATTTATATTTTTATCTTTATGTATGTTGAAAGATAGATATAGGACAATCATATACAGTGAATATCTTTAAGTAGTTAAGATATAATTGATCAATTTTAACTTTTGTTTTTATGTGTTTCTGAATTTATCATGCAGTTTCCTAACTTTCAAACAAGGTATATCAGTTTTGGAATCTCAGATAATAACAAGTTTAATTGTCACTGAATCTTTTTTCATTGAATTGTATTCACCAAGTGCGAGGGAAGAAAAGGAAAGACAAAGTTCAAACCTTCATCTTTTTTCTCCCATAATCTTCAAATATTTTGACATGATTCCCAGGTGTTTGCTAAAGCAGTTCTGAACAAAAAAGTACAACAGTAGGTCAAATCCTTGAAATCACAACAATCAGGTTACCAAAATGAACTGCCCGGGTCCTCTGATTTTTCTGCAGAAGAAAGGGAAGGTCTGCTTAGATCAATTTAACATAAAAAATAATCCATTGAGATTGAAACTTTTAAAAGCACCTGAGTATGTCTTGACTTCTAATATAATTCTGTGAAATACTGTCTAGAAGAGGAGACTGATATCTCGGCAGTGCCCAGAATATACATTTCCATTCATCGCATAACCTACAATGAAGAGCATATTGTGCTACCTGCCAGTATGAGCATGTACCAGGGATTGAAATGTTACTTGCAAAATAGTGCTTTAATGATCCTTTTACCTGCAGTTCAATTTTTTACCATACATTTATTACAATAGTCTATTTTCCAAAATTAATGTGAGATCACTACATTCTCCTTATATGCAATGTAAGCTTGTGTTTATACTAAACAGAGCTCTCTTTCAAAAAAGAGGAAATCAACATGATGGAAGAAGACAGAGACTTTGTAAATGACATGCATAATTCATAGAATCACAAGGACAACTAAAAATAAAATAAAAAGTCTGTTAGCTCTACCATAGTTTCCCCTTATACCCTGTTTTACTTTCCTTTATTTTAGTTCTCTGTAGTAAATAGTAGTCTGAAAATATTAAATGGAAAATTATAGACATAAACAATTGGCCTTTCTGAGTAGTGTGATGAAATCTTACTCTGTGTCACTTGGGATATGAATCAGCTCCTTGTCCAGAGTATTCACTCTGTATACACTACACATCCATAAGTCACTTAGTAACCATCTTTCTATCAGATTGGCTATTGTAATATTAAAATGCACTTGAATTTAAGTTAACAGGTCAACACTAGCCTGCTACTATGTCACAGCTCACCTCACTTCATCTCATCACATAAACATTGTTATCTCATATTAGAAAAACAAAGGTGGGTATATACAATAATACATTTTGAGACACAAGAGATCAAGTTCACATAAAAATAAGGGAGGTATGTTGTTACAATTGTTCTATTTTATTATTAATTATCCATAGGAGTCTCTTATAGTGTCTAATTTATAAATTAAATTTTAGCATAGTTATGTATAAATGAGAAAACATAGTATATATAAGGTTGGGTACTATCTATGGTTTTAGGTATCCGCTGCAGTCTTATAATATAGCCCCTGTGGATGAATGAGAACTCCTGTATATTCAAAAACAATTCTTCACCATAGATGAGAACGAGGCAGAAAAATAATTGCTGTCTTCACCAAGTGTAAATTAATGTAAAATCAGGAAGCTTGTTAAATCAAGCTGTATTGCATCTCTAGAAACTTGCTGCTACTATATCTATGTTGCAGAAAAGTGGAATGTATATTATAAAGAAAATAATGATAATTCCTCACAAGGCTTAAATAAACAAATAAATACAAACTGCATAATTACTGTAATAAGAGATATTAGAACAAAAGTATCATGTTGACTCTCTGTATATCTGTATTTATGTTATTAAATAATATATTCACTTCTGCACTATTTGTAGGCATTATTTTATTTATTTCCAAATTGTCTTCTAGTGAATATCATCTAAATACAAACAGAAGGATTATTTAAGTATATAAAAGCAGTCTCCAAAGTAAAATAAATTGTCTAAACCTGATATAAAGTTAAAAACTTATTATTCTTATATTTAACATTATTTTGCCCAAGTTTAATTTATTGGGTTACACAAAAATTAGAGAGATAAAATTTCATTTTATTATTATAAATATAGACTCTTGGGACTGGGACTGTGGCTCAGCAGTAGCTTACTTGCCTGGCATGTGTGAGGCCCTGGGTTTGATTCTCAGCACTACATATAAATAAAGGTCTAACAACAACTAAAAAATAAAACGAAAAAATTAAAAAAAAATATAGACTCTCTTAAAAAATTCCTTTGTGATCTAAACAATTTGAAATTAAAAATTATATAGCATGCATTGTTTTTATAACACACTTATAGGATAGCATTGTATATGTTTAAAATAATTTTATAGACAAAATATTGAGACATACTATAGAATTTTTGGAATTTAATGCTATTACAAAAATAGTTTTATGATTTATATACTGTGGGAAAATAAATCTTCCTTGACTTTCCCAGTGTTTCTGTAAGTCTCAGCGTCTTGAGTATGAAATGCATACTCTATAAAGAATGCTAGCTTTCACTTCCCCTAGAAACATTTCACTTTTCACACAGAATGGGGAATAGATCTGCACTCTACTGGTCAAACCAATGGCTACTATCAATGGAACTTTCCCTTACCTCCTCCAGAAACCAAAGGTCACATTCCTAGATAGGTATGAATGAAGTTGGGATATAATTTTCCTTCCAAGGACCCTCTCTCAGAAGGGGAAGGAAGAAAATGATCTCTTTTCCCTTTATACATAATGGAGAGGAGTCATAACCCTTGTCTGTGGAGGGCGACCACCATGTGTGCAGGGTATTTTTCCATCTTTCTTTTAAGTTACGGTTGCTGTACGGGATGGTAGATACTGAGATATGACTTTAGTTGCTGATGGTGCTTTAAAAACAAAATCCTCTTTACTCTGACCCAGGTTGATGTGACTGATAGATAACTATGCAATTTGTATAATAGCTCAGATCTGTCACAGTCTTTGGTTTACATATTGAATTATTATTGCTTTCACTATTTCAGTAGAGTTTATTTGTTGATAGGGAGATATATGAAAAAGGTCTATTTGCAATCTTCTCTTTGGATATTCTTCAAAAAAATTTTTCTCCAAATTATAACCTTTCAAGTGTTTTTTCTCAAAGCAATTTTAAGAGATATAAAAGCCCTGAAAGATGAAAGTTGATAATTGACTTGTTGGGGGTTTCTAAACTGCAGTAGTGTAAAAACAGTCCTCATACTTAAGGATGATTGAAGCTACATTTGCCGGTTGTAGCCTAGAGATTATATCCCACAATCCTTACACAGCTTTTGTTATTAATAGGAAGCAAAACAAATTAGTAATATTCTTCTAACACTTTTCAAGTGTCCAGGATTACTTTAAGAGGAATCAAATTTCAAAATATCTCTGATTTATTTTGTAGGTAGAGCAGGATGGTAAATCCATTAGGGATGAAGAGGGAATGTTATTTAATTAGAAATGTTAAAGTGGAATGCTTTATTTAAAAATAGCTAGAATCATGCAATAAATACATTCTTCTCCAATAGGAAAAGGGTGACATACTGTTCTTTAAATGCATTAATGAAATAAGGCACATGTACATTAATTCTGAATTTTTAAAAATGTGAACATTGACAGGATCTTACCTTTAACAGAGGCACCTATAAATTGATAATTCAAAGTTATAATTTTCCATTAATATTTGAAACGTACTCCTATAGTCTAAAATCAAAGTTCTATTTTTTATTTACATTTTTAAATTATATTTCCAGCTTGTGTATTTCATATTTTGTAGCACCATGATAAATGAAAGTCATAATCACTTGGAAAAGAGTCAATGATCCAGGCAATATTACAAGCTTGTGTAAATCTAACTATAACATATAAATGTGAATATTTTAATTTAATACTCAGTAAATTGCATATCATTATAACTCTTGTAAGCACTTTTTACATGTTTTTATGATGGGATTAAATTTCAAAATTAAGAAGTCACATTTCATGTATTTTAAGCATGCTTTACAAAATAATCTTTGAAAACTAAAACTCATCTTAGACCAAAGGGAAAGATACCATAGCAGAGAAAAAATCAAATGGAATGACATTTTTATTTGTCTATAGTGCTAATTAATTAACCCTTCCATAAATAGTTTAAAAGTGTATTCTTACTCTAATTTATAATCTACACAATCATAGATAATGACATGTGTGTTATAACTACCATCATATATACACTGTAGGTACAATATGCTAGAGATTTCTTGTCCAGGTCAGAATTGTGAAAGTAATTAAGATGTGGAATTTTAAAAAAGACATGCCTGTATTTTCTCCTCCCTTCTCCTCCTCTCCCATAATCATATAATCATTTCTACCTTTTTTAAAGAGTTTTTTTTTTTAATCCTTTTACTTCCCTGACACTTTTACCAACTGGATCTGTTGCAAACTCACTGTTTATTCTAATATCTTACCTTAGTAGATACCAGTAGTTACTTGGTAGTTATGTCAGAAGGGTTTGATGTAACTGTCCATCATCTTAAAACACTTTCTTCTCCTGGTTTCTGTGACACTCCTAGATCACACTTCTCTATTCACTCCCTCCGTGTGCCATGTTCTCTTCTTCCAACTTCTTGACGTGGGAAGGCCCACATTAATTCTGTTCTGGATTGTTTTCTTAATCCTCATAATCATTTCAGAACTTTCCCCTTAAATATTAACCTGTGCACTTATGATGTGAATTTTTGTATCCCTCCAAAACTCATGTTGAAACTGAATTCCCATAAGGTGGTATTAAGGGTGAGCATTGAAGGCGTGGTTACATGTGAGGGTGCTGTCACACAAATGAAGTTAGTGCTTTTATAAAGGCAATTGAAGGATGCTACCTTTCCCCTTCCTTACATGAGGAGGCAGCAAGCCTATGAGATGCCGTCTTCATCAGAAAGGATCTGCTTGAATTTTGATTTTAGACTTTTAAATCTCAGGTTTTGTTGTTGATAAGTTACCAGGCCTAAGGTATGTTATAGACACCCATATGAAATAAGCAAATGCCATGCCATCCAAGTACACGGATATCCTTATCCCTGGGTGCTCCTTTCATCGTCTTCCACTTACCAGTTATTTACACTAACATCTCTTTGTTGTTAGAATAAAATTAGTAGTTATTTATTCCTCCATTTCGCCTTTCCCTTTTTATGGACTCCAGCCTCAGATTCTCTACAACCCAAAATATGTCAATCTTAGTCTTACCTTGGTGTTTACATACTGTTTCTTCTTCTTAGGGAGTCTTTCCTCTGATTTGTCCACAGAGAAAAATCATTAAAATCATTTATCATTAAATTCTCAGGTTTAAGTTGTCTTCTCAGAGTGACCTTCTGTGAACACCCAAGATCTAAAATATGATGCTTAGCCTTAGTCTACATTATTATCTTACACTTTCTTTTTTTCCCATTATCTGAATACATCTTCAAATTTTCCTTTTTTAAAATTTTTGTTAGTTCATACATAATATTGGGGTTCATTTTGACATAATTACACAAACAATAAATATAATTTGCTCCTATTTAGTCCTCAGTACTTTTCTTTCGTTCCCCTCCTCCACCCCGTTTCTTTTCCTTCCTTCAGACTAATGCCTTGTGGCTAAGGTACAGGAGAGATTTGTTGTGGTGTAAGTACTGATTATTTACCTCATTATCTCACTCTTTTCTTTGGTGGTGCTGGGGATTGACCCCAGGGCCTTGTGCATCCTAGGTAAGCACTCTACCAACTGAGCTATATCCCCAGTCCCTATCTCACTCATTCTATTAGCTGCTCAGGGGAAAGCAAGAGCCATGCATTTTTGTCTAGGGCTGTATCCCAGTGGCAACACCCTCTGGATCTTTCTTATATGGATAACATTTCAAACTGCTTGAAAACTGAAACACTCTATCCTTTCAAATATCTATGAGAAATTTTATTTTAAAAGGTATGCTTAGGTAATAATCAGCTAGTTTCAAAGGTCAATGAAAATCAATGCATTAAACATGTAATCCACAGAAAGAAATTTAACTATTTTACATAAGACAAATAATAATATCTTGTTTCTGTTGCAATATTTGTAATTTCTGTGGAAATTTAATATTGCAAATGAAATGTTATAAAATAAAGTGTGCAACCAAAATAAGTATAATGTATTTATGTCATCCTTTTTTGAGTCTTATTTTTCTTATGTTTGTTTCTCAGCTACATTCTCTCTTGTTATACCTTGTTCTGATTTTGTTTGTAGACCAATTCCTTAACTTGACATAAAATCGTATGAAGGATATTAGCATATACCACTCTTGTTGCATGATGAGGCACAGAGGTTACATCTAAAAATTGCTCAGTAGATGATTGTTGAATAAATGAATGAGGGTGAAGGACAGAAGACAACTATGATGGTAATCCCATACAACTACAATGGAACGGAAAACTCCCTATCAGTGATGTCAGAACCATTACAATACTGTAGTGTCTGTATTACGCAGCTGTTTGTGGTGATGCTAATAAACAATAGTCTTCAGAAATATAAAACATACTGTTATGTACAGTAGAAAACATTTGATAATAATAAACAACTATTTACTTACTTATATATTTACTACCATATACTTTCACTGAATATTTTAGAGCATATTCCTACTTTAAAAAGTTGCTATAAAACACTATGATGTGTCAGGCTAGCAGCAGCCTCATCTCCTGTTCCTACATCTGTTAATTTAATCATTTTCGGTTGTGTTTGATTTAAGCTCATGTTGTTAAATCATGGCCCATAAGCAAACAAGATCCACTGCTAATGTTACCAATAACAGGCTATGTTGATTAAACCTGGAAATGAAATTAAAAATGATGAAGGACTATGAAAGTGGAAAATCACTGATGGTTATTGCTCACTAGTTAGGCATGTCCCATAACATCAACAGCTATGATCTTGGAGAATGGGAGAAAAGTGATGTAAATGGTCACAGAAACTGCTTCATTGAACGCAATGAAATAACAAATACTTGAGAAAAGTCTGTATCAAATATGGAGTATCTTCTAATGACCTGGATTGAAGAGCAGATACAAAAGTGTATTCTCTTCCACTCCGTAACACTAACTATCCAAATATTAGATCTGACTATGATGATGAATTTATTGCTAAATTTGGTTTATTTTAATCATTCAAGAAATTTAAGAAATTTTACTCATTACCTAATGTGAAAGTGAGTGTTGAGGCAATACATGCTAATGTAAAGGCAGCTGAAGAATTTTGGGACATTGTAGATAAGCGGATTTTGAAGAAAAATGACTCGCCAAAGCAAATATGCAGTATACATCCTAGTCTAGGAAAGGATGTCTGAAAGGACTTTTATCCATAAGGAGGCCAACTCCATGCCAGGTTTCAAGATTTTTTAAGAACAGAATAAAAAGTCTGAAACCTCCTTGGCAACAGTGTTGCAGGTATAAATTGATACCCTTTGTGATCAGGCACCATGAGAACTCCAGAACCTCCAAGCATATTAATAAGAACACACTGCCTGTGTACTCCAGCGACAATGAGAAGTCTTAGATGATCCAGCTCCTCCTCCAAGGTCCCTCTTGAAAACCTATGCCATCAAAATGGAGAAGTACTGTATGCAAATAACATGTCTTTCAAGATTTTGCTTATAGTTAGTAATGCTCTCATACACCCTTTTTCTATTGGTGGTGTTCATCTTAATATCAGTGTGGTCTCTTTCCTCCAAACAGCAAAATATTCACCCAACCAATAGATTGAGGAATGATAACAGATCTTAAGGTCTACTACTTTGAGAAGAACCCTGGTCCAGGCTATTGCTCTAACAGACAAAGACACGGAAGAGATGCCACTGCAATTCTGGATGCTTTGTCTTAAGAGGATATCAACAATGAGTATATGAATTACTTCTATCAGAAAACACAAGAAGTTTATCCATGACTTCAAAAGATCTGCCAAGAATGGGAAAGTTGCAAAAATTAACAAGTCTGTTGTTTTAAGTTAGCTTTTTGCTGCTGTGACTAAAGAATTCACCAGCAAAATTTTAGAGGAGCAAGAGTTTATTTGAGAACTCACAGTTTCAGAGGTCTAAATCCAGAGAAGGCAGGTGGTGGAAGAGTGTAGCAGAGGGAAGCAGCTCACAACAAGGTGACCAGGAAGCAGAGAGAGAAACTCCACACAACAGATACAAATATATATTCCAAGCCATAACCCAATTTCTACCTCCTCCAGCCACACCCCACCACTTCAGTTACCACTCTGTTAATCCCCATCAGGGGATTAAATCACTGATTGGGTTAAGACTCTTACAACCCATATTTTCTTCTCTGAACCTTCCTGCATTGTCTCACACATGAGCTTTTGGTAAACACTTCACATCCAAACCATAACATCTGTGATTGAATTAGCAAACAATTTTAACCTATGCATGAATGAGGCTGACATTGAGGAGCTCCTAGAGGTGGTTCCAGAGGAATTGACTAAAAATAAATTGTTGGAACTAAAACAGAAAAGCACCTCTGAAGAAGAGGTAGAGAAAAGGAAATAACAAGAGAAGAAAAAGAACCTTCAAGAAACCCACAATGAACAGTTTAGAAGATTTTTTTTTAGACTGAAAAAATTCTTTGAACAGTTTGGAAACATAGACTCCAACATAGAGATCTTTTCATTAGTGGTGACGAATATTCATGTTGCTTTATCTGCTTCCCATCAAATCTATAATGAAAAATAAATCAAAGAATCACATTTCTGAAATAGTGATGATCTCTTATAAAGAGGCTCAGTCAGGTCCTTCAGGAGGGATTCCAGAAGGAGGAGAGAGGTGACAGGAGGTGACACTCCATATGCGTGATTGCCTCTGAAGACCTTGCAGTGGGACAAGATGTGTAAGTAGAAGACAGTGATGCTGATGAGCTTGGCTCTGCATAGACTGGCGGCTAATATGTGTGGTTGTGTCTTGGTTTTCATAAATTTTAAAAGAAAAAAATAATTTAAGATGTTTAACCATAAAAAGCTTGTAGAATAATGATATAAAGTAAGAATATCTTATATAGTTGTATAATGTGCTTGATATAAGCAGTTATTTCAATAACATCAAGCAGTTTAAAAAATGTTTAAGAAATAATTACAATAAGGTAGATTAATTTATTTTTGAAGAAAGATTTTTTTTTGTACCAGAGATTGAAATCAGGGACACTTTCCCAAATGGGATGGGAGCCACACCACCAGCCCTTTATATAAATATAAATATGTAATATATAACATATTACATATTTAGTTTTGAATATTATATATACATATGTATTATATAGTTAGTTTTAAATTACATGTGTGTGTGTGTATATATATACATATATATATATATA
>NW_026000019.1:5794150-5851236 GCF_001458135.2 Marmota marmota marmota
TATATATATATATATATATATATATATATATATATATATATATATATATATATATATACTTTTGAGACAGGGTCTTGCTAAGTTGCTGAGGCTGGCTTTGAATTTGCAAGTATTCTGTCTCAGCCACTTGAGCTTCTGAAACTGGAAATACAGGCCTGCACCACCATTCCCAGCTTTTTGTTTTTATTTTTATTTTTCTTGCAGTACTGGGGATGGGATTGAGAGCCTCCCATATGCTAAGTAAGTATTCTACCAGTAATTTCCTAGGCCATGATATGCATCCAATACTCACTCACTCTCTGACATGTCCACAGCAGCTTCCAGTCCTGCAAGATCCATTCATCCTAAGTGTCCTATACAGGTGTACGGGTTTTTATCTTTTATGCCATATTTTTACTGTAACTTGTTCTTATGGTTTAGAGGTCACATGTGAGACAATGCCAAAAGGTTTGTAGGAGAAATGATTGGGTTATACCCTTTACCTAGTCAGTGAATTCATCCATGATGGGGTTAAATTAGTGGTGACTAGGGGGTGGGAGGTGGCTGAAGGAAGTATGGTTCACTGGGAGAATGGCCTTGGGGTATGTATTTTGGATCTGGAGAGTGGAGTCTCTTTTTGTCTGTTTCCTGATCCTCTTGTGAGCTGCTTGTCTCTGCCACACTCTTCTGCCATGAGGTTTGCCTCACCTTGAGCCCTGATGAATGGAACTGGCCTTCTATGGACTAAGACCTCTGAAACTGTGAACCCTCAAATAAACTTTTCTTTCCTAAAATTGTTCTGGTCAGATCTTTTAGTCATAGCAGCAAAAAAGCAGACTAAAACACTTTTCTATGTTCAGATAGATTTAGATGCAGTAATACTTACCACTATTTTACAATTACCTATAATATTTAGAATAGTAGTCTGCAGATTTGCAGCCTAGGAGCAATAGCAGTAGCATATAGCTTAGGTGTGAAATAGGTTGTAACATCTAAGATTTGTAGGGACTATCTTGATGTCTGTGCAATGACAAAACTGTCTCATGATACATTGCTCAGAGCCTTTCCCCACAGTAAAATGATGCAAAACCATATCTAACCAACTAACTATATGTCATTCTCTTGGTGTCAGAAATTTGCTTGCTTCTCTTGAGACCTTATATTGACATTAGTTGGTAAACTAATAAACAAAGTTAGTTCAATAACTATAGAAGAGGTTTAAACAAAGAATGAGTGTATAATTTGGACCAGTTATCCGATCTGTAAAAGTATGACTTAGATATAGGATTTCTGACCCCTATTGCTGTCCCTCAGGTGACTACACTTATATAATTAGTGAGTTAGTACATAGTGATGAGTCAGGGTGTTAAGCCAATTCTGACACTGTCTTCAAGTATTAGTCTTACCAATGTAGAATTCTATTCATAGAGTGCATAGAAAGGTAAAATAAAAAAAGATATGCATTTATCTGTGCAGTTCTTGGGTTATCTGATGAAATAAATTTCTCACTCCCAAGCTGACAATCAGAACTGTACAGTAGTAGTTCCTGATCATGGATAGATCTTATTTAATTTGGCCAGATTCCTAGACTTTGATTGGAGAACTGGGCTATCTTTTCCTAAGTAAAACTTTACTTCCATGTTGATGATAATTCACCATAGAAACATATCTGTCATATTAACTGAAATAATATGTCTAAAATATTTCAGAGGCAGAATGAAGAGAAAAACATCTTTGAGGTCAAAGGATATAAAGTTTCAGCTAGGAACAACGACTTTTAGTAATCTATATCACAGAGGTAGTGACTAGAGCTAATAATTATATGCTACATATTTCAAAATTTTTTAAAGACTAGATTTGAAATTCTATTGCCAAAATATAATAAGTATGTGAGGTGATGGATATATTGATTATTTGGTTTAATCATTCTATGCTATAAACATATATCAAAACATCACATTGTTTTTTATACGTATAAAAAACAATGTGATGTATGTGTGTGTATATATATATATATATATATATATATATATATATATATATATATGTATTGTGTCAGTTACAAATAAACAAAATATAGCAAAACCAAAATATATATATAGTGAAAAATTCAGGTAGCTTCTTGGCCTGGGGGGAAAAAAGAATATTTTGTAGACTATATTTTTAAGATCCTTATTTTTATAGAACATGACACATGACTTAATTAACTTGACTCTAGTGAAATTTAAAAGATAAGAGTAGATGAAAATAAAAACCAGGACAACTTAAGATCTAAAGCTATTACTGAAGACTCTGATGATGCACACTAGTAATTTAATTTTCCTCCAACATTACTGAATTACTTCACACAAAATGTTTGCAAACTTTTTCTAGAAAGGCCTGGAAAGTGAATCTGTTAGACTTACAGGCCAAGTGATCTTTGCTGTAGCAAGAAGGTAGCCCTAGACAATATGAAATATTGGGCTGTGTTCCAAATAAACTTTATCATTACATACAAGCAGACCAAGTTTGGCCTGGGAGTGGTGGTTTGCCGGCCAATGCTTCAGACCATAATTATGCCAATTATGATTTTTTTTCTCAATGTTTTTTAATTTGTTTGCTGAAATGATTACACAATTAATTGATGTTTAACAACCCTGAACCAAAAATTTTTGTGCCAGTAAAGAAGAAGATAGTGATAATAGATAGTAAAATAAGAATGATAGTAGTTATTGACTGACTAAATTTGTATCCATTCTAATAGTAGTTTGAATAGTTACATTGACCAAATGAATAGCACCATGTAGGTAATCTGTATCTAACAGATTGTAGTCCATTTGGCCATGAGTTCGTTTTAAGCAAAAGTTTTGTAAACTTGTAAGCAGTTGAAAATTTTTATATATTCTGATTAATATCAATCATTTAATATGGAAAACATAAATTGTGACTTCCTCCTGGATTTTGGCACACACTTCCTTTTTTCCTGAAATTCTCTTTTTTTCGCCCTCTCCATGAAGGGAAAGTTTTACCATGATACTATCAACAACAAAATAGGAAACAGAAGTTCCAATTGAATGACAAAGGGTTAGCATTGATATTACATATCACACACTAACTCTTTCCTTCCTTTGTGTCATAAGGTCTAGGGCTTTCTAGACTTCATGGTATCAGAGTAGCCTTCTCTGTTTAATTTTTTTTTTCAAATAATTTCCACTCTATTTGTTTGCTTGTTGATTAGTGACTCACAAATAAAATACAAGATCCATAAGGAAGATCGTAGTTTGTCTTGTTCAAAATGGTGTTTTTAATGACTGGCTCATGATTGATATTCAAGGGAAATTCTCAACTCTCTTATGAAACTTATTGTCTATTTTCCTATTTCCCACCCCACTCCTCTTAGCTAAGTAGTTTATTATGGAAGACTTCAGCAATGTTGACTTTGGATTAGTTACAAATGGCTTGGGTTTTCTTAAACGTTTTTCATAATGGGTTTTGAGTATATAAGACTGAACAAAAGAATATATTCATCTCCATAGATTAGCTGTCCTTTAGGCTGATGGATAATTTTAGGCCTCAGAAATTCACCTATTGAAGTTAACAAGAAACTTCATTATCCAAGCTTTTGGCTGTCTCCCAAACTCATGTTTGTGTTCCAGCGTGAACTTCCAGCTTTTTTTGATCCATTTGGAAAAGCAAATAGAAAAGCAAATTGATTTTAGCTTGAAAGCCAGTTCTCATGGATTAGTAGTGGCTTTTGGAGCAATAAGGTGAGAAACATTTTGAAGTTACATGGGTTCAACTGGAGAGAGGGTGCCTTAGAGGATTAGTGATGCTGGGAAAGAGGAGAGACTGGGCAGTGGTATGCACATCCTATATTTCACATCCTTTTGAAAGATGTATTATCCAGAAAGCATTTGTTAAAAAGCAACTATGTTACATTATATAAATAACACAAGCTCTGCTTTCTTTTTAAATGTAAAAGGATATTTACTTTGTTCTTTCCATTCTGTTTTTTTTTCTCCTAGAACACAGATGTGCAATTCATTTCAGTCTTACATTAGTTATTAATATAAGTATCTTGCTTGATCAAAAATTCTTAACTCAAATAGTCATAAGTAGATTAAAAAAATAATGAACTATGTGTTTCAATTCTATTTTGTGTTAAATTTTAAATAGTTAGCTAATAGTTACAGGAAAAACAAATGTTAGTGATGAAATATTAACAACATAGGAGAAAATATGAAAACATAATTGAATGACAATGAAATGACATTAATATCAGATAATGTCTATACATTTTTACTACTGTTACATTATTTACTGTGGTGGCAATATTCCAATGGCCATCTGTTCAATATCTGAAGTCCTGCAAGCCATTAAGACTCTAATTTACTATCAGATGCAGAAAAATAGGAATGCACACATCTTATGTTTAAACCATGTTCATGTTAAAAAAATATGAAATAAAAATTCCTCTCAGGAGGTGTAAGTTATTTTTCAGCATTGTGAAAGTTATCTTAGATAGTAAAAATTCAGATTCCACTTATATTGTTTACTTCCATGCCATGAGGTGTGAAATTTCTTATATGAAATCTGGAGTCTATTAAGTTCAGAATAGGGAGTTGGTATGAAATGATGAAGCAAAGACCCATATCAGGAAAATTTTGAAAATACAGAGCTAGGATCATAGTACAATGTAAGATCATTATCATTTAAATTCACCAGATAAGTTTTGGGTTATGTAATAAAAAAATCTGGATGAGAGAACCCATGGACTAATTATTCTAATTATTATTTGCTTGAATTCCCTAATGAATATCCCTATAAATGATCATCTATGGTGGAGTCATAGAATTTAACTTCAAGAATAATATTTTAAACCAATGAAAATCATCAAAAATAACACCTTTATAAATTAAAAAAAGGGGACTTTTTAAATAAAAAAAAGTTTAGATGAGCCTAATCCTAGTCAACTTCCAAAGAGGTAGTTGGTAAATATTGATGGTTTCCCACACACAATTATACCCAAAGAGATACACATAGACAATAAGAGACACCTCTCACATAGCATATTTGTTCTATTTTACCTTCACTGGTAGAAATTTTGTTGTAACCTCAAACCTCTTTGAAAGCTAGAACCTGTAAATCACTGAAGTACTTTGAAATTGTCTTGACAATATTTGCATAATTTAGAGTGTTAAAAACTTCTGTCATGGATGAAACACAACTTCTTATAAATTTGAATTGCAATTCTAAGTTCTATCTTTTAGTATCACATAATAAAAGTTTGATGTGTGGTCTAAGTAAAATTTTATCAAATGTTTGAAGCTATATATTATAACCTATATATCATATTTTCTTCATTTTGTTCTTCAAGTTATATGCCTCAACTCCCTAAATACTTTTGTGTTTTATCACTACAGTAATATCCTATGAACCTATCCTAATCTTTTTTCAATACGGTGCTTATCATAGCTTAAATATTTAATGGCAATAAAACTATTTACAATGCAAGTATATGTCAGTTGAAGACTGTACTCCAAAAAAATAAATAAATAGAAAATCCACTGCTTGTTAATTCAATAAAAAGTAAATGTCAGAAAAATATTTACGGACAATAGCCTGAAGGTTATGCAGTTCATGAACAGATTAAGTAACTCTAGAATCTATTTTTGGAAAAAATTACAATTAGGAAATTCCCATAAGGTTATCTTGTCTATCGTGTGTTTTAGCCATGAAAGAATCAGATTTAATTGGAGAACATGCAAAACAAAACAAAACAAACAACAACCCCCCCACACACAGTTTTTGGAAATTTGCCACTCCTTTTACCTTATTTTTTCTGGAAAATATTGGTCACTATATCATTCCAGCTCCATTTAGGATAATGTATCCATTTTGAAATTGAGTGAAAGAAATCTTGGAGTCATACTTTTAGCTCACCTTTTAGAAGATATTAGCACACCCTGCATGTTTTGCTTGAAAAGTTATCTTAATTTCACTTTACTTCCCTGGATTTTCTCATTTATTTAAAATAATGGAAGGAGTATATTTAAGGAAAAAGTTAGTGAAAAGAAAATGGAAGCAATCATGAATTTCTTATAGAACACACACTATTGTATAATGTTACCTGTTTTATTCTTACAACAGTGGGATGTGTTAGTTTGATATATTTGTGCACATCAGGGCCAGAAGTACGATCCACGTACATCTCATTAAACATATTCACACAAATGAAGATTTTAACCACTGGTTTAGTAGATCATTTTTGAAAGCTTAGCAGGGCACTTTCCCAAACCTTTCAGCCTAGCAGAGAGAGATGGGAAGGTGATCCAGAGTCATACTGACATGCATACGGTGCAGTGGCATAATGGACCAGGGACATGTGGACATGTGGGCATTGAAGAACAGTGTAAAATAATTTCCTCTCCTCTTCCCTTTTTTACTATGAGTTTCAATTTTCTATTGCTGCTTAAAACCCCACCCTAACACTTAGTAACTTAAATAGTAGTGATTCAATTTTTTTTTAATTACTCTACTGGTTGACCAGGCATTCTTGATTCATCTTGTCTGAGTCACTCATGAATCTACAAGAATGTGACACCATAAATTGGATTTAGGAAACCAAGCAGTTTTATTCAATTTCTGCCTGTAAGGGCCTGGCTGAGTAATTTGAGCTTCTTGGATTTTTTCTTTGGGGTCTCACCTAGCAATTTACTAGACTTGTTCTTTACCATAGAATGATTTCAAGATTCTAGGAGATAAAAGGTGGAAACTGCAAGACCTCTAGAGATCTTAGCCTGGAACTTACACAATGCCATTTTTTTTTTTCATATTAAAGTTCGCAGACCAGTCCAGACTTAAAAGAGAAAAAAATGGATTCCATTTCTGGATTAGGAAGCAATAAAGTCTCATTCTCAGTGACCATGATAACTTATTTTATTGTAGTCATCTTTTATTATATTTAATTTTTTTCTTTCTTTTTAAAATGACACATAATAAGTATACATATTTGTGAGGTGCAGAATGATGATTCTATATATGAATACAATATGCAATGGAAAAAATCAGGGAAAATTGCATTTCCATCTTCACAAATATCAATCACTTTTTGGTAATGGCAAACTTAAACACTTCTAGTTCTTTGTAAAAAAATACATACACATATATATTTTTCTGAAACACTATATATATATATATATATATATATATATATATATATATATATATATATANCCCCCGCTCCCTTAAAAATCATGCCTTAAAAGTAAAATATTCTGAGAACAGGTGAGAAAACTGTGACCTAAGATTTTCTTATTGGATTTGGTAATAATTATACAACATGTTATAAGAAGATGACTTTTTTTTTCAGGTCACGTATACCTCAAAATATGACAAAAAGTAAACATTGACCTTTTCTAGGTTTGAACATAAAAATTAAAAGCTTCCTTATTTTCAATTCTTGGCTTTTTGGACCATCTCCAGGGAAGCTCTGCTTCACTGCAGATTGAGTGGGTTAACCTGCTGCCCTCAAGACTATTTGTCTCTGTAGAACTCTACTCATTCATCCTCAAAGGCACCTTTCCCTTCACAGCCACACAAGCAGAGAAGTTCTTATACAGAAAGAGAATTAATCATGTATTTGTCATACTGCACACAAAATAAGTCATTTGATACAATTGAGCAAACAGCTATAAGTTAGCTCACTCCAACAGAGTTTTACAATATAATGTTAGTCACAAGTTCTTAGAAGACAGGCAGGATTGATGGCAGGGCAAAATATTTTAATTTTCAATTTGCACTAAAACAGCACTCAACTTCAAAAACATTTTAAAGTAACTCTAGTAAGAAGGTAACATGATGAAAAGACAACATTTATTATATTTCTGTGTGAAATTCTTATACATTTTCTGGGTCTAATCTTGAATCATTCAAGGTCAGATAGGTGAAATTATATAGACAGATTACAATTTATTATATATACTTCAAACTTTATTGCAATTTTAACTTGCATTCTTAGCAGTTTGAATTATTTAGTATTTTATATCAAGTTTTTTGAAATGACTTTTTTGTTTTATTTTTTTCTGCAATATAAGCTATTAACTGCACTGAAATTTATGTAAGCAAATTTACCCTCTTAAAACTTGTCCCATGAGATAGCAGAGAAATAATTTGAAAGAGAATCCAATGAACTATACTTCTCTTTAAAAAGCCTGGAGAGAAATGAAAACATGGATTTCGGCCAAGATAAGAAATAGAGTAATGGGAAAATAAATTAATTTTAGAAGCTATAAAGGAATAAGTACCAGTAATTGGAAGATATAATATTAAAGTAATTTATAAATATACATTTTAAACATTTTTTTTAAAATGAGAACTCCTTTGAAGCATCCTGTATGTATGCTAAGCCTTTTATAGACACAATATTACTATCTTTTAAAAATAACTTTGTTCTCCTTTATTTCCAAGGTAAGTTTATATGGAAAATAAGCATGTTTTTCAGAGTTATTGCATTGGATCCAATTCTATATGGAATTCTGCCTTTCAAAAATTTTCTTTCTTTTTATTTTGATACAATCATAAATTTGTTATTGAAAAATTATCCCAAAGAGCCTTTCTGTTCTTAAAACTGTTAAGAATTAGCTGCCTTGATAACAGTCCCTTCACATGTGAATCTAAATACATAACAACTGCAAATAACACATTATTACTATTTAATCCAAAGACTGCATTTGTTTTTGCCAGTTTTCTCAATAATGTCCTCTATGTTTTAAGGGATCAGGACAGTATCATCTTTTACATTTACTTGCCATAAATCTTTAGGTGTTTTTTTTCTAATTCTGCAGCAGATGCTTTGACTCTCATTACCTTGATATTTTAATACTATAAACCAGTCTTATGTATCTCAGACTGCATTTATCAGATATGTTCTCATTTTAATATTAAGATCATATTTTTTTCACAGGACTAGTACAGAAATAATGGTATGTTCTTCTCATTCTATCAGGCAATATACAATTTCAGTTCATCTCTGCTGATGACTAATTTGGTTAAAGTGTTCTCTGTTACGTCTCTCCACTGTATATTATGTTTTTTATTTTGCCTTTGCAAGGATTTTCAGAGCTAGTTTAAAACAATTCTATACCTCATCAAACTTTTACCCACTAGCTTAACATCTATTTATATTTCTTGGATGGATTAATCATTACTGTGATGGTAGCCTAATGGGAATTATTAGCCAATTCCATCATTTCTTCTATATTTTTTTACTGGCATACAATGTAAGGAAAAGCTTTCTCTTGTAATAATTAATTTATTCATTTATTTACAAGTTAATATTTTATTTAACTGTTTATAACCATTACTATATTGCCTTGTTGATCACACTATCCCCTGTGGCAGGCCTTTCAAACTGGTTTTGTGTTCCTTTGGACACATCTTAATTTTCCTTCAGAAATATCTTACTCTTTAGCAAAATAAGAGAATGTGGGCTCCTCTTAAGCCTATGAGGTCCCAGCTTTGAAATCAGCAAATTTCTCTAAAAAAGCTCTTCTTCTTTTTTTTTTTTTAATATTTTTTAGTTGTCAATGGATTGTTACTTTATTTATTTATTTATATGTGGTGCTGAGGATCAAACCCAGGACCTCACACATGCCAGGCAAGTGTTCTACCCCTGAGCCCCAGCCCCAGCCCAAAAGCTCTTCTTTTTTTTTTCCCCAGTTGGTAAAAATTTATTACTAAATAAGAGTGTAAAAATAACTTATAAAATGCACTAGTAATTGAATACAATATCAGTGATGTAAGTATCAATGTGATTTAATTTTTTTCCTTTTTTTTATTGGTTGTTCAAAACATTACAAAGCTCTTGACATATCATATTTCATACATTTGATTCAAGTGGGTTTTGAACTCCCAATTTTACCAAGCTCTTCTTTTTAAATAATTTGAAACCAACATGTGGACTCTCCCTCTAATCATTGTGATTGAGTCACTGTCATTCCCCAGCTTCTGATGGCCTTCGGAAGATGGAGGGAAAGAACAGACTTATTCTATTCTCCTGATATATTTAAGTCTCTTTCTATGTATTCACACTGTTGCCTCTAATTCAAATGTCAACGTCACAGAAATCATTCTAGTTCCCCTCCCTTCCGTATCTTATTTGACAGATAACCTTGGTTCTTATTATCCTTAATATGATTACTTACTTGACAAGTCCATCCTGCGTATGACCAAGTCCAGTTTCTACTGCAGTTCCTCCCAGGCAGATGCCCTTCCAGGCCACTTGTCCTGCAGTACTCAATGGCAGGCAGCACCCTCTGGGCTCTGGGGCGCTGAACTCGTGTGTGGGGTGGACCCCTGTAACCTCTAGCACAGGTAGACTCCACCTTGTTTGACCCTAGCTAATGAATGCTAGAATTAGCACTTCAGGAAGGAAGTAGTGAAGGCAGAAAGAAAGGAAGGAAAGCAGGCAGCAGGAAGGCAAGCATGGGGAAGAATGATGCTCTAAAAGAAAAAAATTTGGGCAACAAACTTATTATTCTTGCACAAATGTTTTGTGGGACTTTCTAGCAATAGGTGCCTCGAATGGCTGTTTTTCTTCATTGATATTAACCATACAGTCCATTTTAAAGGGAAAGAATAATACAGTTGCCAGTGTACATTGCTATCTGCTTAAACTTTCCTAGAGACACAGCAGACATTCCAGTCTGCTAATTCTTCCCTCTATTCACCCATTCTAGGACAGTTCAAAAGTAGCAACATTAAATAAAAGTATTATACATATTTTCCCTGACTCTAACCCTCTGTGATTCTTGCTCAGTGATTAAATAGGCAACCTAATACACAATAGTTAATCGATAACATAACACTTTATATTTTGGAGACAGTTCATGTTTACAGAGATCTCCAAATCTGTTGTATTAATGCAGTAATCAAAGAGTGCTATCATAGAGGCAGACCATTATCTTCCGGTTGCTTTGAATTTTATTGTGTTGATAAAGACTTTTCTAAATACCTGTCAAGTCACATCTTGTGCCAACAGTTGTGTGCATGCCAAAGTCCAGTTCTGTGTAGGAGTAATCCATTTGGTCTAATTTTTAAGGGTTTTATCTAGTGTAAGTGAAGGTTTATGTTCTCCATGTGATCTTCTCACCCCAGCCAATCTATAAGGTCTTGGTCAGTTCTCAACTCTGAGTTTCAATCAGCAGTATGAGGAGTAGTGATTGTTTAAAAAGTCTGCAAGGCACTGACTGTAATAAATATTTTGCTACTGTTAGATTACTTGGTTTTTTTGTTTCACCATTTTCTGAACAGATGACAAGCCATGTTTTCATAACAGCCTCAAAAAAAGTAACAGGCAACACTGTGCTTCTAATTCTCAATCATTTGATTTTACAATGTAAACATGGAAGTATTTTGCAGCATAGTGAGAGGAAATGATTGCACTAAATTCATAATTCTATTGAGATTGCTATTGAAAATCATCAGGTGGGGATTCTACATGAGAGTTGGAAAAATTCATGCTGCCTGGTTTTGAGATGAGTTTTTAAATCATTTTTGAATCTGTAACATGTGAGATGCAATTATTAAATTATTTTAACTCTATGTCCTTCTGTGGATGAAAGTGGACTTGTTAGCATATGCTTCATTTCATTCTCTCGGCACATGATAAAAATGTGACAATACTCCATTCCACATGGTGGATTTTTTATTTTTAACGCCAGACTATCATGTAAAAAGCAAATTCTGGATTTTTAGACAAATTTGATTTATTATCTGTTTATAGGAATTTTTTACTTTGGCCATATTTTGAATATAACTAATTAATCACAATTAGTAGATCACAATGAATATGTCCATTACACTTGAATGTTATATCTTTATATCAGAAGAATCAGTATGTGTAATCAGGCCAGCATACACATTACAGTAAACTAGTTCTGGGGTACTAAATTCACCTTGCTACTTACTAGCTCTGAGTCCTCAGGCAAGTTAATTACCGTCACTTTCCTCATATGTAAGAGGAACAATACTAATTTCCACTAAAAGGGTTAGCATGATCGTGAAGTGATATGTACAGATACCATAAATGAATGCCTGGGAAACATACAGCTCATATGTTATCCTTCTGTTATTAATAAGGGTGCAAGTTAGGAGAGTATTCAGACAAATTAAACTTTATACTCCATGCCATACATTAGCAATGCAAAATCAATTCACAACATCTTTTGACTTTCTTCCTGTGCTATAGAGTCTGTGAAGTCTAAAGATTTGCCTTCTCAGTTTCCTTTTAGCTAGACTAGTCTTGAGACTTAGTTGTGGTCAATGATATAAAATCAACATGTAAGACTTCTGGAAAACCTTTTTAAAAAGGGTAGACTTAAACAACAGCAAGAATAAAAAAAGAAAGAAAGAAAGAAAGAAAAGAAACAACTGGTGGTCTCCTTTACATCTTTTCCTCTATATCTGGACTTTCCTGGTTCACCAATCCTAAATTTTACAACTTGAATTTTACAAATTCTCAAGAAGTCCCCTCATTGAGAAATCCCACTTAAAATTCTTCATCCCAAATCTCATAACTGTCCTGTTTGGGGTCTCCCTACTCTCCATAGCTACTAAGATACTTTGAAAATAATAGTCTTTCCTACAGTAAGTAGTAAACTTGGCTTTGTTTTATGAAGAGTATATTTTGGTGCACTTTTCAGGGACTTAGTTGTCAAATACTATGACTGGGTTATAGATATTGAGGTTCTTGATACCAGAAAAATAAACCTGTCTTTTTTTGAATTCATGGATATTTTGTTTAAGCTCTGGAGTTTATTCCTGAATACATCCTTAATAAATGATGTGGCTACTATTATGAATGAAGTAATTTATCTAAAGATACTACCATAGTATTTACATATAAATATTTTAAAATGTTAGTTTCCTCAATTTATGAGCACTTATTAAAATTAGTTTATATAATCTTCATGAATGTATCCTGAAAGAACAGTTTTTAAAATTATATATAGTGTTTATATTCCCCAACTCCGCCATTCACTGGCTATAAGACTCTAGACACCTCAATGAACTGTCAGGTGTCAGTATCTACACGTGTGCAAATGTCATTGCTACCTTGTTAGATTTGAAATGAAAAAAATAAGTGTGTCATTAATCAATAAATTTAAACTATTTAGAAGACTTCATTGAAATTGTGAAGTATTAAATGGATTATGCTTTCCAGCATATTTTCAAAGCCTCATGTTTTCCTGTGTCCCCTTTCATATCCCAGTTGCCTCCTGGGCTCTGAATCCTCCATTCTGAATTGCTCCCTTCTTTTTCAGCCCTAAGAAAACAAGAATTTTAAACTTCTGTGAATTTGTAAAAGTTCTGGCTTTAATTCCTATTAAAACGTTAGGGAATGTAGAAGTTTAGTATGCTGTTTTGCTCTAGGATTTTCACATTTCTAAAAGAATCTAATGCTTATGGGAAGATAGCAGAATGATTTCCTCTTTGTTGGGAAAGAAAATATTTTACTCTCTAAACATGACATCATACTAGTTAACATTTATCTGTCCTTCTATAAGCTTGATATGTCTATAGTACATTATTATTAAGCACGAAGATGCAAAGAGTCAGCTATTGAATGGATATAATCAATCGACAGAAAGCTGAGATTTTTCATAGTTAGATGTAACAGGGCTTCAGTGAACATTTTGCTTTATAATGATCATGACCAACTTGACTCTGCAAGTTCATCACTTCATTGATTTCTCTGTCTGAAAATATCCATTTCTGTGAGTTCCTTTTATTTCTATCAGCAACATAGCAATAAGAAAATTCGAAGAAATTTCTCAAAATACTACTTTTTTCAAATAAAGGGTAGAATGTTTTAAAGCAATGTACTCAAATAATTTCTGGAGGTTTTCATGTTTAGTTTCTATGTCTTTAAGTATGAAAATTCTATTTCTAATGGAAAGACCTAGTTAAGAGTAAGCCTTTATTTGAAATAGGATTATATTAAATTAAAAAAAAATTAATATGCTCTGAACCAATCTGTCTTAGTTTACATTAGTGTTTCTCAACATTGGCACTATTGTTATGCTGGATAATTCTTTTTTGTGGGGTGGAATGTTTAGTAGAAAATTAAACATCTTGTGCATTGTAGGATGTCATGTGCACTATTGAATGTTAAGTAGAAACTCTGACCTTTACTCACGAGATGCCAGGTCAGCATGCCACTCTTGCCTGTGACAATCAAAAATGTCTCTAAATATTGTCAAATGTCCCTTGAGGAGGAAATCTCCCCAGCTGATTACCACTAGTGTGGTTTTGACATCTTTGTAGTTAAATTTCAATTTTTTTTCTTATGATCCTTATTTTTACTCGATTTCCCCTATACTACTGAATAATGATTGTATTTAGGTAAGGACACATGCTTGGGGATATAAAGAAGGGCTGTCCTAAGGGGAAGTAGGAAATCATTCAGATCACAAGGCCACAGTTATTTCTAATGACACAATTGCATTGATCTTTACTTGAGAAGTATCTATGGCTTCTTCTTCAGTTACTCTATTTCTTTTTATCTTCTGCTCATTATAACATTTATTTTTCTTTTTTCTTCTTTTGGTACTGGAGATTGAAACCAGGGGGGCTTAACCACTGTGCTACATCCCCAGCCCTTCCTTTTATTTTTTATTTTGTGATAGGGTCTTGCCAAGTTGCTTAGGGCCTGCCTAAATTACTGAGGCTGGCTTTGAACTTGCAATCTTCTGCCTCAGCAGTCTGAGCCGCTGGGATTAGAGGAGTGTGCCACCATTTCTGGTTGTGCTCATGGTTTTCTATTCTTTGTATGCTGTTTATTTTTGGCTTCTATGTATTCATGGACTCGACTGCCTTATAGCTCCTGCTTAAGGCCTTTGTATTCTGTTTGTCACTACTCTCAACTTCTCCACTTCTCTCACTAAATCTTTCAGTAGAGAGGATATAAGTGCATTTGTCCCTGTTCAGTATACAGAATTATCTCCAATGTCCACCTTACAGACTCAGGCCTCCTCTAGAGGAATGCTTTAGTACTGATTGTGGCTTATCTTGTTATAGTCATTTCTTAAACAGTCACCTATTGTCATTTTGCTCAATGTAAATTTAAATCAAGAAAGGCACCCTGAGTCCTCTGAATTAGCGTGCTATTTCAGAGAGAGGCTTTGCATATCTTAAATGGAATGAATGAAAAATGGCCATTACCTTTTCTCTGCTTGAAATTAAAAATTTCAAGAAAGGAGCATAATTTTACCTTTAAAATGCTCAGAGAAATCTCATGAGAAGTGTGATTCTTGTTTCTGTGATCTTCTTCCTATGAGTGTCTTCCTTATTTATAAAGAAAAGGAAACCAATAATGCTTTATGAACTCACAACAACAGTAATGCTAAAGGGACTGCAGCTCTTGGGCAGTATTTCTTCTGAGAAGAAGAATAAAAAAGGAGTTGCCTGGTGCAAAGAAATCTTGAATGCACATTATCATATCAATGACAGTGTGCACCACACAGTGGATGAACTTTCCATACGTAGGTAGGAGCAACCCTGGGTTTATAATATAATAGTCATGTCCAATTGAATAGTTTCTTCAATATAGTCAGTTGTCAGAACAAAAACCCAGAAGTGTGGGTGATCTGGAAGAGCAGGTCAATATTGGGTGAATCTTCTGAGCTTGAAGTAAGAAGACATAAATCAAGGCATATTTCCCTTTTAAACATCTTTAAGATACTGAGGAGGGCATGTCATTTATTGAAAGCTAGTTTCTTCTGTCTTAAAATATTGAAATAAATATTGAAGATCTATAAAGCACAAATTATCATTATTCATATAATCATTGGGCTATCTTGATTCTGAAGGATAAAATTAAGGTGTGGGTTATCATTTCAAGTTTTCTCTTATGATTTCCAAATAAGGTTGGATGTGCCAAAGAATGATTAGAAAAATCTACATATACATACAGTTGTAGGGGGGAAGAAGCAAGTTATTTATTTTTACATGTTTCAACAATGTTAATATTCTGGGTAGACTTCAAACCAGTATTTAATACAATTTTAAATTATTTTGGGAAACAGTTTTGTTATATTCAGGGAATACTCAAGGCCTTTCTGGAAGATTCTTTACTTTAAATGCTCCCTTAGCTTTATGTTAAAGAGGTTAAGTATTTGCCTTTTACTCTCACAAAACATACTAGAGGAGAAACCAAAGATTCAAAAGTCTTATCTGGAAATTTCATTGTTTATTTTTCTTTATAGAAAATAATTTGGCATTTATTCTCACAAATACTTCATAAAATACTTTGCATATATATTATTATTTTTGACCAATGAAGAAACTTGCTTACTTACTCTAAAAAAAGAAAGAATACTGCCCCATGAGAAACTGGCAGAGAACAGTGATTGTCATCTACAGCCATTGTAACAAGTGAAGAAGAAAAGATGATGACTGAAGAGAAAATTTCTTCTAAATAGAAGGAGAAAAAAGTTAGATGGTTCTTTATTCTATCAAATTAACTCAATTTAATTCTACCAAGTTAAATGTCCAAACATTTCACAATGTGTTTGTGCATCTGGAAATGTTTCTTGTCCTATTTATATCATCACATCCATAAAATATATAAAAAATACAGTTACAATTATTTTAAGCTCTGATTTTTTTTTTCATTTTCCTTTATTACTATTTCTGTGGACAGTCCCCATCAAAATTAGGGTTTCAGTACCAGAGCATCACTGCCTGGATAGGAAATGAAGATGGAATGAATGAAAAATGGCCATTGCCTTTTCTGTGCTTGAAATTAAAAATTTCAATATGTGGGTGTCCATGGTGTGCCCCCACAGGATGTTTCCTTTACCTGATTGAAAGTCTCTCTGATCATGGTCAGACCTCCATCCCAGCCGAAATTGTCTATAGTGGCAGATACCCTCATGGCTATTGTCTGACTTGCGTCTAGTTTATAGCTGCCTGATCATTGCTCTGGAGCTAAGAGCCTGACCTTCTGATTTCCCAGCCATCTCTGACACCTCTGAAGAAACCCAGCCTTAGGTAGCTCCTGGTTCTTCAGATGTAAAGTTGTAAAGTTAATAAAACATCAAGTTCAAAGATCTTGGGTAAATTTACAGATCCTGGACAAGATGTGCATAATTCGTAATGAGTCAGGAGGGTAGAACTCCATCCCTAGGTCACACAAATGAAGACTGAGGAATAAAGAGAGAGAGAAATGACGCATGACACCTATACTTTGGATTTAGGTGTGGGTTACTTTAGTTTCTTGAGCAAATGCCTAAAAGGTTATCTGAAGAAGAAGTGGGGATTCAGGGAGCTCAGTTTGCTAGGCAGGAAGGGTGTCACTGAGGTATGTCTCATGCTACTGTCTTGAGCCATTTGAGTATGGTATAGAAGTAGAAACTGAGTCCTGCTTCTGGTATGATAATCTTAAACTTGTATTCAAAATGAGTGCCAAAGCAACATGAAATTTTTAAGAATTCATTATGCTATGAAAGACAAAGTTGCTAGATTTTTATATCTTCATAAGTCAAAGATAAAATTTCCATCTTTGTATTAAGTACTTTAGTCATAGCATCTTATCACTTTATCTCAAAGACAAGCTGCTGGCACCTATTCCCTTACAGTTACTGGATGCCTGAAACAGCAGTCAGTACAGCAGTATTTTGACATAGATTGTCATTGTCACTTGAAAATTTGGTGGCATTTGGTCAGATGTCTGCCTCTGAGAAACACCATGCACATCTCATGGATCACACTGTCTAATCAATAACATCATGTAAATGCATATCCATTTATAAATATTCATATCGGTAAGGAAAATAATATATTGAGAAAATGTTGAAGGGAAATTTTTGGAAAATACTTAATATAAAAGCAAGATAAAATTGAGGAACAAAAACTTCTATGAATAAATTTAAATAGTCAATAAAGATAAAAATATATCACTAGAATTCACTTAATCCTATTTGGCTTAAACACAAAATAGAATGAAAAATGAGTGTTCTGTTCAATTTGGTTAAAGTAGTGTCTGCCCAGCTTCTTTGCAGGAAAGTTATTATTTTATACATTATGGTGAATAATTAGCTTCATGAATGTGAACTAATTTTAGACTATGCAAATGTTCTGTTCTTCATTGTACATTTGTTTATTATATATCAGTAATTCTTATCCTTATATTTCCATTCTGTTTGCCTACTGATGATAGTTTTATTGACATCATTCTTTCTATATTTATTAGTTAGAATTCATCCACATAGAAGAGCTTTCCTCCTTACCCTCATCCATTTGCTTATTCAATCACTTATTTTTTTGTCTTTATGGATTTGTGCACATACAATTTAATGATTGTAACTAATTATTATTTTTCTTGCTTAAATCATCTCTTGTTTGATTATTGGAAGCACTTTAAAGTTGGCTTTGTAGTATGAAGACAGCCATGTTTGAACAATATCTAAGAAGTCACAATTGTTCATCACTTACCTATTACCTGGGCTTGACCAATGATCAGTAAGAATTTTCTTCTCTCCACTGGTCCCTGAACTGCTTGTTTTCTACCCAATTTTTTAAGCAAGCACTAAGATAACATATATCCTCATTTAATGACTCATTCTAAGAATCAGATGACTTTTGTGGTGAATATTTCTTGTTAAAATACCATTTCTATTCATCTACTTCCACACATTCTCTTGTACCACTCTCCCATAAAGTTCATGCTAATCCTATTTACCACTACTTATTAAAGGAAGATCTTTTCTGTCTTATTTTATGTTACTGTTTTCAAGTTTTGAGCATTCTGTATATTGCAATATTCTCTTCTCATTTCTTGGAGTGCTCCTCTTAAATAAAATCTCTACTTAGTCTGAAATTAAAAAAAAATGACAGTTCCTATTATGGATGTCAATATCACAGGTGTTTGAATTAATTGAAATATCCTTATTGGAAAAACATCTCTTATATTTTGTATTGTGAGAATATCTGTGTTATTTTTTAAGTATGAAATATTTCTCAAAACCTCATGTGTAGGATAATGCAAGAAAGAATAGAGATGATATGCTTATGTTATGAGAATCTTATCCTCACCTATGCATTAACCCACTTGCATGATTTTACTGAGTGATAATTATAGCCAGATAGAGTGTGGCTGGAAGAGGTAGCTCACTGGCGCTTGCTTTGGATTATATACTTTGTCCCTGGTGAGCACAGTTCTTTCTGCTTCCTGGTTGTCATGTTCTGAACTGCTTTCCTCCTCCATGCCCTTCCACCATGATGTTCTGCCTCATCTTGGGCCTAGAGTAGTGGAGTTGGCTGTCTATACACTGAGACCTCTAAAATTGGGAGCACCAAATAAACTTTTTCTCCTCTAAGATTGTTCTTGTCTGGTTTTTGGTCACACTGACAAAAAAGCTGACTAAAACACTGTGACATTTTATAATTTTTATTTACTCAAGATACATTTGTAGTTAAGTAAAATTTAGTTAATGTTCAACTAAAAGCTTCAGGGCTAATGCTATTCTAATGCTATTTGTTTTATCATTTTTTTTTATTCTTTGGGTGATATGTTCTCCAACAGTACCTCTCTCTGCTATTTGACAGACTATACCTTTGCTAATCCATTTAAAATTATATATATATATATATATATATATATATATATATATATACACACATACACACACACACACACACTAATTTAAATGAAAATTCTCAGTTTTTTATTTGTCCTCCTCATTCTTTTGTTTCTCTTTTTAGGAAGAACTCTCTTTGGTTCCACCCTGGCCCAAATGGTATTGAATACAATGGTTCATGTCCATTACATCATTTTCTGCTCTGTAGCAGTATTTATTACAGTCTACAGATAAGGTAGTCAAGTTACTAGAGTATTTCCTGGATTATTTAGCCTGACCATAAATGTTGACTGTGGGAAACTATCCAAGAGCCATTAGGCAGGGAAGTCTGGTTTTGGTAACTCCCAGTTGCAATCCACTGGTGTAAGAATGCCTGATTCACAAGGAGCGCTGTTCTACCTCACCGCTCAAGTTGAGTGACCTGCTGAAAGCCCGACAGCCTGCTTACCTCCGCCAGTATTCTGTTCTTCTGCAAGAAGCAAGCATGGAGACAAGACTCATCCCACACTAAAACCTTACACCTACCAATCCCCTTTGATTTGTACCGCTATAAATAAAGCAAGCCAGGGCTCCATATTGGTTAGAAGTCATAGCTCTCTGGTCGGTTTAACTGGTAATTGGGTTTGCTATTTAAAATATATTTCTGGTCTTTGATGTCTATTTTGTGGTTCTACCTTCATAGCTTTTGCAGCCAGCCCATCCCTCCGACAAGAACCCATTCCCTCACCCATGTGGTCCTTGAGCAAAAGTTGACAGTTATAAACACTCTCAGCTCTGATTCTTGGCCTATTTGTTTATAATCAACCTTTGCTGCAGAGTGTGGTTCTTATACTGGACCTCCAAAAATGCTCATTAGTTTTCAATTTAACAATCACATCATCTGGAGCTAAAGCTCTTCTGTAGGACAAGAAAGTTATCCCTCAAACTCTTAGTATTATTTTGGTCCCAGAACAAATTTCTGTAGAAAGGCAGAACAAGATGCCATCTGTATCCAGAATGCTCACGAGAGACTTGATCAAAATACTTTTTCCTGCCCTCAATATTACTGTAATGTATTCAGCCTTATGTAATTCTCTTTTCTTAAAAAAAATCCCAGAGAGAGAAAGTTAGGAGGCATGTTCAAACTACACCATGTACCTTATCAGTATTTTATAAAACAATCTGCCATATCCACCCCTCATTATTATATTCTCCTACCACCTTGATGTCAAAGATAAGAGAGGTAATTTTAGCATATAAACTGTAGTTTGTAATTAAATACAATGTAAGAATAACCATCCAGGCTCAAGCTGTTGATATACAAAAGAAAGACTTTTCATAGACATATATATGGGTGTATATTGTATGTGCATGTATTTGTGTGTATGTGCATATAATTATTTTTAAAAAAATGTTTATATATAACATATCCTTTTTAAAGGAAAATCATGGCCAGTAAGGTTGTTTCTACTAAGAACAATCTTATTTTACACACAAGAAGCTGATTATTACCTATAATCTGTATTTCTACATATTTAATTCCATACTTAAGCTCACTTCATTTTATCATATCATCTATAGTAGTAAATGAATGCCCCTGGTCACCTTGGAAAACATCTAGTAAGTAGTGAGCAAAACAGAAAAATGACAACAATAATTTGAAATAAATGTTCTCATTGTACATTAAAAAGCAGCATCAATTAAGTTTATATATATGTCTGTATTTATTTGTTTTTCTGTCTGTGCATCTATACATCATCTTTCTATTCATTATCCATCCATCAATCACCTTGAGTAGTAACAGAAAAACTCAATCAGAAATGAATGTGGACTGAGGAATACAATAATATTCCAAAGGCTAAGTGGTTTATGTGAATAATGGCTTTTGCATACAAAGGGTTCTATCTTCACTTTTACCAAGTTAGAAATTTTAAAATAATTTGAGAAAAGTACTTTGCTTTTAAAAAGTTCAGGTGCTACTTACATAGAAGAGTCATAAAACATTTTAAAGTGTTATGTTATAAAGGTTTTCAAAGAAAAATGCCCTTGGCCCATAATTATGTTTCATTTCATAACCTGTTAGGTCTTATATCTCAGTATAGTTAAAGACCTGAAAAGGTAATTTGCATGTTTTGATGAAAAAAAAAAAAACTTAGGATGGAATTTTAATATCCTCCTGAATTTGATTAAAATAAAGGTGAAAACTTGAATCAGTGTATTAAACATCTGTAACTCTCTCCTCTTCTCACTATAGGGGATTTTATGGCTTAACCACTGACATAATTCCCATGTTAGACAGGAGCAGAATCTAAAAAGCCACTCCTGCCAGTTTGTGCACATCTTCCTCATGTCCCCAGGAGTGTTCCAGAATAGATTGCATCTCCTGTTTTCATTTGGCTTTTGAATTTGACTCGGTTTTCTCATGTCTAAAGTTAAATGACTAAATTCTTCTCAGTTTTCTTCCAAGTTTTTGTTCCAATATTTTAATATTTACTATGCTTTCATATTTAAGTACTTTTTAACATTTGGACAATCACTACTTATTGATCACCCTCTACAATTCAGGAAATATTCTATAGTCTCAGAATAAGCTAATAAAAATACTAAAAACTTACCCTCATTTAATATTCATTCTATTTTAAATTTTAAGCCTTACATTTTCCCCCCCTTTTCATTATCTAAAAACACTATAAACCATTCCATATGGATCATTTTTTCTTCACTTGTCTTTGGAACGGTTTCAAACAATATCATGGCGATGACTTCAGGAGAAACTTTTTGTTTCCTCTTAACCAAGTCTGGAGTGTTTTGTTTTGTTTTGTTTTTTACATCTTTTCCAGGCCTACAGGATTTCTACTGGTCCCATTAAAACAATATTGCAGTGAAATTAATTCAAAAAGAAATCTAAATTTTCATCAGTAATGAAAAAAAAAAAACACTGGATTTACACACACCTAAACACACATGTAAAATATAAAGACAAACAATAGGTCTGTGGGTGCTACAAAAATCCAGCTCTGATACTAAAGTATATAAGAAATGTATTAAAATAAAATGGAGGCCTGGGGATGTAGTTCAGTGGTACAATGCTTAGCCTAGCATGCGTGAGGCCCTGGGTTCAATCCCTAGCACAGCACTGAAAACAACCAACATGAACTCAGATGGCTTTTTCACCAATATCTAATCATTGGCCTGCTTTCATTACTTATGCCTTCCCTGCATTTTCTGCACACGTTTCTACTGGCAGCTCCATAGGTAAACATTCTTCTTTTTTCTCCTTCTTCCTCCCTAATTAAAGAATCATCTAGATGTGTGGTTTTCAAGCAGAGTACTTCAAACACAAGTTATCTCCGTGCAAAAACCATGGCATTCTTTAGTAATATATATTCTAATTAAATATGGCATAATTTTTGAATGTTCATTAAAATGGAAACACAACATGATCACAGATTCACAAACATCAGTGTTGCTTCAAATCTTGTCTCAACTTATTGAAGAGTGTTATACAGCGGTTTAAATTAAGTAAGCTAAGAGGGGAAAAAAAGTGCCTGATTCACAAAAACTAATAATAAATGCACCATCATTCTCACAAAAATTATTGTTATTATCATTATTTTAGCACAACCCCTTAGAGAGTTTATACATTGAGTGGGAGATCACAATTTTCTTTAGCACCCAGGCAAATGAAAAAGTCCTTAATTCACAGTAAGCAGGCAGCCTAGGTACATGTAAGTACTGAATGTCTTTTTCTTTAGTTAATAAATAATTTGGGATTTCTGGAGTTAAGAAGCAGATTGAACAACCTGTGGTACAGTCTTTTTAACCTTCTTGATGAAATATCTGTGGAAACACTGACAAGATGAAGACTCACAACCCTAAACAACTTTTAATTCAAAAATACTGGCAAAGTCTGGGAGGAATTTTTACTAAGCTATCTGGGTATAAAGCTGAGGAGAAAAGATAACTTTGGTCTTCCAAATTATGTCTTTTTAAAACTGTTGCTTCCTTCAGACTGTTTATCCAAGAATTAACTTCATGTCCATCCATGGAATTCTCTCTGTCTCATCCTTCCTTTCTTACAGAGTATACTGTGCATTTTAGGAGCTAGAGGAAGATCTATTTCTGGTTACCACCTCATTCCCAGAGTTTGTGCAGTTCCTGGTACACAAGAAAAAAATAATTGATTTTTTTGAATCGTTAATTACTATTTTCAATATTTCAAACAGATTTAAATAAATAAAAGGAAAAGAAAAGGCACTGAGGAGGATAAAACAACACACTGCATCTCAGAAGGCAAAATCCCCAAAGTTCATAGAGCTCTGTATAAGGTAGCCCACACAATAAGAATCATGACTGCATCTCATAGAGAAAATAATTGTTTTTCACATGATCCATGTATAAAAGAACATATGAATGTTTTAATCAGTCTTTCATTGCTGTGAACAAAAGACTTGAGAAGAGCAACATCCTGGAGGAATCGCTTATTTTGTCTCAGGGTTTCAGAGGTTCAGTCCATGCTAGGCTGACTCCATAACTCTGAACCTGAGATAAGGCAGAGCATCATGGCTAAAGGGCATGGCAGAGAAAAGCACCTTAAGACATGACAATCAGTAAGCAGAGAGAGAGAGCACTGCTCACCAGGAACAATATATATAACCCAAAGGTATACACTAAGTGACCTGATTCCTTCAGTGACATTCTATCTGACTACAGATACCACCGAGACTTGGAGACAAATTCTAGATACCTACATGGACACACACACACACACACACACACACACACACACACACACACTTCAGGAGGAAATCAATCAGTAGAAAATGTAATTAAACCTAATTAAAATGTTTTAAAGAAGAGCTACAGATGGGAGGTTTCACTACAATAAAAGATGTTAATTCTTTGAAAATTAATGAATAGATTTGATGCAAGTGAAATAAAAATTCTAGCAGTCATTCAGAAAAACATGACCAACTGAATTTGTACAAAGAAGTAAATAGATAGAATATTCAAAAAAATTTTAAGAGAAAAATGAGCTGGAGAGAATCATCATATTAAAATTACAGCTGAATAAATAAGACTGTAGAATTGGCAAACAAATGAGCAGACTGGCAAGTGAAACAGCAGAGACCACAGCAATGGATCTGCATGTTACAAAATCTTACGTCAGACTGAAGAATAGTGTGGGGAGATCTTGGTCTTCATTGAAGGCTAGGAGACAACTGTTGTCCATTTCAAATAAAAGAAGAAACAAGTCTGAAGTTAGATCCATAGGTCACAAGATATAATATGAACCCCAAATAGATTAAAGTCCAAATTTCAAAGGTAAACTCTGAACATTTTTTAAGAGTGCACATGGAAACACAATTTCCAAAGAAAGCTAAAGATTTGTTTATTTTTTTCTTCAGATTTTTTAAAAATTGTTCTATTTAGTTTTATATATATATATATATATATTCATTTTCACATGATTCTGAAAGTATGGAACATAATTTTTTCTAGTCCAGTCCCCAGTACATCCTTGTTTCCTTCCTTCTACAATCCTGATATTTCTTCTATTACTTCATTTTTTTAAAAAAATGTTAATTAGTGTCTTGTGCATATACATAATGGTGAGATTCACTGTGATATATTCATATATGCACATAGGAAAGTTAGGTCAGATTGATTTCACTGTTTTTCCCTTATCCTGTCTCTCCCTCCTTCTCAATCTATTTCATCTTGTTCACAAATTTTCATCTATTTTCGTGGAATTTTCACCCACTTTTTTCTTTCTCTTTCCCTTTCTTCTTATGTTGGATTAGTTTCCAAATGACAGAGAAAAAAATTAAACCTTTGATCTTTCCTACTTAATCATGAATTTTAGTGATTTGAGTTTTTTCTCTCTTTTTTCTTCATTAGCTTGGCTAAGGGTTTGTCAATTTTATTCCCTTTTTCAAAGAATCAACCTTTTGTTTCATCTATTTTTTTAATTGGTTTTTTGTTTCAATTTCATTGATTTCAGCTCTGATTTTAATTATTTCCTGCCTTCTACTGCTTTGACTGTTGATTGTTCTTTTTCTAAGGTTTTGAGATGTAATGTTAGGTTATTTATTTGATGACTTTATATTCTTTTAACAAATGAGCACAGTGCAATGTACTTTCCTATTAGAAATGCCTTAATAGTGTCCCAGAAATTTTGATAAGTTATGTCAGAATTCTCATTTATCTCTAAGTATATTTTTAAATTTCATCCCTGATTTCTTCTATTATCCATAGATCATTCAATAGAATGTTATTTAATTTCTAGGTGTTAGAGTAGCTTTTATTTTTTTAAATCATTTTTAATGTATGCTGAGGAATGAGAGAGCAGAAAGAATCTCCATACTGTTTTCCAGAGTGCAAGATGCAGTGAGTATTTAACCATGCAGTACAAAATAGTTTTCTTTCACTACATTAAGATGATATACTTATAAAAAAGCATGATAAACCACCAACAGAATAAGCCAGTAAAATAGTAAAACTGGAAATAAAAAAATAAAACTTATCAACAATTTAAAGTAGTAAAAACACACCAAGAGTTCCCAGAAGACAACAAATATTGAAAAATAATTAAAAAGTAAATGACTTGGGGTTGGGGATGTGGTTCAAGCAGTAACGCGCTCGCTCGCCTGGCATGCAAGGGGCACTGGGTTCGATCCTCAGCATCACATAAAAAATAAAAAATGAAGATGTTGTGTCCACTGAAAACTGAAAAATAAATATTAAAAAATTCTCTCTCTCTCTCTCTCTCTCTCTCTCTCTCTCCTCTCTCTCTCTCACAAAAAAAGTAAATGACTAATTTTATTAGCTATTAGGGAAATCCAAAAATAACACTGAGGAATAATTGCACATCTATTTAATTGATATAAATTTAAAAAATCTTATAAGCTAAATACTTTGTTTGGAATACAGAATAATATAGTAACATTGAAAAGCAATGTAGTGTAATATTTTAAAGTTCAATATGTGCCTAACAAGTAAAAAACTCCAGAGAGAATTTTGTCCCTCTGCTATAAAGAGCAGGCATGGGAATTTCCAATGTGAACTTGTTCATGAAAACAAAAAAAAATTGAAAGGAATTAAAAATGACTATACAAAGGAGAACAAATAAATACTTTTTTTTTGCATTAAACTACAAAGTTAATTTATCCCATTAAAGATTAGCCAAATGGCGTATTGAAGTGCCTTTTTTCACATTTATTCATTTTAAAAAATTGACAAATAAAAGTGTGTTTATTGTGTATAACACAATTTGAAATATATATAAATTTCAGAAGGGTTTAATTTGGCTATTTAATGTATGCATGTCCTCGCATAGTTATCATTGTTATGATGAACATTTCACACCTACTCTCAGCATTGTTTTAAAGAGTATAACATATTACTAATTATAGTACCTTGCTATACAATAGCCCTCTTGATTTTATTTTACCTATCTAGCTAATCAAAAGTTGCTTTATCCTTTGACAAACATCTCCCCAAAATTGCCTGCAACCAACCTAGCCTCTGGCAACTATCATTCTATTCTATATTTCCATGGAAAAAAATAATTTGATATTCCATGGTATCAAACTTTTAGAAATCAAAAAGGTGCTCTATCCTTTGACAAACATCTCCCCAAAATTGTCTGCAACCAATCTAGCCTCTGGCAACTACCATTCTATTCTATATTTTCATGATATCAAATTTTTAGCATTTAATATTCCAAATATTAATGACATTATGTGGCATTTGTTTTTCTGTGTTTGGCTTATTTCACTTAACATAATGACCTACAGGTTCCTAGACGCAAAGGACAGAATTTGCTTCATTTTTCTTTTCTTTAACCTTGGATCCCTGATTAAAATGCAAATAAGCAAGAAAGTCTCTATTGTTAACTAAATGCACTCAACATTTTTTTTGTGTGTGTATAGTTATTGTTCTCCCTTTTAATTTGTAAAGGTGTGTCAAACCTGCAATCAAATGTGTTCTCTCTTTGCTAGGTCTTCATTTTTTCTTTTCCACTTTATATTACATGCAGATGCCTGATATGAGTTTAGTAGCAGCTTATCCATGTTTATTGAAAATATAATGGTAAAAAAATAATAATTACAACCACATACACCCCAGTATTGGAGTATCTTCAAAACATAATAGTAGGCTTAGAGGCAATATCTATTTTAAAAGGAAACAATACAATATTTAATACTAAGTAGCATTACAATCTGTGATACACACAAGCTACAAATAAGATAAATAAAACTGTAGACACAAAATTCAGAATGTTATTCATTTCTGAAAAGAATGTAATGATGTTTTGAGTGGAATCCAGGTGAGTTTTGATGATATTGGGTAATGTATTATTTCTTAAGTTATATGATATGCTCTAAGCTACTGATAGTATTATGTGAGACAGTATGCACATACATTATGTATATTCACCTGCATAAATCAAATACTAACTTGATGTATCTTGGAAATAAAAAATATTTTTTGTTAAAAATAGGAAAAAAAGACTCAATATATAGTATGTATACTAATTGGCATCCCATTGAAGACAGTTGCAACACCTATGATATCAAACTGATGTATTCAGCCAGAATTTACAAAGAAAGAAAAATAAGAAAGGGAGAACAAAGAGATAGGAAAGAAAGAAAAGTGGGAAGGAAGGAAGGATAGTATCTATGTATGTGCAGGAGTTAAGAAGGGAAAAATCCAAAGGAGGGTAAAGGGATAATCAGATATGGAGAGAAGTGAGTCCTCAGGTTGAAAGTGCAAACAGACATTAAACAGGCAAAATAAGATGATTCTATATCCCAACTATTCATAATAAAATCTCAGTTCACAAAGAAATATTTTCAAAGCATAATACCTAATGTGGAATACAAATTAGATTAAGAAAAAATGTCTCATCAACAAAAATTCAGTTCAGCAAAATATTCAATTTGCTGAGCAAATATTATTTTCTCTTTAAGTTTTATTGACAAATATACTGTCTTAAGAAAAAGATATTAAATTTATATCTGAACATAAAAATAGTATAGTTTAGTCAATAAAATTTTTTATTGTAAATTGATTAAAAGATATTTAGTAAGAAAAAAAAGAAAACTCCTAGGGAAAATGTAAAATGTATGAATAAATGGTGAAAACATGTGTCAGTAAAATATATCAGTATATTTAATTACATAAAGGTTTAAAATAGTAATAATTTGTTATTTTGTGACACTAGGTCAAAATTCCACAGAAGATTACAGGAAAAGAAGATGGAAAAGATGAAAGGAAGTATAATAAAAATAAACGATACAATTAATGACAGATATATAGGGAATTATGATTATTTCCAATATGTTCCTTAAACTCATTCCTGACACTGACTTGAATGAGATGTTATATTCCATTTGGCCTACTTGCCAGTACAACTGTGAGTGTGATATTCCAATACAATATGCAAAAGTTGCTTCTATAAATGCTCTTGGAAACAGTGAAATTAATTTAATCAATATATAAAAGAATATTCGATTTTTCTAACCCTTATAACAACTCAAAAGCATTTTAAAAGAAACTTTCTTGCAAGTAGGTAGAATAAAGATACAATTTCATTGTTTTTTGGTACACTCATATTTATATAACCTACAGAAAAGTAATTAACTAGAACATCAAGTAAGGGAGAACATAATTTACAGCAAGTTGGAGTTTTAGGAAGACAAAACCTTTCTCATAATGAATTTTTTTAGTTGATAAACATAATTGTGTACACTCATGGGTTACAAGGTGATGTTTTCTTATATGTATACAATATTTCATGAGTAAATCAGGATAATTATGATATCTACTGCACTCCTTATTATTTTTGTAGTGAGATATTTGACATTTAGTCTCTTAGCTTTTTTGAACTATATGAAATACTATTATTAACTATAGTCACCTTAACCATGGCTCATGAGTATCCTGATAAGACTAGTGAAAAATTCAATTGTTACTACCCATAAGTTGAAATTAAACACTTACATGCATGATTCTAATTAAATATTAATAATCTGAAAGTTAAAAACTAAATATAGGTATGTATTGTTGTATTAACACATATGAATTTCCAGTTTTTATTTAAACCTGACTTTGATAAAATTTTTTAAAGGAATAATTTTTCTTTAGAACTGTATATTCTCTTTTCAGGGGAATAAAAGCTGGTTATTCTACACTTGAATTCTCAAATGCTAAGAATTACTTGTTCTGTCCTTATCCATTATGTATTTAGAAATCCTAAATAAATTCAACATTTATTCTGGACTAGTACACTTAGATACACAACGACTTTATCACTCATGAAGCCATCAAGGACTCGAGAGGCAAAGCAGCACATTGTAAAAAGGATGGGAATAATCATTTATATTTGAAACTCCTGATTCACATTCTCCTATTATTTTTCTACCCACTGAAACTCTCTATATTTAAAGGTAACGCTAGTGAAGATAGATTCACTTAAAGTAATGCTGATTCATAAACACTTCAGTGAGCCAGAAGTATAATTTAATTGCAGGAGAAGTAGAGGTTTGAATGGAGAAAAGGAGAAAATTGTATTATTAAAATGCTTGCCAAGAAGGTGAGCATGTTCAATTGACTCCCATTTCTTGGGACATTTATTCAGAAGTATCCCATATTTCTAAAAATCAGGTCAGGTTTGTTATTGCATTAATGCATTTTTGTGATCAGTTTTTCTAATGAAGAATATCCATTTTCACAAAGCATACGTAAAAATATTTCATTTTTGGAAAGAAGAGATTTGCAAGGTCAATTGAGTTATTAAACAATATAGAAAGGATACATTGTACTTTTTAAAGAAAGAAAAGTGAATTATTACACTAGTAATAAAAACAAAGAAGCATTTTAGTTTTCATGCAACTATAAAATTAAGCTGCACCATGGATAGGAAAATATATTTAGCTCGGTACATGTATCTCAATCATAGTATTAACAAAATTTAGCAGTATATAGAAGAAAATGTCTTTCTAGAAATTTGGAAGTTGCTTTATTTTAAAGATTTACAGCACCATAAGTCACAAAATGAAACGTACCAGCTTAGTCTAAGCCAAAATTAAAATTTATTTATTTCAATCTAATTGTTTAGGGAGCGATAAAAATTGCCTGTCATTTTCCCAGTGCTGAGTTTAGGACTTGGTCTAAATTATGACTCTATTTTTAAAAAAATTAATGCTATTTGAAGAAGTATCTCCCTATTTTAAATTTCATTCTGACATACAAGATGAAGATTCAAGCTAGATGAATTTCAAAACACTGCCATGGTGGTCCTAAAACAGCAATTTTTAAATGTGGTGGTGATTCCTTTGAATATTGAGCTCAGGCTGGACCCCTAAACGGAATTGTAGGTGATCAAGAGAAAATCCAAAAGAATCGGTATATATTTCCTTTTTAAGTTTTTTTTTTTTTACAGAGATTAAAAGTTAATTACAAGGATAGATAATTGATTAAGTGTACAACATAATTTCTTTAATTGAAAGTGAAAGTGGGGTTACATCTACAGAGGACAAATTAAAGTTCAACATTTGCTTATGTAAGATATGGAAAAATGACAAACCCCAAAATAGTGTGGCCTGGGAAGAGAAAGTGAGGAAGAAGGCATCACATTGGTAACATTGATCCTTTTCCAATACATTCTTTCCCAGTGACAGGACAATCCCTTGGAAAGAAGACAACATCATCCAGTGGTAAGACGATCCCTGGGAAGGAGATATCTATCCAGCTTAACATGGCAATCTCTGTGAGGAAGCCAAAGCATTAAGCAGTCCCCAAATAAATCCTTTCTCAGTGACAGTGCAATGGGACCCTGAAGGCAAAGAGATAAGCACTGAACACTGACCCCATACCCTCCATTCTTTCCCAAATAAAAACATTGGCCAGTAAAAACAAATTTCAAATTCTCATAAATGTGCTTCCTGAGTGCCCAAACGGACACACTCTATCAATAATTAAGTCACCTCTCAGTGTAGCACATAAAAACACAGACTCTCCTGTTAGCCAGTGGCCCCTTTGGCCAGTGGCTCATTTTCCGTCAGGAAAGTGGGTGTACCAGATGCATCACTCCACTGCTGAATAAAGGCTGTGCTAATCTGTGAAATTTGCACACAGCTGGGTCACTTTGTGCTAATAGTTTATTTAATATTAATAAAAATTATCTGAAAAACAAAAGTGAAAAAGAAGCTAAGGTTCTTTGGTACATTGGAATAATATAAATTTTTAAAAATCCACAAAACTGAAGAAGTTTACACAGATTTCAACAGAGGCCTTTGGTAATTCTCCTTCCCCTCTTCCGACAACCTAGGAAGTGTCTTCTGCAGGCTTCCTTTTGCAGGAAGGGAGACTTGCCCTCTGCCACTGAGCAACACTCTGAGGTGTTCTCAAGGCAGTAGGTGCCAACCACCATGACCAGTTTTGCATGGCTCCTGAGACTTTCTGACTCTGAAAACTCACAGTGAACTTGGCGGCTAAATTTTGGCTGTCAGTTTTTGATCCCCCACTTTTTGTATGAAATCTCTTCCTGCTTGAAATATCTCTAACTGTGGCAGTTTTCATATTTAAACTCTGACAAATATGGGCAGGAGTCATCCTTTTTACTAGCTTGGAAAGAGAAGTCTTTAAAATGAAATGACACTTTGGTTCAAGTAACAAGATATTCCATAGTCACATGCGGTGAAGAAGGACTTCCAGACAGAGGAGACAATATGTGCAAGCCATGGGACTTAAAATGCCACAGCATGTTTTGCAAATATATGGTGCAAAGGAATTAATGTTATCTGGCACAATCGGAAAAGGTTTCCCAAAGAGAGTGGGTTTTGAAAAATGCACTGTGGCTAGCAGTGAAAACAGTATTATCTCTAGTCTGAATTGAGTGGAGAACATTCCGAACAGATGAACAAAAGATGCTCACAAGGAAATTACTGATACTGACATTTTGGGTTAGAAAGATGTTACTTTCATTAGACTGTAAGAAACAAAGTCTGAAAGAGAGTTGACACTAAGTTGTTTTTATATTTTATGTGCCTCAGCAAAGATCTTTGAAGTTAAATACCTACTGAATATTTTCTGTTGCTCCTGTAGATAAAATTTCCACCGTTCTCTCTGGTTTCCATCCTGGATGGCTGAGATAATGGATTTTCTTTTTCACTTCTGTTCATGTATGCTTATTGGGAGATGCTAGCATGGGATCTAGAGGATGCAGGGTAGTCAGGGTGGGACATTTATTATCCAACACTTTCCAGGGTGGTTCTCAAAGAGGAGTGACAACTCTTGCCAAAGACCCTGTTCCACTTGTGGCTGCTTTCTTGGGTTTTGGTAATTTTCCTTCCAGGTCCAGGAGAGGCCTTGAATTCTACATTAGTAAGCATTTCTCTCCTGGATGTTTTCCTAAATCCTACTAAATATTTTATGTGATCCCTTTTGTTAGGAGCCCAGCTGAGCTGCAAGAGAGAGCTAAGCTGCCAGTGGTTGGAGTACAAATTAAAGTAACCAGCCAAAAATGAGTCAAGCCTTGAATCATTTACTGTGATTTTATAATCAAGAGTCTAACCTAGAGAAAGCACCAACTCTCCTTGATGTATTTTCCCTCATGGGAAGACAGGGGTCTGGATCAAGCAGAAGTGAGGGTAGCCTCACTGTGGAAGGAGCCCCCTAAATAAAAGGGTAGGATGTGAAGGAAGAGGGCTAGGAGTGGAAGAGTATGGGGTATTAAATCCAAGCAAGAAATGTGTCTTCAAGATGTTCCCCTGTTCTCCTTTAAAGAGGCCTCAGTATGGTGCTTGAGGAAGGCATGTGACCAAGGACTCCAATAAAGACATCTGGGAATTGCCTAGGAATTTAAATACACAGAGAGCATGACCTATCAGAGTGCCCTAAGCCCCTGACTGTAACTCTCTTCAGAGACAACTGTGAGCTAGCTGCACATGGAGTCAGGGGTCATTTATGGTGGTGACAGCTTTCCAGAGACCTCAGGTAGGGAAAGCCACCATAAATGCCACGGGTCACACCCACCAGATATTTCCAATATAAATCCCAGGAGATGCATCTCAGAACTGTTCATTATATATGTGGGTTCAAGTGGTCAAGATTATGTAAGGACAAGCAATCCACAATTCAGAGACTGTGGTATGGATAGTTTCTAAAATGTTAATATGTTGTAAGAAATTTTAATCAGGCCTAGACATGACTTTAGAAACTATAAGAAAAACTAAAATAATCTTATTTTTCCTAGTTACTTGAAACTAGACTGACATCAAATGAAAACTTGAGTAACACATGTCTGGTCTCATATAAAAAAACGTGTCCTGCTAAAATAAACTTAAGTGAGAAATATTTAATAAGAAAATCTTAATTTGGTATATATTTTGCTACTTCTCTTACAGTGATTTCTATATATAACTGATTATGTAACATTGAGTGAGCATTTAATGAGCTCTTACTATGCTTGAAGAACTCCCTATGGTAGCATATTATATAAAAGATGAATTAGTTTGAGCTTTCAGATTTTACATTTTTTGTAGATTTTATCTATTTTCTTTCTCAGAATTTATGGGAAAACTATGAAAAAAGTCACATTCTCAACATAAATTCCTGAGCCTTATGAGGGCAGCAACATGTCTGTGTGCACTGAGATCTCATAATTCTCAGTAATTACCAGAGGGATCCCCTATGTCTCTCCTCTTCTTCCTATGAAACTTTGGGAGCTTTTGAAAAATGGAGTTTCAAAACTATGTTGGTTACAGGTATGGAGTCCTGTTTTTCATCTGGTGCATGGGTTTGGGATTTTACTGTTCCCAAAAGTCAAATTATTGACTAATTTCTTTATAATTAAACCAGACCATATTAAAAGAAATAAATACCATGACAAAAAATATTCTCAAATGTTAATAAATTCTAAAGAAAGTCCCTTAAACTAGAAATTTAATTCAAAAGACCTCAGCATTTATTGGTTTCATTCTTTTCACCAAATATGTTATTTGTTAATTTAAAATAATTTTTGAAACTCACTATAATATACAACATCACTTATACATATCCAGCCTATTATATATTTTAAAAGATACTACATAAATATGCTGCTTTTTGTAGATATATGTGCATGTGTGTGTCTGTGTGTGTGTGTATGTTTATGTGTATTTTACAGTTGATAGTAAAAAACCTTTAAAATTTCTAATTGAAAATGTGTATGACTTGCATATATTGTGTTAAAACTGTTTTTGTGAAAATGATTCCTGACATGTACTCTGAGATTTGCACAACCCTCACAAATAACCCACATTTGATTCTTACACCTACATTGTGAATGTAGGGCAGGAAATAGCCTTAGAGAGGTTAAGTAGCTTGTCCCAGGTCCAAGTATTAAGAGGCAGCAATAATTCCAGAAATTAGGTCTTTGTATAAGGTCATTGCTTTTTTTACTCTAATACACTAATGGACCTGACACACAAAAAACTTAATATATAATAATGTAATATTACATAGTATAATAAACATATTGCCCCGAAACATTTTCTCATTACAATGGGAAGAATTTTATTTTAGAAAATGAAACTGTGAAAACTAAAAAAAGATAACTATTAATTTTGACATTTGATTCATATTTCCTCTGTGCAACAGATCAAATTCATTTCTCATATTATCATCTTTTTTTAAGGAAAATAAATTTTATTTGATTGTATCATAGCATAAAAGTATTTTCTGGAAGGAACAAAGCTTGCTATCATTAAGAATAAAGTTTAAATCTTAATCACGGTCGATTTCCTCTGGACCTTCTCCCTAAAACTAGAAGAATGGTCTATCTTTTCACTGTTATCAAAGTGCCAGTCAGAAATATTTGGACTGTTTTGACCAGGAACAAGCTCACTGTCCTCTGGACTCAACTAGGGTGGCAGCCCTGCCCTCTTAGTTCAAGGATTTGCAATCGGCCCAAGTGTTCACCTTCAGATTTTGCTGAGTCCTGTCTTCATTCTTTCCCTTTTCTATCCCTTTTGGCCTAGGCTGGCAATGCTTCTATAGACTCCGTCCAGATCCTGTGCAATTCAGGGAGTTTCAAGCCACTGGCAAGGGGATGCTGCACAGATCCTTTCTGGATAACTGCACCTCTGATCTTGATGTCTGCTGAGTGGATTCATGAGTCACACACCTACCTAAACTCATTAGCAAAAGTCATCCAGCAATACTTTTGGTGTTTTTCAACAGAGCATGCTTTCAAACTTACCTTTTATTTTTTGACTTATAGGTTTGTTTTTTTTTTTGTATAAGTAATTTTTTTACTATCAGAATATAAGTATATTCAACTGTGCCATCCTAAAATTGTCTTTTAATTTTACTTTCCGTATTGTATTTCTATTTGTATTTTTTTGGAGTATGATTTGAAATAGGGCCCTAGTTTATTCATTGGCATATGTATAAATTTGTAGTTGACCCAGAACCATTTATTGACGAGTTTACCAGTCATGAACTAATTTGCAGTGATATTTCTCTCATGTATTTCATTTCTATATGCATTTGGTTTGTTAGTAGGTTTTCCAATTCTTCAATTCAAGTGATTGTTTAAGGAAATATCAAAACCACACCTTAAAATCAATCTGAAAATCTGATAAACTGACCCCTCCCCAAGTTACTGTTTTTTAAACTTATTTGATTATATTTTTGGTGCTTTGTATTTTTGTAGGAATTGGATGTTTTTTAAAATTGATAAAATATAATTTTGATGTCTTAACCGAAATGGCATTAAAAGTTTAGTATCATAAGAAATGTGCACATTCATGAATATGTTTATCTAATTACTGAATATTGTATTCATTAATGGTCCCAAATCACCTTTCTGATTGTATCTGTGTCTTTTGCTGTACAATTTCAGTTTCCTTCCCTACAAAATTACTGTCTATTTCACCATCCCTTGATTCCAGAATGGCTTTATAAATGACTTTGAATGGATTCCTGAGTCACACACCTAATTAAGCTCTTTAGCGAAAGTCCTTTGGCAATACTTTTGGTGTTTTCTACAAAGCATACTTTCAAACTTACCTTTTAGCTTTTGACTTATAGTCCTTTATTTTGTTGGTCTAAGTAATTTTTGAAAAGTGATATTTTTAAAAGTGACATTATCAAAGATGAGATAAAAAGAGGCATTAAAATTTTTAACATATTCATTTCTGCTTGTTCTTGCTCCTATGCCATAGCCAGAATGCCAGCTTGTTAGAAGATGAAAGTCTGATGGCCATGTGCCACTCCAACAACTCCAGATGACCGTTAGCCAAGCTTCATATTTATGGTGAGCCAACTAAACAAGAACTGTCCAGCTGAGCCCAAGTAAATATAAATATTCATTGTCAAGCCATCAAATGTTGATGCTGAGTGACACATGGCATTATTGAGGTCATAGAGGATTGATACACAGTTCATTTGTTCAAGTTGATGTATGGAATATAATAATGATTGATATAGGGAACACTTGCTGAAAGTTTTAATTTTTACCCATATGTTTATTCTTAAGATATATATTTGCTTTCATGAATGTAGTACATTTTTAAATTTTATTTTGTCTGGAAATTCATGGTTTTTGGCATGCTACCAATTTTTGCTTTTTGATGTTCCAATAATCTATTTTTATGTCTTGGTAGCCTATGTAAGTTTGATGTTCTTAACCTGACTTTGATGCATAAAGGGAGATTTGTTTTAAATCATGTCTGGTTTTTAGTTTCATTTTTAATATGAGAAATTTAATTCTAAAAAAAATTCTCAGCCATTATAATTACACATATTATTTTCTAAAATTAAAAACATATGTTTTTACAATTTATCTGACCCTTTTACTGAACTATTCAATAATTATTTTATATATTTTAAATACTCTTCACAGCCATTTTTGCTTTCTATGTAAACTCTTGAATTTTAGCAAATAATATTTTACTCCTTAAAAAGTTTTAATACTATTTTGATCCTATATGATTTTAGAACATTTATATTTCACTGTCATTCTACTTTTGTCACATTTCTGTTTCTATAACTCCCTTTTTAATGAGTAATTTTTATTTATTTTCAGATGCTGAATATATACTTTCTGAAATTCTCTATCTTATTTTATTACTTTGACTTCATTTATAATAAATTTTCTATTATTATATTTATTTATTTATTTTTTATTTATTGCTGCTACATTTTTCAATATTGCTTTTCTCCGAGTATTTTGGAATTGAGTTTGGAAAATGTGTTGGGTAAGTTTTTGACCAGTTGTGTTTCCAGCAGTTTTGTATTTCCCTCCATTTCCTACACTCCCATGTAAGAATGTCTTCTTGTATTGAGAGTTCATGTTTCAGTCATGTTTAAAAATGTGAATAGAATACATCAGATACCAATGGGCAGGTGGCTTTATTTATTTTTTGGGGGACTCTGCCTTTCTTCTTCTGAATTTTCTGATTCATTTAGTTTGGAGTTTGGAGCTCCCTTTTTTTCTTTCAACTTCTTTTCGTAACTGTTATTGAAAAACAGGATGTCTGTTTGTCGCCTCCATATTTCTGTATAGCTCCTGACTCCTAATTCTGAGTTTGTAGACTTTTTATTCTTTGCTCCTAGTAGGAGATTAATTTTCAATTGTCCTTATCTATGTATGCACTCAAAATCTAGAAGCTTTTCACTTTTAGAAGCCTACACCTTTAATTATTTTCCTCTCCTTTTTAATTATTTTTCTTTGTGTATGACTCTGTGTGTGTGTGTGTGTATGTTTGGATAAAAGATGGAAACTCTGGAAATTCAAGTGTTAATTTAAAAATCTATTATACTGGAATATTAGTTTTCCTTTTTACTTGCCAAAGGGGAAATGAAAAAGGAAATGAAAAAGGAGTTCATATGTTATATAACGACAAGTAAAATAATCTGTGAAATAATACAGAGGTTGTTAGATATGGATATTGAAAAAGAAGATCGAGGAATAGAGTGGTGGTAGTTGTCAGAATAGTTTTAGAATAATAGTTCTTTGTCTTTCTATATTTAATGTCTTATTTAATGATGTTTTATTATTTGGAAGGACTGAATAAATAACTTGATGTGCAATACATAAAAACGTTTCTTCTCAGAGAAGAAAGTCTCAAAGCAGAACATCATGGTAGACTTTCAGTAAGCAAGAACAGGTTAAAGAGATTGAATGAAAACTAAAAGCTACATCCAGTATGCATTCAGACAAGAGCAGATAAATGTTCAAATATCTACTCTTATGCTTTTAAAATTCTAAACTAATAGATGTTGGTACTGGAAGTGCTCTTTATCTACAAAATAGTACACTTAGGAAAACCTACATGTGCATGATTCCTGCATTGTTGAATTTGGGAGTACATATTAGCCTCTCCAGCAGGTTATCCATCCTCTTATTTCATAATAGTGAATTCTGAAGTGTTAGGTGTTTTTAAAATACTTAGATATTTTGAATGTATGTATGTACCTATTTGTACTTGAAACGTTATAGATCATGAAGTCAATATTCTACAATAAACATCTGCAAAATATATCACTGGTGGGCTTTTTCAGAAAGGCTCTGAGTTTAATCAAAGCTAAACTGGTGAGTTTCTAAATTCCTTTGCCAAAATGCCTACTTCTTTATATTTACATTTGGCCTTATTTTCATCAATAAGGCCTATTAGTATATTTTGGAATTAAGATATTTCTGACGTTTCATTTCAAATATTTGCTTTCTTTATTACTTCCCTCTACCTCACCTGATTGCAAAAATTGTGAGCCAGAATACCATTGATTAAAGGACAAAGTTTCTGGTGGATTAATCAGGGATTTCTGAGATAAAATGTATGAAATATATTAATTGGTCAAAAAAGAATAATAAAGTAGGACATTTTCCCTTATGTTGATTTTTATTTTAAAATAAAATGCAATGTTATTAAAACACATTCTTTAATGTTGTAATCCACTGCTTTATATGATCTACATATTTTCATATAAAAACACTTCATAGGTCTGATTCTCTTAGATGATAATTGAATTTCACAAATCTTTATGGAAGCTTATGTTCAAAGACATTCCACCTAAGACATGATCTTGCCCTTCTGGCTTCCTGAAATTTCATTAAAAGTGTAATGGAAGTAGAGAAATATAAACAAAATATAACAGAGTCAGGATGAGGCTAGCATGGACTATGGGTTCCAGATTTGGGAAGGTAAACATTGTAAAACCGTGTTGCCAAGTGAGAGCATAAGTAACCTTAAGCAGAATAAGAAAATTAATTTGCCCTAAAAAAAAGGTTTGAATTCTAAGCCTCAGAAACGGTAGAGGAAGTTACGGAGACAGGTAAGAAGAAGATATGTTAATATATTAGAGCTGATTAAAGATGGATTAATAGAAATTTTTTTATTTTAATATACAATTGATCCTCCAGCTTTGATGTACACAGTAGGTGGCCTGTGTAGCCACAGTGGGAATCAATCAGGGATTTTATGTAAGTAAATCTAAAGAGGAAAACCAAGATTAGTGTTGAGCAAATACTTGTAAATTGTGAATTTTCACAAAAATGATTGCTACATTAGCATGTTTCTTGATATAAAGAAAACCCTTTTGAATTCCTCATTTTACACTCACATTTCTTTTAGGTGTTCCATATGATCCAATGCTGGAGACTGTCCTTGAGGCTGAAGGACTGCTGTCACAATCGTTTGGTACAGTGTGAGTGCATACGTCATTATACTTATACATTTGGGCAAAAATTGTAGGTGCAGTACCCACATTCCCTACCTACTACTTAAATGGTTGTATATTTAATGCTTCCCTACTTAGATCAGTTTATTTTTCTGGAGTTTTTGCCTGACCCAGAAAGAACCATTCTTTAGAGGTATAGAACCAATTAGATTTTGTCTTCTGAGAATTTAAACTAAGACACCCAGAAACAAGAAGTTGGATAACTGGGACAGAGTTGCAGAACACTGGAGAAATGGACCCTCTGTAGAAGACCCCAGAGGTAATTTAACTCTTGCTTTCTTTTGGCTGAGTTTCTATGTTTGCTTCTGATTTGATGTGTTCCTGCAACCCATCTAACTTACCTTCCCCACTCAAATTCATCCAAGCTGATCTTGATGCCTGGCAAAATACAATGCAGGTAAAAGCAAATGATAGAGTGCTCATGATATCAATGGAATCAGTGTCATTCTGTGTCATATTTTTGGATGAAGATCACACACCTAGACAGTTTCCAGAATGAAACAAGATTCCACTTATATTAGTATGCAGTCCCAAATTCCAGTTTATCTATTATTATTTCTCAGATATCTTGCCCTTTATGCTAGAAGGCTTAAAGTATGGATGAGGGTCTTTAAAACGTTAGGTTAGAAGAGTCAATTCAAGCTTATTATAGTGTACTATTTATAGCTGAAAAGAACTTGGTGCTTCAGAGAAGCTTATCTTGATTTGCTGAGTGTGGAATATACATATTGGAGTGAAATACTCTGATCTTTGTGTGAGCATGGATTTTAAGATGGCATCTTGCTATCTCAGAGGTAACATTTGGTCCAAATTAGGTTAACTCTGTACATAGTCTAGGATCTCCAAGTTAATCCAGTCAGAACTTTTCTACTTAAATCCCTTTTTGAATCTTGGCCCTCTTCTATGCCAGTGCTGGCAGAGATTTGTGGCATAGGGAAGCTAGGGAGTTCAGTACTGTGGTGTTGTGACATGTAAACAGTTCAGTGCATTCCTTTTTGTTGCTGAGTAGTATTCCACTGTATGGTTTTTCAACAGTTAATGTATCTATCTCTTGTTGAAATTTTGTTTTGTTTTTAGCTTTAAGCTATTACAAATAAAGCTTCATACTTTATGCAAGTCTTTATAAAGAAATGCACTTTTATATCTCTTGTGGAAATGTCTAGGCATAGAACAGCTGATCGTTCTAATTCAGTCAATTTCTAAACTATCTTTCAAAGCATTTGTACTATTTTACATCACTACTAGCAGTGGATGAGAGTTGTAAGTACATCCTTGCCAATACTTGGTAGGTTCAGTCCTTTTAATTTTAGCTATTCTCATGGGTATATTTCTAATTACTTTCAAAATTCAGATTTGGCAGCAAGTTTCAAGATATGTTTCAGAAAAAAAATCCATTATAAGCAACTTGAGGTATGCATAGAAATAAATGGCCTACTCACAATCTTTCTAATTCTTGCTCCAAAGGGTCAACTGGAGTCACTTCAACAGGAGGAAGAGGAACTTTAAAAAATGGGGAAGGTGCAATAAAAATGGTTGCCTTCCCCTTTGTTTGTATCTCTTTAAACAGAAACAGCTATCAGTAGTTAGAACACAAATCTTTGATATCAGAATAATGGGGTCCTTATTGTCCACTGTGTCTCTTGCAAACTGTGAGCATGTTGCTCCAGCATCACATGACAGCTGCTCATCATAGGGCTGGTGAGGGTTGGGGGAGGATGAGTAGCTGATACTGTGCTAAGAACTGAAATTGACTGAAGTTTGCTGAAATTTACAGTCAAGCCTCCCTCTGGAAGTTGCATGCCTTCAAAAGAAACCAGAATTCCAAAATGCTAACATCAGACCAATTCGGCTAATGCATATATTTACATGGGATAACAGATTCCTGAAACTTCCTACTCTACCTTCTTCCCAGAATCTTCTCTCCAAAGTATTTTCAATGGTTAAGTTTTTCATAAATGTCTTTCCCCTTAAATAGTAAATGAAAATTTAGAATCTTGAAGGCAGCAGCTGGGAGAAATCAACAATAAAAATAAGCGACAAGGATTTGATTGGTTGTGCACATCAATTAATTAACCACTATGTTCGTGTGGGTAATCAAAGAACACAAAAAGTTGACAAAATTATTATGAGCAAAGAAATAATAGTATTTATTATTTTCGAATGATAAAGCATTTTCGAATCCTTGGATGGGGAACATCTGAAATTGCTTCATTGATTATGAGCAGTTTGAAGATGCAATACTGATAGGAAATCCTGCAAGGGGCAGTAGAGGGTTAGTATTAAAAGCACTAAGCAAAGAAAAGGAGAACCTGGCCTTCAACTCTGAAAACAAATGCCCCTTAAGAAGGTAACTGGTGAGCTGAATTGCCTGTAAGATTCCTACTCTGGACATCTCTGGGGATGCCTGGCAGTGTTCCCTGGACTGTCCTTGGTCAGGCTTAGCCCAAGGACAAATAAAGCTATTCTAAGATATTGCTTATCTCTGATGATTTTTTTCTTCTTGTCCCTGGACTGGAGTTTTACCTTCACAGGTACTTACCACTAAGCTCTAAAATTAGAATAGGGATAGACACAGTGGTAATTTGCCTAATTATCATTCATTGTTCATATGGGACTATGAAAAGACTTGAAAAAAGCAGCTTCTGACATGCCATATGGGTCTAAGTAAAAGCTAGACATTACTTAAATACTAATTTGTGGGCAGCGAAGTCACATTTTAAAAGACTAATTTGGTTTTAGATAATCTGGGTTCTGCTTGTGATAGACATTAGAAAAAAAAATATTAAATCAGTTTGGTTCCCAGTTAATAAAAGTAAAATAGATGCAAACAGGATACCACTGTGAATAATTTGACTTTATAAGTAAATTTTTAAAAATCAGTAGTAAAATGATTCCAATTTGCTGTAAGAAACAAGCCCCTTCTCAAATCACGTGAATATGCTTTGTAGTCAAATAAAGTTGCAGACTAATTGGAAGCAAAGCATAAGGACCTTGCTAATTTTATTGCTAAGACATGAGTGAGTGATCAAAGAAGTAAAATTTGAACACTACTATGAATACAAGTAGCTTCATTTAGAAAAAGAGGTAATAACAAATAAAGAATATTTATCACTGGCAGCTTGTGATTGATATTTGATTTACAGTGTAGCTTACATTGAAATGTCTTCCATTATTTACCCTTATTAGCCTTTTCTCTATTGTCATCACTTTTCATCTCCTCCTCTTTGCCAAGAAATATGTGACGGAGATAACTGCATCATATTGCACAAAGGCTGTGGTCTATTTAACTGAGACAGCAATATTCAATAGTGCACTGATGCTGACACAGATTTTAGTAGGAACAACTTGAGCTGAGAATAAGTTCTCAGTTAGCTATGGAAGGCAGCATTACTGAAACAGAAGCTGCAACACTGCAATTATTAAGATGTGAACAGTAATCCCCTGTCAGGGTCCCAGAGAGATAAAGGTTGGGTGTTTCAAGGACATTTTACAGAGTTTTACTATGACAGGTAAGTCATAGCTGAGAAACCGGTTACCTAGACTAGTAACATGTGGAAGACAGATGAGCCACTTGACCATGCATCTCATTCTGCTTCTGGTTTATTATGTTCTTATTTTTATTATGTAAGAGAAGCATTACAATTTAATGATCGTCAGCCTACATATTTCAGCATATTCACCATCATAAAGACCATCGATCACATTTGATATTCTGCTGGGCTGTTTCAGAATCCTTCAAAATGTGGCAAACATAATTGCAGTAATTATTAAGATTTATATGTGGACACTTTTCAAAATTTCCTAACTTCGTTTTGGCTCTTAATTTCATATTATTCTCTAGCATGTGAGCTATTCTGGGATCTACTTTCAATTGCTCTAATAACAACATAATAACTATAATACATCTGAATGATGTCGGACAAATAGCAATGCACTTGCTGCCAACATGACATTCTTATATCAATACAATTTACGGGATCATGATCTAAATATGTGACATTAAGGTGGGTGGGGTATATTTGGAAACTTTGATAACATCTTCTCGTCCTTCTCAATCCCATGATCTGGAAAAACAAAATATGTCAAAGTATTAATCTCAAACAACTTTTTTATTTTAATCCCAGTAAAAAAAAAAATCAATTGAGGAGAAGGAAAGATGGTAGAAGTGAGTGGGGCAGCAGTCCCTGATCTCCTCGAAACACAGAAAGGAGGCAGCAAAGGAAGAGCAGGATTGAGAGGTTGGTGATGAAACAAACATACTAAGACTCGCTATTACTTAGTCTGAGACCTGGAGATCTAGAAGACAGGGAACCCTGGGAGAAAACAAACGCAGAATGCTCAACTCAAAAGGGAGAGAGGCATGGGGAAGCCAACATTCCTCACACTCACCTGCTCAGAAACAGTTGGAAAGACCGACAAAAGCACAACTGTTAGTGAAACTTGCTTAAATAGGGCAAAGAGATTAAAACCAAATTGTGAAAAGAAAGTTGAGCCTGTGTGCGCAGCATCCTGTGGAGTCCTCAGCTGACCAGTCATTTCTAGAATCGTGAATCTTCCCATGCCCAGAGAGCTGCAAACTGAAGAAAGTCTCCTTCAGTGGAACCTCTTAAAATATCTGGCCAGAAAGAACATCGAGAAGGAATGCTACTAAGCCCCCAAATACTGAAAACTGCCTTCCAGCTTCCCCCTCACTGGGAATAAGGGGAACATATCATGCTGGCAGGGACCCTTGCTGGGGACATGCAGAAGTTTCCCAGCAGCCTCTGTGACCCAGGCAGAGCAAAAGGTCTGTCCAGAATCAGCTCTCTAGCTTGACCCAGAGGTAGTAAAGAAACAGCTTTGGCCCTTAACAAAGAGGCAGATTCATCAGGCCCCCAAACACTGACTGAAGGGAGGCACTTTAGGAAGATTAGGGAGGGTCCCTGGGATCAGGATTGCAAGGACAAGATCACAGGACCTACCAGAAGGAAGCTGCCTGAATACACAGTGGCATAGAGACCCAGTGGGAAATTGTATGAGGCTAGGCAGCAGATAGGGGCTGATATCAGCCTTAACAGGTACACAGCCTGAACTGCTATCATAACTGGCAAGTGACACAGCATGTTTGGATACATGCATGTCCTTGTATCAGGAGTCAGTGTACATCACTCACAACCTGGGACAGTAGAAACTGGAATCCAGGTGAACCACTAGAGCCCCTTTGCTACTGTACCTCAGAGAGCAGTGATGGCTGAGAGAATACTTCTGCACCACAAATCGCCAGCAGAAAATCCACAATCAGAGTTTCTGCACCCACGGACAGCTACCAGGACCTTCACTACTTCAGAAAGGAATCAAGAAAGGGGAACAGGTACACATGCCACACAGCCATCAAAGGGACACTCCAGAGTCTACATCCTGAATTACCACACACAATAGAAATGTTATGCCAACTGAGCAGTCAGATATGGGCCCTTGAACTGACAACCAGAAGCTGCCGGTAGCATGATTGTGACAACTAGGAAAATGGCTCCTCTTCCCCAGGAACTAAGGAGAGATCCCTGGTCAGAGAATGATGGACATCCACTAAATGTCCACTCTCCAATGCCATTCAAACCAATATTCAACAAGAATTTTCTTCACCTGGATATGGTATGCTATAAACAACTCCAGCATCAACTTTGATCATATAAATAACTCCTAACTTGAATGATATTTGTTACCAACAGCCAACTTTGTACTTTCAACCCATTTGAATATATTTCCTCTAATGGCTTAAAGGGAATCAATCTCCCTCTCTTTATTTTCCTAGCTCTACTTTATACCTACTTCTCTTATTCCCTTCTCACCCCCCTGTGACTGTCTGCTACAGCCTCAAAAATATAGCCAGTCATTGCTCTCACCTTTCTACCTTGTTATAAATTTCTCTTTTGCAGCTTCTTCCTCTTTTTCCTCCTTCTCTCACTTTCTTTCTCTTTTACCCTCTCTTATTTGCCCAAACTTATTCTTCCTTTCTTTTAGTCCTCATCTAAGGGACTAATAGTAAGTAAGCTTACTAAATTTAACAACTAAGTTTTTGAACAGTTCTAGTAGCAATTATAGGTATATACCTGAATTTGAGGAACAGCAGAGATCAGCCACAACAAGTTTGCATTTATATAAGGTTGAATAGAATGAGGCTTGGCCCAGAAGTGGCATCACTTAAAGTGGAGCTGATATTGGGATCAGAAGAAATAACACAGTGAATTAAAATATCATCACCTGAATATTCATTTAATACAGGGCTCTTAAGGGAAAGAAGTGCACAAAGTAGTCCTTCACTTAAATGAAGCCAGCACCATATTGAACAATGGGTAGACATACAAACAATATGAAAAAGCAAGGAAACAGACCATCCCTAAAAACAAAAAATACCTCAACAGAAGACTTTATTGACACTACAGTGGAGGAAATATCAGAGAAGGAATTTAGAAATTTTGTAGTTATAAAAGATGATGTAAGAAGTGAAATCAGAGAGAAACAAAGGAAGTGAATCACTTTAATAAAGATACATAAATTCAAAAAAGAACTGATCAGAAATCATCAAAATGAAGGAATCAGTAAACCAAATAAAAAAAAAATCAATAGAAAGCATTACTAATAGACTAAACCACTTGGAAGACAGATTTTCAGGCCTCAAAAACAAAGTATATAATCTTGAAGATAAAGTTGACCATAGAGAAAATATTTTTAAATACCATGAACAGAATATTCAAGAAATATGGGATAACATTAAAAGGCCAAATTTAAGATTAAATGGGATATTTGAAGGTTGTGAAATACAAACTGAAGAATGCACAATCTTCTCAATGAAATAATTTCTGAAAAATTTTTCAAACCTTAAGAATAAAATGGAAATTCAAATACTGGAGGTTAGCATACAGGACTCCAAATATACAAAATCACAACAGATCCACTCCAAGACACTTTACTGTAAAAATGCCTTACAGAAAAAGCTTAGAATTTTGCCGCAGTCTGGCTGGGCACAATCAGGAGCCACTTGTCAAAAGAAACTAACTTTATTTTTAGAACCACACACGCCAAACAAAACAGCCTCTCAGGAAAAACCCTCAGAGCCTCAACTGCCACCACCGGCTTTCCACAAGCCTCTCTCTCCCCCCCAAGCTTCTCTCCACCTCCCACAATCCTCCTGCTCTTGAGGCCGATTGGCTGGGTCACGTGGGTGGAGCCAAAAAAGTCCCCCAATGAGCAGCTCTGTGGTCTGAAAGGGCAGGGAAACAGCCCAATGAGCATCACCGCAGAGGAGCCAATCAGCTAGATGTTGCTGGGGCCGCTGTGAGCCAATCATCAGCCGGCAGCTGGAAGTTTGCTGGGGCCCCTTCGGCTGTGGCTCTCAACAGAATTTCTAAAGCTGCAAAAGAAAAATTAGTGGTCACATTAGACGTAATCTAATTTAGATCTCAACTAACTTCTCAACCCAGACTCTAAAAGCTGGGAGATCTGGGAATAATATATACCAATCTCTGAAAGAAAATGAATTCCAACCATGAATATTCTACCCAGCAAAATTAAGCTTCAGAATTAAAGATAAAATTTAAACCTTCCATGATAAACAAAAGCTAAAAGAATTCATAACTAGAAAGCCTTCACTACAAAATATACTGAAAATATTTCATGAAGAAGAAATGAAAACCAGTAGATGGAAGAATTATACTAGAAGAATATTCAATCAAAGGAGAGTCAAATTCAATTTAAATACTAGAAATTAGTCAAAATGACAGGGAATAAAAATCATCTCTCAATAACATTGAAAGTAAATGTTTTAAACTGTTCAATCAAAAGACGTAGTTCATGTTATCATTTATATGTGGTGTCCCCCAAAAGCTCTTGTGTGAGACAATAAAAGAAGATTCAGAGGAGAAATGATTGGGTTGTGATAATCTTAACCTAATCAGTGAATTAATCTGATAAGGATTAACTGAGTCATAATTGAAGTGGTAGGGTATGGTTGAAAGAGGTGAGAATTGGGGGACTTGCTTTGGGAAATATATATTTGTATCTGGGGAGTAGCATCTCTCTTGGCTTTCAAATCACCATGTGAGCTGTTTCACTCTGCCACACTCTTCCTTCGCCATGATGTTAGCCTCACCTTGAGCCCTAATTAATGGAGTCTACTGTATATGGATTGAGACTTCTGAAACTGTAAGCCCCTAATAAACTTTTCCTCCTCTACAGTTGTTCTGGTTGGGTCCTTTTACTCACATCAGTGAAAAAGCTGATCATACAATTTGGTAGATTGGATTAAAAAAGAAGATCTAACAATGTGCTCTTTCTAAGAGATTCACCTCATAGGCAAAGGCATATAGGATGAGAAAAATTACCATTTAAATGAATCTGGTAAACAAGCAGGGCCTACTATTCTCATATCAGGTAAAGTGGACTTTAAACAAAAAATAATTAGAAGAGACAAAGAAGGTTGTTTATATTACTTAAGGAAATCATATGAACACAAGAAATAATGATTGTAAATATTTATTCCTCAAACAATGGAGCATCTATGTACATCAAACAAACCATTCTCAATATTTAGAAAAAAAAATAACACAATACTACTGGTTGACTTTTAACATGCCTCTCTTATCAGTGGATGGATAATCCAAACAAAAAATAAATTAAAATGCCACAGAACTAAATAATACAATTAAGAATTTATATTTAACAGACATTTATAGAATATTTCATTTATCAATGTGTGAATTCACATTCTTCTCAGAAGTACATGGAACATTTTCTAAAATAGACCATATTTTAGTTCTCAAAGCAAATCTTAGCAAATAAAAAAAAGAAGAAAATATAATACCTATCAGAACATAATAAAATAAAATAAGAAATCAATCATAAAATTTTAAAAAAAGAAAGCTACTCTAACACCTGGAGACCAAATAATATGCTATTGAATGATCAATGGATTGTTGAAGATATCAGGGATAAAATAAAAAAAAAATTCTTAGAGGTAAATGAGAATAGAGACACAACATATCAAAATCTCTGGGATACTATGAAGATAGCTGTAAGAGGACAGTTCATTGCCCTGAGTGCATTATTTAGAAGAATAAAAAAGATACCAAATAATCTAATATTACATTTCAAGGCACTAGAAAGAACAAAACAACACCATAATCAGTAGAAGATAGGAAATAATTTCAAAAAAAGCCAAAATCAATTAAATTGAAATAAAATTCAAAACATCAATGAAACAAAATTTTTAAAAAAAATTTTCCCACAATACCTTTATTTTATTTATTTAGTTTTATGTGGTGCTGAGGATTGAACCCAGTGCCTCACGTGTGCAAAGCGAGTGCTCTACCACTGAGCCACAATCCCAGCCTGAAACAAATTTTTTTTTAAAGAGAAAAAAAAGATAAACCCTTAGTGACGATAACCAAAAGAAACAGACAATAAAACCTCAAATTAATAAAATCCAAGATGAAAAAAGGAGATATCACAAAAGACACTATTGGAATCCAGAAGATTAAAAGTAACTATTTTGACAATTAATGCTCCAATAAGCTAGGAAATCTTGAAAACATGGACTAAATCCTAGAGATATATGATATACCTAAATTGAGCTAGAAGGATATAGAAATATTAAACAGATCTATTTCAAGTAATGACATATAAGACAGCAACAAAAACCTACCAACAAGGAACTGCCAAGGATTGGATGGATTCTTATAGATTCTCAGCTGAGTTCTACCAGACCTTTAAAGAAAAACTAATACCCATCCTCCACATCCTCCATGAAAAAGAAAAGGATGGAAACCTTCTAAATTCATTCTATGAAGCCAGTAATACCCTGATACCAAAATCAGACAAAGGAACATCAAGGAAAGAAAACTGCAGACCAATATTCTTGACAAATATATGTGCAAAAATTCTTAATAAAATATTGGCAAATTGCATACAAAAACATATTAAAAAGGTAATGCAAATTGCTCAAGTTGGTTTTACCTCAGAGATGCAAGTTGTTCCAACATATGAAAGTCAATAAATGTAATTCACCACTTAACAGATGTAAAGATAAGAATCACATGATGATCTCAATAGATGCAGAAAGATCATTCGACAAAGTGCAGCATCCATTATGTTTTAAACACTAGAAAAACTAGGGATAATAGAAAATTACTTCCATATTGTAAAAGCTATATATGACAAACTCAAGACTAAGATTCTTCTAAATGGAGAAGAACTACAAACATTTTTTTCTATAAAGAGTAATAAGACAAGGATGCCCACTTTCACCATTCTTAGTCCTTGAAAATCTAGCTAGACCAGTTAGGCAAAAGAGGTAAATTAAAGGGATACAAATAGGAAAAGAAGAACTCAAATTATCTCTGGTTTGCTGATGACATAATCCTATATTTAGAAGACCAAAAATATCTACCAGAAGACTTCTAGAGCTGATAAATGAATTCACCAAATTAGCAGGATACAAAATTAATACCAAATTGTGTTCCTATACTTGTATAATGAATCTGCTGACAAAGAAATCAGGAAAATTATCTCATTCACCAGAGTTTCAAAAACTGAAAATACTTGGGAATTAATGTAACAAAAAGAGGAAAATGACCTCTAGAATGAATCCTATAAAACATTAAAGAAGGAAAATTAGGTAGACCTTAGAAGATGGATGACCTCCTTTGTTCTTGGATAGGCAGAATTAGTATTGTCAAAATGGTCATACTACCAAAAGTGCTGTACGGAATAAATGCAATTCCTCTGAAAATTCCAGTGACAGTCTCTATAAAAATAGAAAAAAAATAAGTCATGAAATTCATTTGGAAAAATAAGATATACAGAATAATCAAAGCAATCCTTAGGAAGAAAATCTAAGCAGAAGGCATCACAATATCAGATCTCAAATTATACTACAGAGCTATAATAACAAAAACAGCATGATAAATGCAGCAAAACAGGCATGAAGATAAATGAAGCAGAATAGAAGAAACTGAGGCAAACCCACATAAATCCCATTATCTCATATTTGACAAAAACCAAAACACACATTGAAGAAAAGATAGCCTTTTAATAATAAATAAATAAATTATAATACATAATTTAATAATAAATAAGAAATGGTTCTGGGAAAAATGAAAATCCATGTGTAGTAAAATGAAATTTCACTCCTATACCTCACCTTTTATAAAAATAAACTCAAAGTAGATCAAAGACTTAGGAATTAGACCACAGACCCTGCACCTGCTAGAGGAAAATATAGAGCCAACACTTCAATATGTTGGCTCAGGAATTGATGTCCTTAACAAGACTCCTAAAGTGCAAGCAGCAGATCAAAAATCAATAAATAGGATGGCCTCAAACTAAAAAGATTCTTCACAGCAAAGAAAACAATCAAGAGCACGAAGAGCATGTATGTCTCCCTACAGAATGGGAGAAATATCTTTGTCACCCCTACCTCAGATAAGGCATTAATTTCCAGGATATAAAAAGGACTAAAAAAACTTAACACCAGATAAATAAATAAATAAATTATAAAACTTAATAAATGGACAAATGAACTAAACAGAAAGACACTTCTAAAAAGAAGAAATATAAATGGCCAACAAGTATATAAAAAAAGTTCAACGTCTTTAATAATCAGAGAAATACAAATTAAAACCACACTGAGAATTTATATCACTTCATTCGGAATGGCAATTACCAAGAATACAAGTAACAATAAATGTTAGTGAGTATGTGGGGGAAGTGTATGCTCATACATTGCTGGTGGGACTGCAACTGGGAAAAGGAAAGCATTATGAAGATTCCTCAAAAACCAGGAATGGAATAACCATTTGACCCAATTATCCCATTCCTCAATATATATTCAAAGAACTTAAAATCAGCGAACTACAGTGATGCAGCCACATCAATACTTACAGTACCACAATTTGCATTAGCTAAGCTTTGGAACCAAACTAGGTGCTCCTGAACAGATGAATGAAGAAAGAAAATGTGGTACATATATACAATGGAGTTTACTCATCCATAAAGAAGAATGGGTTTATGACATTTGATGGTAAATGGATGGATCTGGAGAATATAATGCTAAGTGAAATAAATCAATCCCAAAAAAACCAAAGGGCAAATGTTTTCTCTGGTATGAGGAAGCCAATTTACATTAAGGGGTAAATAAAAAAATAAATCTCAGGAGTAGAAAAAGGGGATTAAAGAAAAGTGGGGCATGCAAGAAGTAAAGACAGTAGAATAAACTTTCTTATATACAGGAACTTTCTTACATACAGAATAATGAGAGAGTATTAAAAGCCACTAGAGAAAGGAGTCAGATTACATATAGAGGGAAACCAGTTAGGTTATGTGCAGATGTTTCAACCCAGACACTGAAAGCTAGAAGATCCTGGAACAACATATTCTAAGTTCTGAAAGAAAATGGGTGCCAACCAAGAATTTTGTATCCAGCAAAATTTAGCTTTAGATTTTATGATGAAATAATAACCTTCCATGATAAACAAAAGTTAAAAGAATTTACAGCTAGAAAACCTGCAGTACAGAACATCCTTGGCAAAATATTCTATGAAGAGGAAATGAAAAGCAACAATGAAAATCAGTAGAGGGAGGTATTACATTAATGGAAAAGCTAATCAAAGGAAAAACCAAAAAAATAAACAAAAATGGCTGGGAATACAAATCATGTCTCAATAATAACCCTGAATGTTAATGGCCTAAACTCACCAAAAGACGCAGGCTAGCTGACTGGATAAAAATATAAAGACCCCAAAATATGCTGCCTCCAGGAGACTCATCTCATAGGAAAAGACATACACAGACTGAAGGTGAAAGGCTGGGAAAAATCATACCACTACACTTCAACTCTAGAAGCAAGCAGGGGTTTCCATCCTTGTATCAACAAAGTAGACTGTAAGCCGAAGTTAATCAAAAGGGACAAAGAAGGATATTTCATACTGCTCAAGGGAACCATACACCAACAAAACATAACAATTATAAATATATATGCCTCAAACAATGGAGCTTCTATGTTCATCAAAAAAAAAACTCTTCTGAATTTCAAGAGTCAAACTGACCACAACACAATAATGCTGGATGACTTTAATGCACTTCTTTCTCCACTGGATAGATCTTCTAAACAAAAGTTGAACAAAGAAACTATAGAACTCAATAATACAATCAATAACTTAGACTTAACTGACATATATAGAATATTACATCCTTCAACAAGCAAATACACTGTCTTCTCAGCAGCACATGGGTCCTTTTCTAAAATAGACCATATATTATGCCACAAAGCAACTTTTAACAAATACAAAAAAAGAAAAAAAAAAGCAGAAACACTACCCTGTATTCTATCAGATCACAATGGAATGAAATTAGAAATCAATGATAAAATAAAAAAATAAAAAACTACCCCAAAACCTGGAAACTAAATGATATGCTACTGAATGAACAATGGATTACAAAAGACATCAAGTATGAAATTAAAAAATTCATAAAGGTAAATAAGAACACTGATACAACATATTAAAATCTCTGGTACACTATGAAGGAAGTACTCAGAGAAAAGTTCATTGCACGAAGTTCATTCTTTAAAAGAAGAAAAAGTCAACAAATAAATGACCTAACGCTACATCTTAAAGCCCTATAAAAAGAAGAACAAAAGCAGTAGAAGACAGGAAATAATTAAAATCAGAGCTGAATTCAATGAAATTGAAACACAAAAAACAATTGAAAAAATTGTCAAAACAAAAAGTTGGTTCTTCAAAAAAATTAATAAAATTGACAAACCCTTAGCCATGTTAACAAAGAGAAGGAGACAGAAAACTCAAATCACTAAGACACATGATGAAAAAGGAAATATCCCAACAGACATTATAGAAATATAGAAGGTAATTAGAAATTATTTTGAAAACTTGCACTCTAATAAAATAGAGAATACAAATTTCTATAGTAATATGACCTGCCCAAATTGAATCAGGATGATATACACAATTTAAACAGATCAATTTCAAGCAGTGAAATAGGAGATGCCATCAGAAGCTTACCAACCAAGAAAAGCCCAGGACCAGATGGATATGCAGCCAAGTTCTACAACATCTTTAAAGAAACACTAATACCAATACTTTTGAATTTATTTCAGGAAATAGAAAAAGAGGGAACACTTCCAATCTCATTCTATGAGGCAAATATCACCCTGATTCCAAAACCAGGCAAAGACACGTCAAAAAAGAAAAATTCAGAACTATATCACTAATAAAACATAGATGCAAAAGTTCTCAATAAACTTCTGGCAAATTGAATACAAAAACATATCAAAAAGCCAGTGCACCATGATCTAGTGGAGTTCATCCTTGGCATGCAAATTTGGTTCAACATACGGAAATCAAAAAACCTAATTCATAACATCAATAGACTTAAAGAAAAGAATCATATGCTCATCTCAATTGAGGCAGAAAAAAAGCATTCAACAAAATACAGCATCCATTCATGTTCAAAACACTAGAAGAACTAGGGATAACAGGAATATATCTCAATGTCATAAAAACTATGCTAAGCCCCAACATCTTTCTAAATGGAGAAAAATTGAAAGCATTTCCTCTAAAAACTGGAGCAAGACAGGGATGCCTTCTTTAAACTATCCCATTTACAATAGCCTCAAAGAAAATAAAATACTTGGAAATCAACCTAACGACAGAACTGAATGACTTTTACAATGAAAACTACAGAATACTAAAGAAATAAACTAAAGAAAACCTTAGAAGATGGAATGATTCCACTTGTTCTTGGATAGGCAGAATTAATATTGTCAAAACGACCATTCTACCAAAAGCACAATAAAAATTTAATGCAATACCAATCAAAATCCTACTGACATTTCTCATAGAAATAGAAAAAGAAGTCATGAAATTCATCTGGAAAAATATATTCTTGGTAAAGTGATGCACTCAACAAACACTCTGCCATATGAAGGGGAAAATCCTAAACACAACTTATCAGAATATATGCAATCTTTAAATAAATTTATCATTTCAATTATAGTGAAATCTAATAAAGCTCTCTGAAACATAGCAATGGAGGAAAAAAAAACCCAGAGAGTTTATTGATACCCATCTTTTAAACAGTCAATTAATCATTAAGGAAAATAAAATGGAAAGAGGGTTCATGGTTTTGCTAAACCTCTGAGGAACAAAATATTCCATATTTGCCAAGCACAACAGACATTAAGATTAACAAACGTTTCTGGAATAAATTCACAAAATTCAACATGTTATATCCTCATATGTTTCCTGTGTTCTTGTGATTGTCTAGAATCAAATGTTGCCAGAAGTACTGAAAATTATGGCCATCTATAAGCTGGAATTGCTGCTACAAATTCTGAGAACTGAAGCTTTCCCCAAACTTACTTTTCCTAAACTTCCAATTCTTTACCTTTCCACAAATCACAAATTTCAATCTAATAATACTCTATTTCTAACTTTCAAAGAAAAAAGAAAAAAAAGACCAACTTGCCTTTATCCCTCAATTTTTATGCTACACAATAATCACACACACACACACACACACAGACACGGAAGGAAAATGAAATGACAAAGAACAACAGAGGCAATGAAGTCATCAGTTAATCAATGAAGAATAGAGAAAAGAAAAATATATTTATCTATGGATAGTGATGTGATTACTTCCTTTGCATAATTTGGTCATATTACATAGATGTCAAGAAGCTATGGTGGAAATTATGTCTCTTGTTTATGGAGATGTAAAATTGTTTTATATCATCTTGGTGTCTTGATTCCTTTCTATAGTGATAAAGCAAGTCATCTTGATTTTATATTAGCAAAGACTTAGATAAGTAAAGTCTAGTCCTTAGCTTCAGCCACCCACTTGAAAGGTTGTAGTCTGAGTCATCTGGACAGATAAGCTTATTTGACTGTCACTGATTTAGAAAAGACATATTTATACACTTCGCAGCGAATTTTTAGTGCCAATACATATCAGCAATGGTTCTAACGAACAAGACACAAAATGCATATCTGAATGCCTTTTATAATTTAACAAAGGAGAAAGATAAAGTGAAGACATGTGTAAGACAACTATATATAGTGATACAATCTACTGAGAAGGAAATTAAAGGATGACATGAATTATAAAAGAGGAACTCCCAGCTTCTATGGAACAGCCAGAGACGAATTCTTTTCCTGGTCACCTGAAGAATGTGAAAGTATCAGAGGGAGGAGCACAATGGGATCTCACAAGGCTTGTGGTGAGCAGAGATGCAGGACAGCCCTTACCACTGTCTCACCCAAAGGCTGCCCCAAGGTCTTGGCAGAGTCAGAGCTAGAAGTGTTAATTATAGCAATAATAGTTCATATTTATTGGTTTGGTTTTATGTGCCAGGTTTTCAAGGGGAAAGAGGGCCAGCTCTCATTGGAGGGTTCTTCTGCCCAGAGGAATCTAAGCCACACTAAATAGCCACTCTAAATCTTAATATCTCAAATAACCAAGCCACCCTAAATCTTAATATCCCAAATTCTGCCACGCAACCAGCGCTGGCTTCATGAAAGAAGGTTGGATTCATGAGTAACTGCTAGGGAGTTTTAAATTAAAGAGACAAGACTCTTATTACCTTTAGTACCAGCTCCAGAATGGCTTCTCCTAACTCCTGCCTCCAGCCACTTAATGTGGTAGTGAGGTTTATAGAAGAGACTAGCAAGAGAGAGAGAGAGAGAGAGAGAGAGAGAGAGAGAGAGAGAGAGAGAGAGAGAG
>NW_026000019.1:5852580-5876147 GCF_001458135.2 Marmota marmota marmota
GCGAGAGAGAGAGAGAGAGAGAGAGAGAGAGAGAGAGAGAGAGATAGAGAACACACCAGGGAGTGGGCTTTTATTGGGGGACAAAAAAAATTACATGGAAAATCCCATCCAATGAAGGTTAAGGGGGGCAGCATCCCAAGGTCAGGGGCGACGATTGGGTCTTCTTCGGGGCAGTGGCCAGACACGCCTTTGCATGGACAAGCCCTGGGACCTGGAGAAGGGTGGGGAAAGCTCTACACAGCTGTGTCTAAGTGCCTCTCACCCAGCCAGGGAGGTAACTCAAATCACGTGCGAGGACGGCCTCCCACACCAAATAGTTAAGCCACTCTAAATCTTTATATCTCAAATAATTAACAAATAATAAAACACAAACACTCAGAAATATATTTACAAAAGCAAAGCCCCTGATAGATCTAATCCACATGGGTTCTTGAACTAGACAAAGACAAAATGGCTCTGGTGGATTATTTAAGGGGGTACATCAAAGACAGCCATAAGGTTTCAAGAGTGGAGTCTTGCTTTGTGATGTCTTGCAGTCAGAGGATTGATTGACATTTTGGCAGGTCACATCTATCTCAGGTGCTGTGTGGGATCACAGGCAGAGCGAGAGGAAAGGCATACTTGTGTCGCACAGCCCAATCAAAGCGCAATGCCAGACCAGTCCCCTCATGCACTCAATGCATATAGCTCACACACACAGCCCGTGGATGGCTCACAACAGCAGGTATTAAATGAAATCTTTTAATTCTCATAACGATCTACAAGGCAAGTTTTATTACTAAACCTGTTCCATAGAAAGGAGCACAAAGGCTCAGGGAGAAAAGGAACAACCTCAAATTCCACAATTACTAAAGAGGGAATCCAGGTTGTATACTCAACCAGAGCAGAAGCTCTCACACTCAGTGCAGTTGGCACCTGTTTAATTCAAAGACCATGCTCTACCTTTTGAATGTTTTTGAATACTTAAGAGTATCTACCTGGATAAACACTGTAAAAAGTGATGTCATTTGGCAGATTAGGAAACCAAGACTTAGAGATGTCACGTAATATTTTAACAAGTTACTCTGACATTGAGAAGCAGACAGGATTTATACCCAGGTATTTTGGAGACTCCTATATAGACATAAGAAGGACTTAGGACTTTTTTGTTTATTTGATTCTTGACCCAACAAATTAATTTTTTTGAATGATAAATATTAGGAATAACAGACATGGTCCTGGAAACCTTTTCCAACAGCTTTTTCCTTTTCTTTCTCATTCTTCATATTTTCTAAATATTCCCTTCCTTTGTTTCCAATGGGGAAGATCGTGTTCATTCCTGACAATTTCCAAATTAAAAAAACAAAACAAAACAAAAAAAAACTTTCTTCAAAAGTACAGAAAGAGGGAAAATGAAAATGCTGTTTCAGGAATTTTCTCAATACCTTTGTATGATAATGGGGGGAAAAGAGTGTCATTCTATATTAGGGAATATTATTCTGATACAATTAGGAGGATGAGGAGAGAGATAAAAAATAAAGGATAATTCCTTGCAAAAGAAAAAAAATTAAGAAAGTAATAAAAACATTGAGAAATATTTAAAATTAATTTATGTCTAACTTCCTTTGTCAATAAACAGAAACACAATTATAAAATGGAAACATTTGGGAAATACAATCAACATATTTTAAATGTTTCAATGTTAAATGAGTTTTAAGGAGGATATTTAAAATGGAAGGTAGAAGTTAGAGGTTTTCTCCTATATATTCTAAGCACAGTCATTTAGCATTAATATATAATATATATTATATATTAATGTGTAACAGGGTTCTTTAAGCATCAGGCAGAATATCAATTAACCTCTTGTGATTTATTTAATCATATTCAAGGTCCTCTCTTTCCTTACATACATTTAATATATGAATAGTGTACACATATGTCTCACCTTGGCCTCTGTGGTGAGGAAAGAAGAAACTGTTTGGAGGTGGGGACAGCTGGAAATAAAAAGCTGAAAACTAGTATTGAGAAATAAGAACAGGGGCTGGGATTGTGGCTCTATGGTAGAGCACTTGCCTAGCATATGTGAGGCATTGGGTTTGATTCTTACTGTCACATAAAAATAAATAAACAAGTAAAATAAAGATATTAAGTCTATCTACAACTAAAGCATATCTTAAACAATTAAAAACAAAGGATACATGAAATTGGGGGCTTGACAGGTTGAAAAGACTTGATGGGTCTGATCCTAACAAAGGGAAAAAGCCCACAAATCCTTTATTTTATAGTGAAACACACCAAAAGGATTTATTGTGAGGAAGGCTTCTTCAGGGTAAATAAGAAGCCAGAGGCTGTGGGGAAGTTGGCGTGATTGGGGACTTGTTACTTGTGCGGTAATTCTTCAGGCAGCAGGCGCCTCAAGGCTAGCTGGGCACACTGGTATTTCCTTCCACCTCCATGAACGTAGGTCTGTCTGAACCAATAAATTCCTTGGGATCGCAGAACGCTCTTTGAGCAGGACATTGCCAAGGCAAGGAAGCGGTCTCAGGTGAGATTATACCAAGTTCTCTGAGGGGCACACCTCCTCTTAGTGATGGCTTAGAAAGGCCCACGATTTATTCTGTGCTCCTAACACATATACACACACAATTCATGTATAATATATATCTGTGTTTTCATGGTGAGAGAGTGATAAAAAGTTGTAGAAAACCTAAAAGTGATCTGTTCCAATTTTTTTATATTACATAAGAATAAAGTATATATATATATATATATATATATATATTAAGCTGAAATGAGATTTTTGAGAACAATGTTAAAAGAGCTTTTGTTCTAGATTTGAAATGCATCTCTGTGTATTTTTTTAGAATAATATTTCTTTGTTATTGTTTTGCATTTGTTTTAATGTCCTTAAGAAACATCTTTAACATCACCATAGGAGCTTGAATAAAAGAACATATATAATATTTACACTTCTAAATTCCCATTAATAAATAAAACTGAGAACTGTGTACTTTAAAAGTAGCCCAGATGATTCATAAATTTTCCAAGAATTAAGACTATCCCACCCCCCTCTTTTTTTCCCCTCCTGTAGTTGGAGATGCGACAATTTGCTCATTTGCTCCAACACACCCAGGTGCCTTGATGTGCCAACATCTGCTGCCCTCATTGGAGGCAAAGTCAATAGGGGTACCTGATGCAGACTTAGAATCTCCAAAACTGTGAGCCAAACTGTTAGAGTCTGTAAACAAGTCAAAATAACACCTGGCATTTAGCCAGGGGAATGTTAGAGTTCATAAACAAGTCTGGATGGTGCCTGGCAAAATGCCAGAGGGAATGGTTTGAGAAGTAGCAAAAGCGAGCCATTAAGTGTGGAGATTCCTTATTGGTTGACTGATGTATCTAGTTTATGCTAATTAGATAAGCTCTGTGGAATGTATAAATACTGCTCCTGTCCTTCAATAAACGGCTCCTACTCCTGCTGTATCAATGTACACAAGTTGTTCGTCACCCCCTGGTTATTTTGCTGCAGCCGGGCTGCGGCACCAAACAAAACTTTTTTCTTTATAACTTTAAAAAATAATATATTATCTATGAAAAATTACAACTAAAAGAAATATAATTCTAACGAATTGGTACAATGGAGCTTTTATCCAGCGAAAAACTTTGTTAACAAGAGTTCTTAGAGACAGTGACTTGCTTTAAATTGTGAAAAATGTTATGGTAATAACATAGCAGGTTATGAGAAAATGAAGTATACTAAACTCCTTTACATAGGTAACTTTTGGTTAATTAAGTCCTTCCTTTATTAAAAAATGCCTTTTACCTGAAATCTGAGAATTTTAGTATATTGAAGTATAGATGAGAGAATGATTTAATAAGAAATGCAAAGATCACTCCAAGTCATGGCAGCAGGGTTTTGTACAAATTTCCTAACCGTAAGACTTGAAGAAATGAATTTAATATACAAAACAAGATAGAAATCATTCATAGATTTCTATAAAAAAAACTGGATAAATTTAACAGATATTTTGTTGATTAGTAGAGCATTGGATGCTATAATATAAAGCATAGTGGGGTCTTATAATTGACATTGTTTTCTGACTTGAATAAAAATTGGAGACAGGAGTCATTTTAAAACAAGGGAAAGATCGGAGGAAAGCTTATTTACAAGTAATTAGATTTTGGTAATGATAAATTTGAAAGGTCTGTGGAACATTCCAGTGGACATTTTTAAGAAACTATTAAATATATAGGACTAAGCTCTGAAAAGTGTTTGTAGCATGAGATATTTGCCTTTTTATATGGAGCATATTTCAATCATTATTTGAGATTCCGTATGAAGCAGAAATAAAGACTAGATATCATCTCTGAACTTTCTCAACATTTAAAGCAGAGTTGAAAACAAAGAAAAAGTTTTTAAAAAAGTTGAAGAAAAATGTAGGTAGGAAACCAAGTAGATATGATGTAATGAAAGCAAGGAGGGAAGCAATAAGAGAGAGATATGTGGGGATGTTTAATTTGGTAGGTGCTGAAACAATAAATATCCAAGTTTTCAGACTATGAACAAGAAAGTGGTGGTAGTGAGTCGGGGAGGTTATCAGAAATGATCTCAAGGAATTAATAATGCAAACAATGCTGCCATAATCATGAGGTATGCTTTTGTGTCTTGCTCATAAACCTGACCTAATTTAGGCTAATTAATGTTCCAAGATTTTGAGCCTGAGCCCAATCAAACTGTTCCTGATGATTTGAAACATATTATAAGAACTTTTGAGTTGCCAGTGAGCATTTTCTTTCCAGGTTGTGCAGATAATCAAATACAAAATTTTAAGCGAGATGCAAAGAATAAAAATAACCTATGTGAAGAACAAAAATAAGATGCAAAGAGTGCTGTTCTAGTGAATTTTTATTCATAGACTTTATAATGGTATATCCCTATAATTGAATTTTTAATTAAATTTGCTTCTAGAAGGATCTAGAAGAATCTGAGCTACTATGTCACTATTTAGATGAATGTTCCAAAGAGGCACTAAAGTTACATAATATTGTGTAATGAAAATAAAAAAAAAGAATTGTATAGATTTTTCTTGAGGATTGTTTCAGTCATCTTCACCTACTGTTTTCTGATGTAGTCTTACTGTGTATATTTGAAAAGAGTTCCAAGGTATGATTTTTAGCAGAAGATGTATGTCTTTCAAACAAACATGAAAATATTGCTCTTATATGTTGTGTAATATGAAACTAATAAGTTAAGTGGAATGAGGCTTATTAAAATATTCATATATCATGCATGTTCTTTTACAAAAAGAAGTCAAGGTTGACAGTTTGAGTTTATTATTTTGTTGTTAAAACGTTCTATTAATTTTCCTTATATGCCTATGATGTTCTAATAACTCAGTTGCTGCCTGAAATTGTAAGAACAGGGATTAAGAAACAAAGGATTATATGTGAGACAGTTACAACACTTGTACTCTTACAATGACTTAATAAAACAGAATCACACCATTTTCTAGTATCTGAAATTGTTTTTAAATGTATAGGGATTAGAACTGAGTGGGGTGGGAAATCTTCTTATAATTAGGCGATCTGTGAAACAAACTGGATATGTGCTAACCCTAAGGCATAATGCATGTTTAGTTATTCATTCAGATAATTGCAATTGAAAAAAAAAATCACACATTAAAGTGCTACATGATACTCTTTTCACCCAAAGCAATGATTTTCCTAGAATTTAGAAAAAAATATTTTTTACACTAAATTTACAACTTTCTTATACTTAGAATATATATTTGAAACTATATTAGAATTACACACTTCTAATGATATAGTAATCTATTAATTATTATATATATATATATATATATTCTGAGGGCATTAAATATAAACTTATAAAATATGTATATGAGACATCAGATTATTGTTGATTAGTAGAGCATTAGATGCTATAATGTAAAGCATATTATATTATATATATAATCTGATGTCTCATATACATATTTTATAAGTTTATATTTAGAGCCCTCAGCATCTGAAAGGTAAGGCCTGTATAAAAAATTTTAAAAATAATCATGTAAGGTACTGTCTCAAACCACACAAGGTGAAGTTTCGTCAAACATGACTTCTTCCATTTTCTTCCTGTTTGGTGGGAGGTACAGCACCATAAATACAAAGGTGAGCTCCAGGTTTGACAGGGTTATTTGGCATCATAATTTCTATGTTTGCAATTGAAATAATTTTGAATATCACACAACTATTCTGAATTCCATTGCAGTTGAACATCCTTTAGTCAAAGAAAGCATACTTACCCTAAGTCTGCAATTCTCACTTTTCATGTATGGTCATTTAATTACAAAAAGCAAAAACAACATAGTTTCTTTAAAAAAAATAAACAACATATAAACAACCCCCCCAAAGAATCAGAACCTTTTATTCTAACAATTCTAACACAGAAAAAAGCAAAGCAGAAAACAATAATATTTCATTAATATTTAACACTTTTCACAAATAGTTTTAAATCTTTCAGGATAATACAAAAGTATGTTTCAAAAAGTCAAGTTGGCAAAAATATGAGTTACTTGGTTCAATATGTCATTTTAAAAGTTCAAATAAGCACCTAGCAATAAAATATAAATTGCCTGCATGGTCCAAAAGAATGTAAAATTATATTAGTCAGAGATTGCTATAGAAACTTCAAGGAAATAGATCCAATAAAAAACATTCATACTTTATCTTCAGAACAATATTAAATCATAATTATTTTACTCTCTTGAATTTATTCATTATATGGATTTGATGCCTACACAAAAATTTGGTGTCCATCGTAAATTTCTAAATACCTACTTAGAGAAAATAAATAGGGTATGTTCCACGTCTTAATGAGAAAAACCCTCATTTCATCGGATTTTCTCCAATAATTTCTCAATATTTTAAAACTCTTCTACACATTAATAGTAATTATAACATGAATACAAAATACAGTCAATCAAAATGGATGAGTATCATACAGGCTTCAAATTTTATGGAAAAATTCCAGGATAATGTTCTTGTTTCATTCTATTAAAAAACATGTTAATTAAAACTTAATGATGTTCATTATTAGACCTAAAATCCCATTTTGCTTATTTAAGACTTTTAGTGTAGCAATAAATAGCAGCTTTGATATATATGCATATAAAATGAAATATATATATATATATATATATATATATATACACACACACACACACATATAACATATATGTATTCTGATAAATAAAGCTGTCATGAAAGAATTAGAGCATTATAAAAAGTAAATAACTCTATTTGTCTTAACCAGATTAGTAAGAATTTTGCCACTTTTATTCTACAAATATTTTACATTAATTTTTTGAAAAGATATATCAGGAGTTTCCCTCTCTCTCCTCCTGTTCTCTTCCTACTTTTTTTCATTCCCTTCCATTTGGTTTCCTGATTAACAATTATGAGCTTATGTAAACCACGTACTTCAAGTAGTCAACTTGTTTTTCATTGAAATAGAACATAAAATTCAAAGGAAATAACTACTGGCATCCAAAAAATTCATTGTATTAATATCTGATAAGAATAAAAGCTAGTTTTAAAAGTCTCCCTTAGCAAATATTTCAATATCTTTTTATCTGGGATATCTTTAAAACATATGAAAAATGTTTTTAAGTTTTGTTATTATTACTCTCTTTGTCTCTTTTTTTCTCTCCTTCTATTGCTCCTGTGTGTGTGTGTGTGTGTGTGTGTGTGTGTATGTGTGTGTGGAGAGAGAGAGAGAGAGAGAGAGAGATATTTTTTTTTTACTTTAAACTCTCTGAATACCATAATATTTTTTCATGTAGAAGTTCTGCAACCCTAGACTCCCAATGGGATGTAATTGAACAACTACAATCCTGTCTAAGAAACAGACTAAAGAATTTACTGTTTCACTGTTATTAAAATGAAAGTCAACCACTGTAATAAAAGCAGTTTTGGGTGTGCTATTATATATTATAGTTATTATATATATATATTATAGTTATCTAGTAGAGTAGATAACTATAGTGAACTATATGCTACAAAAAAACTAAAAGAAATGATTTTGAAACATTTAATCATAAAGAAATATAACTATTTGATGAGAAAAATATATTTAAACTGATTTACATATCATAAAAAATTTATATTCATTGAAACATTGTGTGATAATCTATAATTTTCAGTATTCATGTATCAGGCAAAAATAAAAGCTTAAAAAGTAGTTATTTTTATACATAAATCTTAAAGTTTAATACAGAATATATAAGATTAAAGACACTGTACTTGCAATATTTATTGACATATATTTAATAATATTAATGTATTTTTAAAAGTGGAGTCCAGGAACTGTGGTGCACTTCTATAATCCCAGTGGCTTCTGAGGATGAGGCAGGAGGATGGTGAGTTTAAAGCCAACCTCAGCAACAGTGAAGTGTTAAGCAATTCAGTGAGACTCTGTCATTAAATAAAATACAAAATAGGCTAGACATGTGGGTCAGCAGTTGAGTGTCCCCGAGTTCAATCCCTGGTACCCTGCCACCAGAAAACAAAAAGAAAGCTGATTTATTAACACGTTATTAAAACTGGAAAATGTGAAGAGATTTAATCACTTTATCCCACATTCAAAACCCTCATGACAATTTTTATTATGATGATGATATGATATTTATAATATTATTGTTATGCTTTGGACATAAGTTGTTTCCTAAAACCTCATTTGTTATTGCAGGGATATTCAGACTTGAAATGATTATTAGAGCTATAACCAAATCAGTTTGAATGGACTGACTGGTAACTATAGGGCGTTACCAAAGTTACCAGAGTATGATTGGAGGAGGTGGGTCACTGGGGGTGTGTACCATGAAAGAATGAATCCACTGTGGTGTGACCCCTTCCCCTTTCTATCTCTGCTTCTCAGTCCATATGACCTGAGCAGTTTCCCTCTGCAGGGGACCTTCCGTTATGTTGTATGTCACACCTCAGCTTAGGCCCAAAACAATGGAGTTGGCCAACCATAGACTGAACCTCTGAAGTCAGGTTTTTGAGCCCAAAATAAACCTTTCCTCCTATAAGTTGTTATTGTTGGGTATTTTGGTCACAGCAATGTAAAGCTGACTGACACATTTACCTATTTTTTGTTTGTTTGTTTGTTTCTTATTGGATTAGTATGCAAATACAATGCCTATGTTTATTAAGCACTAAGGTTATCAGTTGTTTCATGGATTTGCTTTCTCTACAATTATTTAAAAATTTTAGCTAGTATGCCATGAGTGCTTGTGTTTGTAATTAGGAAGTGCATATCATACCAGTATGATATGTTTTATCCATTTAATCCACAGAATCTCTAATTAATCATTAATTAACATTTTTTTCTTTTGTTTTTTTGCACTGGGATTGAACACAGAGACACTTTACCACCTAGCTACATCCCCAGTCATTTTGATTTTTTAATTTTGAGTTGGGGTCTCAATAAGTTGCTTAGGGGTTTGCTAAATTGCTGAAGCTGTTCTTGTTAAGGCTATCCTCCTGCCTCATTGCCTCAGCCTCCTGAGTCATTGGGATTACAGACAAGCACCACCACTCCCAGCAATAGGCTCTATAGCTAATCCTACAAAGGCTTCCTTGGTCATCTGGTTCTACTTCTTGTCCATGATTTAAATAAAGTCTTATACTAGGTATAAGTGACATTTTAAAAGTAATCTTGAATATGATTCTATCTTACTGCTAAAGTAGCAGTCAACATGTGCCAACAACATTATGTGAAACAATTGTTACATTTACTTCCAAGTGACAAGTACTCCCAGTAACCAAAGTTGTCTGCTATCTACAAATAATGTTTTGCAGTAAATTATACATTATCATTGAGGAAGGATATTATCTTATAATAACTGCTGATTATAGCCACAGAAAAACAGAAGGAATGTCACCTATTGACTACTGTAGTACAGACACATAGGTTCAAAGCAAATGGAAATAATTATCTTCAGACTAGAAATATGCTCCAGTGAGTTCATGTAAATATGGGTCATTCTCAAGTGTCTGTCTCTATGACTCCTTTTGCATCTGCTCATCTCTTTGTTTTTGCAGTGATGATCCTATGGCATTTAGTTATAACTTCTCTGATGTAAACATTTTATAAATGCAATGGCTCCCTGTTAAATACAAATTATTTGCCTTTTAAATCCTATATAATATCTTTTATTTCACCCAGAAACTAGACCTTATATGATCAGTATTTATTTTACACAGTTGCTTAAATATTTTAAATATGTTTGTGTAAATTTTGGCAATGATGTAGGTGATTTAGCATTAAGACATTATATATATATATATACACATATATGTATGTGTGTATATGTATATATATATATATATATATATATATATATATATATGGTCTATTATTTCATAAGACTTCCTTTGGTTTCTAAATTCATAAACTCTCATGAGTAATTCTCATGAATTTGTAAAGTGATCCTATCTATCTATATGACCTATTTTATGGATTCTACATTATGGAATCAATTGATTGCATACTTTCAGCTGTATGCAAATCCTGAAGAACCTTAAAACATGTTACTCTACATTTGAACTGCACATAATTTATCTCTTAAATTCACCTTGCTGTAAACAGCTATGTTGAATTCTTCAGATGATCAGTAGTCGAATGTTTCTATGCTACTTTATGCAATGCAAATGAAGCAACTGCCTAGGATTTGCAATTCTAGCCACTGTGAAAACACAGAGAGATCACAGATGTGGATTCTGACTTCATTTAGATTTCAGTTAGAAAATGGTAACATGGTAATTACATATATAACTAAAATGCAAGTTAAAACACTATTAGCACTTTAGTGGAGATAAGTGAAATGACCAAAAAATACATAGCACAAGAGTTCACTCTGAAGTTTAGAGAAGCATTTGGACAAACAGAAATTTGATTCTTGGGAGAAAGTTTAGATTTGGAAATGCAGAGAAAAGAGGTAAGTGGACTTCCTGGGAAGAATAACAGTATGAAGAAAATTATATTAGAAATCTGGGAAAATTGTGAGAAATAGAGAATAGTTTGCTTATTGGTTTATTTTAGAATAGTTTGGTGGATAGAAGTTTGTAAAAAATGAAGCTAGGTGCCTGGAAAAATGTGTTTAGATTGTGCAGATTCTTTGAATACAATAAGAAGAAATTTCAAATTACATTTTGTTTAGCCCAGGAGTAGACCCCTGTAGGTTCTGTCACTGTTATAAATGCTCCTGTGATACACAGTCTTCTTTGATAAATGTTTATATTTATTTTATTTATATAGAACTTTACAATATTGAATTGTAACAACTTTCCAGAGCTTACTCTAAGTTCATTATTTTTTCTATCTTCTCTATTATTCCCTTTATTTATAGGAAATGGACAGATTATAGCTTTTCTTGTAAAATTGATTTTAACCTTTTAAAAATTATTCTTTAGGAAACTATTTTTAAATTTTGAGTGATACAGTACACCAACATTGAAAATATTCTCATTAATATATGTCCTGATGGGGCAAACTAGAATTCAAAATTTGAACCTCCGCAAGTCATTAGCAGTCATTCTTAACCTGGCATAAGAATAGGGGAAGCAAACACAGACAATCACAATATTAGTGTGGAACCTGTTGATTATATATTCACCTATTTAAGTTCTAAGGCTCAAGTATTTTATACTTCAATCAAGAACACACTATATATAAAATCTTTTCAGAATATTAAAATTATACATTGACTAAACAGATTAGACATCATAGCCCCTAGTATACTGGTACATAATTTTAAAACAATATTTACCATTATAAAAGATCATTCATTAAAATTAGGAGTACAGAATGGTGAGTATTTCAGATTGCATCTATGTTGGAAATAATGCTCTGTAAAACCACTTAATTCTCTGTAAAAACTTCCTTGTTTTTAAAGTTTTTATAATTATATAATCCTGGATATTTTGATAATTACAACCTAACAACAATGATAATATTGCATATCATTTAAATTAGGTATTTTAGCTCTTACTTAATTTTCTCTGGGAGAGTGTGTATATAGCCTATACTGCCAGCTATTTTTATTGAGTCTAATATTCACCCTGGTGGACAGGCTCTGGGATTTATGCCTCCCCTTAGCATTCCTGCTCCACTGACTGTGTGCTGTATTTATGGACTCAAATACAAAAAAATGTGACGAGGTATCAGTTCTGAGATGAGAGCAGAAAAGCAATGCCGTCATGTTGCACTCTCTGTCTCTGTCTCTGTGTGTCTTGGATTCTCTTGTTGAAGCAGCTGCTGTGTCCCTCAAGAAGCAACCCTGTTATAAAGACAACTGATGAGTACTTGAATGAGTTTAGAAAGGTCCCTGTCTAATGGAAAATTGAGACAGCAGATTCGATCAGAAAAGACACTCTTTGATCCTGACCCCCTAGTCATTCTAATTAAATAATTATTAACACAAATTCATTGTAAAAATTAATGGATTTCATTGTGGAATTTCTGCGCATGCATATTTCATGCTTCATGTCCACCCTCCCTTCTCCTCTCATCTCCTACTCCCAGCTCTTTGCTGTCCAGTATCTAATAGTTCCTCTTTTAGTCTCAGATCATTTGTTTATTAGTTTCAATATATAAAAGAGTCATCTGATACTCGTCTATGTCTGGCTTATTACACTGAACATGATTTTCTCCATTTCTACACATATTCCTACAAATGAAAGAAGTTTTCTTCTTTATGAACATATAAAACTCCCTCACGTGTGTGTGTGTGTGTGTTTGTGTGTGTGTTGTGTGTGTGTGTGTGTGTGTGTGTGTGTGTGAGAGAGAGAGAGAGAGAGAGAGAGAGAGAGAGATGCTATTTTCATCCATTGTCTGTTGCTGGGCACTTAAGGCTGACTCATGTCTTGACTACTGTGAATAGGGCCACAATAAACATGAGTAAGCTAGTATCTCTTTTGTCAGTGGACTTCATTTCCTTTTGATACTATCTAGGACTGTTACAGCTGGATCATATTGAGTTGTGTTTTTTAGTTTTTTGAGGAACATCTATACGTTTTCCATTGTTGCTCTATTAATTTATCTTCTAACCAACAGCCTCTTCAATGCTAGTCAAGTTTTTTTCTTTTTTTAAATAGTACCTATTCTAACTGGGGGGAGATGTAATCTCAATGTAATTTTAATTTGCATTTCCTTGATCCTAAAGATGTTGAACTTTTTTTTTCATAATTCGTCAATCATTTGTATTTTTCATTTGGGAAGTGTGTACACAGATCATTGTTTTGTTAAGTTTTATATATATTCTGGATATTAACATTTTGTCTGGTGAATAGATAAAGAAAGGTTTTTTTCCCATTCTGTACACTGTCTCCTCATTCTGTTGATTGTATCTTTGGCTATTTTGAAGCTTTTTAATTTGATGCAATCCTATTTGTCAATTCTCCATTATTTTCTCCTTAGATTTTGGAATCCTTTTCCAGAAAATCATTGTCTGTGCCAGTATCTTGAAGTGTTTATTATTATCTTCTAATGCTTACAATTTCCAAGACTTACATCACAACCTTTGATCCATTTGGAGTTGATCTCTGAATAGGATGAGAAATAGGCATCTAGTTTTAATCTTCTACGTGTGAATATCCAGTTTTTGCAGCACCATTTGTTCAAGAGGCTGTTCTTTTTTAATTCATTTTTTAAAATATATCTTTGTTGAGAATCAATTGGCTCAAGGTACTTTGATTTCAATCTCTGGGTCTTTTGTTTCATTGTCTATGGATCTTTTGAAACCAACAGCATGATGTTTTTGTCACTGTGACTGTGTAATGTTTTTTTGAAATGAAATAATGTGATGCCTGCAGCATTATTCTTTTTGCTTAGGATTGCTTTAGCTACTTGGGATCTTTTTGCTTCCATAGGAATTTTGGGTCTGTGTTTTCTGGTTCTGTAAAGTATGTGATTGTTATATTGATGGAATTGCATTGAATATGTAGATTGCTTTGGATAGTAACACCATTATAACAATATTAATTCTCCCATGAATGAACATTGGCAGTTTTCTCACTTTCTAGTATCTTCATTTTTTCTTCACTGTTGTATGATTTTTATTGTGGGAGTCCCTTGCACAATTACTTAAATTTATTCATATGTATAATTTTTCAGTGGTGATTGTGAGTTATAAATCCCTGATTTTTTTTTCAGGGAGTTCCTTTTTAAAGTATAGAAAAGCTTCTGATTTCTATATGTTGATTTTGCATCCTGTTACTTTACTGAATTTGTTTATTCTAATTATTTTGGTGGAATCTTAGGACTTTCTATTTATAGAATCATATAATCTGCAAACTAGAACAATTTTACTTTCTCCATTACTACTTGTATCACTTTTATTTCTTTTTCTGGCATTATTGCTTTGGCTACAATTTCTAATGGTATATTGAGTAAAAATGATGAGAATGAGCACCCCTGTCCTATTCCTGATCTTACAGGAAATGCTTTCAGTTTTTCCACACTTATTATAATGTTGTTATGGGTTTTTTATATATACTGAAATATGAATTCACTTTAAAAGGCAACTTGCTTTTCACAGGGTTATGCTAATAATAATAAAAAATATGGAATAAACTAATAAATATTAAAACTACCTATAATACGTTACTTTTTTCATTTCCTGTTGATTTCAGGAATTATTTCTCTCTTATTTCACACATTGATGAATTATTCCTCAACTACTTGTTTTGTTAAGAATTACTTTGTTCTAAGATTTTAATCTTAACATTCATCAACAAATTAATTATTAGCATAAACATGTTATTAGAGTGATATATTCAGAAGTGTACATCAAAAATGAGTATGCTTTGATAAATTTTCCAAAATAAAATATAAATGGAAAACAGAAATGTAGGCTGAGAAACAAAATTTTACCTGAACAAAACAACAAAAAAAAATTACTCCTAGTAATTGACTCTTCTTTCTTTTAAAATTCTCATAGAATTTGTTTTATCTGTTTTTGTACTTACACAGTGAAATGTAACAATATAATCTACTGACTGTTAGAATGCTTTTATCAAAGATATATTTTTTTAAGATTGTTCTGTATTTCTGGAAGTGTCATAAAGTGACTATATCACAATTACTCTTTAAATATTGATCATTATTTGTATGGTTTTTAGTTAGAGTTTTCACCAGAACTGCTTACATAAACACTCTAGGACTTTAACCTTTTCACTATATACAAATATTTTTATAAAAAATCTATAATTGATTTATTTTTCAATTTTAATGATTTTGAAGTAAAACTTTTAGTACAAAATAATAAAATATTAAAAATTTCATTTGTACCTTTTGAAATTAAATATTACTATTGATCTATTGCAAATCAAATAAAGGATATAGTTTGCTTTAAATATTCAAAAAAGCATTCTTTCTGTAACACTCTAGACATATATTTTTATAAAAATTAATACTAAATTTTATTGAACATATCTAGAAGTAGATTATTAATTCGGAATATAATTTTGGTTTAGATAAGTACTGTCAAACAGTGTCACCAAGATTTATTTCTAGTTTAAACTCTCTGCAGCTATATATACAAATGCATTAGTTTTGTCTATTTCCAGTAAAATCATAGCATGTATTAATGGTACCAGACTTAATTTTCCTAACACTTATATATTATTTATCATATATGTATGTATGTATATATATATATATATATATATATATATATATGTATATATGTATATATATATTATATAACAGTCAAGATTATATAATACAAAACAGTCAAGGTTTTAATAGGTAAATGACTTTGGGTACTATATCCACTGAGATTTCTAAATTTTTGTATCAAACATTTGCTTCCACCACTGTCTGGAATATTACCAAATGTTCTACTATTATTTTTAAATTTAGGTTTACATTTCTGTATTATTTACTCCTATGTTGTAAGTGGACATGATGCATGACCTCAAGGGGTTTAATAACCTCGTTAATATTTTCATTATCATCGGTGAGATAAAAATTTTGCTTTCATATTTCTACTGGAATGAGGGGAAATGTTTTCTCATGGCCAAAACCTTTGATGATATTAGCTCTATAGAGCCCTAAAACTCTAGAAGGACAGTAGGCCCCACTAACCCAAAATAAAGATGCAAAACCTGCCTAGAAGTCTAGCTCACTTATCCAATGTGTTTTTGCCAAACCCTGAATAAATTCTTGATTTTCTTCTGCCTCTTTCCCCTAAATGTTTGCCTCTGATAAAGTGTTAGGAGTCAGCATTAACTTATTTCACTCTGATGCCAGTCCATTTACTTTGCCAACTAGGAAACCCACAAAAACTTATCATGACCTCAAACTGGTATTCCCCCTTACTACTTTTATTTCTTGATCTAATCAAATTTCATTAAAATACAAAAGTTTAATTTACTTTTTCATATTTTACACACCATTATAAAATGAGTCATATTTCAAAAAAGGAATTATGCTTTATATATCATGGCAAGAGAATTTTTACTTGTGTAAAAAAAATTGTAAATTGAAATACAATTAAAATGAAAATGATAATTTTTAGTGAAAAAATACAATATTATATTGAGGATCTTATAGTGACTAGATTAGAAGTCCCTTATTAATGTGGTATGTGCATAATTAAAAGTAGGTCATTGTGACATTCTGAGTAAAAGAAACACATAAAGTGATGGGCTATAATTATTTACTGCTTTCAAGTACATAAGAATCTTAGTTTCCTATAATCTGCTTCATCTTTAACCAAAAAACTTTGTCCAAATATAACTGCTTTGAATTTTAAATCACACTAAATATATAAAGAAAGTAGAATTAATGAAATCTTAGTTCAAAAACCTGGCTACACTTCACTACTTCTCTGTTGATATCTAATTATTTTCTGCTGATGAAACAAGGACAGATTAAATTCCATCCTGTCTGTGTACTGAGCCCGCAGAATGCACTGTATAGATTCTCTGTGCATAGCACCCAAATCCTCATCTTCTATTTAAATATGAAAAGATGAACTTTTAATGATTTGGGTTTATTGTGATGAAAATATGAAAGGCAAAGTCATTTTAGTCAGCTTTTGGTGCATGTTAAAATAAATTTCAATTATAAACTTAGGGAAAAGGAGCAATTTATTGTTAATACTCTTCAGTCAGATATACAAATTGTATTTTGAAACTTTGATTTAGTCTGCCTTATCATCCCCTTATTATACCTGTCTAGCTATGTATACTATGTGCTATCGGATGAAAACAATATTCACCTTTTCTTTAACTTGCCTACACACAAACATTCATGTGAACAAACACACACACACCCTCCACTTCATTTTTGTTTTATTATTTGTTTTATACTCAAAAGCCCTGTTTTTCAAGGTCAAAAGCAAAACACCTTAGAGAAAGGGTGTTTGGATTTTGGAGGCCTTGACTTACAATATTTAGAATGAAATCTTGAAAAAGTCATATTTCTATGTACCTTTAATCTTTTCACTATATACAAATATTTTTATAAAAAATCTATAATTGATTTATTTTTCAATTTTAATGATTTTGAAGTAAAACTTTTAGTACAAAATAATAAAATATTAAAAATTTCATTTGTACCTCTTGAAATTTAATATTATTGTTGAGCTATTCCAAATCAAATAAAGGATATAGTTTGCTTTAAATATTCAAAACAGCATTCTTTCTGTAATAATTTTATCCCATGTAGTAACATTAACATTTTCCCATTCAGTTGAAAATAATGTAAAACAAAGGAGAGCAGAAACCCTGCCAAGTTTCAATTGGTTTTACACTAAGAACACAGATAAGCTTGTCTACTCAGAATGAAATATTTTTCTTTGTGCAGATTACATTTCAATGCATCAATGAATCTGTAGATAAGATAGTCATTTTGTTTTCTGCCAATCCTCTGCTTGATGTCCATTTCTCAACTTCATTAATAACCACTATAAACAAAACATTCACCTTTAAAATACGTTTCAGAGATAAACCTGATTGTTTTTATAGTGACAGTGATTCTGAACATGGTAATAACAAATTAAAGGATCACAACTGGTAGAAACAAATATCTAGCTATTCAGTCTTTTCTTTTGTAATAGTGACATTTTATTATCATGTCCCATGGGGTGTTGTTAATTGGGTTCATTGCCAGGCTGACATGGTCATGAACAAGTTCTCTAATCTCTTTGTATTTGCTCATCACTTAAAGAGAAGAAAGTGTAGTTAATGTATTTTTTGGTGATTTTTGAAAAAGAGCCAATGCATAAAACATGGTGGTAATTTTGTCTGGAATGTAATAAAACTGCAATATCTATGATAAGTTTGTTAATAAATGCTTTTGCCATTTTTTTCCTATTCCTAACTTTCTTGCTTTACATTGTTTGCAATACTATTTATTTGAAAAGCATAAAATATCTTGTGGAGAGTGGTGACTTGAATCACAGTTTCTGATTGCCTCATGGCTTCTTTTGTGCTGGGAATTCCCTGTACAAAAGTACAGGTCTAGATAGCCCAGTTGGTGTGGTGATATGTGACCACAGAAGGCTCTGTGTGTCAGTGGGGACTTTGATCTCAGGAATCAACACCTGGGAATAGAGAATTCTGGGAATAACAAAATAATCCTGATGTCACACAAGTTTTACCACAAACTTCAAGTCTGCTTTGCTGAAAACTTCTCACAAATAAATTTTTGATGATACAATCTATGTAATAATCTTTCTGAGCTAACTCTGGGTCATTCACCCTCATTCAGAGGATGATGATCCACCTGGCCACAACTTTTTTCTCTCTATTTGTGGTGTTTGTCTTTTTTCAATCCCCCATGGCTCCTTGCCATTTTCTGGATTAATAGATGTATTGGTTGCGGCAATATTTTATATTTGATCTTGATTCTTTGCATATTCTAATTTCCAAAATCTGTCCTAAAAATATTTGCATTTTAGAATTGAAATGTAGAGGCTTACATAGTTAGGTTTCTCTGGATGTTTGGCTGAAAATGGTAACATTTTCATGTTAAAATATTCCTCCCAAATAATTTTCAAATTTCTTCAGAAAATCTTTGCTTTAAAGGGTCAGTACTTTAATGCATATTGGGGCAAATAATTTTGGCAATAAAACTATCATACTTTTTCAAAAAAATCTTTGAAATAGAATTGCACGATTTTTCATATTACTTACACAATAAAGATTGCAAAAATTTAGATTTGGGTACAGAAGGAGACTTAGAGAGTCTCAGCAAGAGATCTGAGAATGAACTTGTGGAAAAAAACTGGTAATTTATATGTAGAATCTAAAGATGATTATGATAATTCTCTATATACATACATGTGAATTTTAAAATTGCATCTTTTTTAAAAATTATGTATAACGAATGAGGGTATAGAACCAAACTGTTTATCATTTTTGTAAGTTAAACTAGAATGGTTCTTGGTGATAAAGACTTTCATTGAAATTAGGTGAATCAGGGATGGTCTTATGGCTCCTAATTTATATATAGTTAGTTTAGTATCTCCACCAAACATTTTTCTTTTTTTATGTCAATTTTTTTATTTATATATGACAGCAGAATGCATTACAATTTTTATTACATATATAGAGCACAATTTTTTATATCTCTGGTTGTATACATAGTGTATTCCCACCAATTCATGTCTTCATACCTGTACTTTGGATAGTAATGATCATCACATTCCACCATCATTAATTACCCCATGCTCCCTCTCTTCCTCTCCCACCTCTCTGCCCTATCTAGAGCTCATCTATTCCTCCCATGCTCCATTCCCTATCCCACTATGATTCAGCCTCCTTATATCAAAAACAACAAATTTTTAGTAGCATTACTTGTGTTTCATCTTTTGGATCTCTCTCTTCTCCAGTACTTTCTTCCAGACTTAGATTTTTTCTGAATTCCCACTCCTGGCTTCCAAAGTCCTCAGGCCTGTTGGATGCCATCTCCTCCCTTCTCCATGGGCTGGAAACAGTCTCCAGGCAGGGAGCTGGCAACATTTTCACATTCACCTCACCTTCTCTGTCCTTTGTCTCTATCACAGTCCGGCTCAGTCATATTCTATAATGTCTTTGTAGGAACGATTTTCATACAATTTCCCCAACTTTCTGTCTTTTAAGGAATGAATCATTTTATTCCAAAGTGAAGTGAGAAATTATTTTCCTGGGGCATGAGATTCTCACAAGTCTTGTGTCTGAATATTAATGATTTAAGAAATCTGAAAATCTCTCTTTTACTAATCAGTTTGTATAGTTCAGTTACAATTATTATGCTTACTGAAATATTATGTTTGTGTTTTGTGACATTTTTAGCTGTATTTACTGTGATTTCTACTTTTCTTTCCCCACAAACCTATTCTTCAATTATTTCCATTAAACAGTTTATTTGTTTTTTTGAATTATATTGCTTTTACTTTATTGGAGTTACATATTATATTTCTAAGTTTTTAAGAAGTGTTAATAAGTTTTTAAGATGCATGAATACTTTAACAAAATCTAAAATTAATAAATACCCTTTCTTCCTTATGAGTAAAACAAAATACCTCTTTGAATCAGCCTTGTTGTTTTGTTAGAATTTTAGGCCAAATTTTATTTTAGGACACAATATTGCTTTGGACATGTGAAAATATTTATAAGAATTTGCAAACTACTTTGTCTTGCTATTAAGTTTTTGCTGGGATTAATTTTGTTCCTATTAAAATTTAGCTTTTAGTGTTTCTTTCAGTAATGTTTTATTATTGATAAGTTTCAAAAGATATTTATTGAAACTTTTAATTTTATTGATTTTTGCTAATATAATTTTCCTATATTTTACATATTTCTCTGTATTCATTATGAAACTATATGTAAATTTATTGTCCATTTCATTAAAGATAATCTCAGATATTGCATCATTTGACTTTTAAATTTTATCACCAATCATTCTTTCTGAAAATTCCAATAATTAGTGGGCAAATTTTTCTAGTCTATTTTCTGATTATCTTGTTCATTTATTTTTATCTTTTTTCTCTCTTCATTTACAAAACAATTTTAATTATGTGATTGTTTTATAATTGTTGCATTGTATTATTTTTAAAAAATTTATATTACTAATGAATTATAATTATACAGAATAATGGGGTTCATTGTTTTATGTCTTTCTGATCATTCTACTGCTTGAACTGGAGTTGGTAATTGATTCCAATAGTTAATTCCATCGATGGGATGTAAGTCTGGTTAATTTCTAATTTTTTATAGCAATGCTTTTACTTGATTTTTCAGTTAGCTTGCAGTGATTCCTATATTGTATAAGTTTCCCTAAAAATAAGTTATAAATTTGCTTCTGTTTTGTGCCTTAGACTTAATTGTCTGAAACACATTCTTACCTAAAATATGGTCTTTGAATTCTGTGTCCAAAACAGATTACATGATCTGGAACCTGCCTGCCTTCAATGCTACAAGGTCATATTTCAGTTCCTCATTGTTGACTTTTTTTCTGTTCAGAGTTGCATGTGACAAGCATCTCAGAAATTTCTTCCTTCTATTAGTACAGAGCTTTATCTATTGACTTCTCACAAAGGCAATTTCTTGGTGTTCCTGGATTCTAATATTTATTTTTATTTCTTTAAGGCATGAATATATTTGTTTACAGAGTATGTTTGGATGTGGTTACTGTTATACATCTTTGCTGGTTGTATGTAATTAGAGTGAAAATGGGCTTATTTTTTATTTTATAATCCTAGCAAAGTCTGTCTTTTTCTGTGTTCTTTCTTATACATTTTCTCTCATATCTTCAATGTTGAATTTATTTAATTTAGAGCACATAATTTAAAAATCCAAAATTCAAACATAATTTTGAAAGTTAGCTTAAATAAATGTGGAAATATTTTTAACAAAAATACGATATTTATATGCTGCTACTATATATTCAATTGACATGTTCTAGTGTAATAAACTACTGAAATAATGGTGGTTATCCATTGACAAAAATTCATCTAACATTCCATAACTTATGAGATGGTAGATTAAAATTTTGTGTAATACAATGTAAAACAAATACATATTTATAATTTTAATGCAGGGGCTGTCATCCCTGAAAAATTGCAATATATTGTAAAGTTTAGTTTGGAAATTAGATAACCAAGAGTTGAGGAATGACACTTAAATATGGAGAAACAGTGTCCTCATGTGTGTAATAGGTTGTTTCTTCATGTGTGTAATTGCTTGGGTTAAGGTCAGTGGGAGAAGAAAGATAAAAGCATAAGGAAGAGATAGGCTATGCATTTACATACACACTATTTTTTACTTATTTTCCTTTGGAACCAGAACTGCTGAAATATTTTTATGATTTTTAGGGAAAATTACTAGTAGAAAAGAAGAAAACAAATAAAAGCATAATAATCAATAAGAAAATAATTTTATGCTATGGTAAAATAGTAATTCTGGATATAGTAACAATTATCTCATAATTTAAACATTTTAAGTTTCTTGTGGTATGAAGTTTCTTAGGTAAATCTGTACTTCATATTCCTTGTTTCCTTGGAATTTAGACAAAATTGCTTCAAAGTATCTACTTCATGCCCTCTGAGAATCAGACCTATTTAACAGTTTTGTGAATTTGGAGAAAGGATCTATTCCATGCTGTTAATTTTTTCTTATCAGTTTTAATCAGTCATCAGTCTCATAGTTTCTCAGCTTTCTCCTAATTTTTAGTTGAGAACTAATCTTTTGCTTGCTTTTATTTTTTTTTAAATGATGTATTTCTTCACACCCCAACTCCCATTTATATTTAACACATAGTCTCTTGTATTAGATGATAAATCTTTAAAAGATAGTATTTTAATCAGGTTGGCACATTGAAATTATGAATGAAAATAGCAAGAAATGAGCTCAAGTAGCCACATGAGACTTAAACACAAGGATTAATTTTGACTCTACGGACAGAAGACAAATGTACCTGTTATACTCTATACCTGAAAAAATGCAACTCAAACTCTTTTGTCAGGTAGGAGGCATTAAGAAAATTGGTAACCCTTTAAAATAATTGTGCAATTAATCATTGCTGAAATCACTGTTGAAATCCCAAAGAATTAGTTATGACATGCACATTAATACCAAATGAGTTCATCATGATTAATATTATGACAATAAATACCAGAGGAAATTAATAATGATCAGCTATTATTTTAAAGCACTGATACATAATTCAAACATTTTACCTTGAAACATGAGCAATTTTAAGGTACACCCTATATACAATATTACTTCAGTTTTTATTCAGCTTAGGTCTTTTAATATTTTAAATACTTTACTTCATATACACTCATTGCAAGACATTGTATTCCTTTCTCATTTGTAGCAAGTTAGAAGAAATCAAGACATTAAACAATGTGATCTAATTTAGATACTATAATTTTTTCCCAAAAATTAAATAAAATTAACTTTAATTATAAACACATTCTTTACTGTAAGTATAGTACTGTGCCATTTATTTTTCCTTCAAAATATCCTTCTCCTTTTGATATATATATATATATATATATATATATATATATATATATATATATATATAT
>NW_026000019.1:5876296-5928131 GCF_001458135.2 Marmota marmota marmota
TATATATATATATATATATATATATATATATATATTAGTCTAAGGGTTCAAATTGTACAAGGCCTTGCATTTCTATTTTAAGTACATAAGGCAAAGTTTCTTGGGATGTTTTACTAGCACATTATTAATACAAGTTGGGACCTGTGCAAATATTAGTAAAACTAAAAAGGACAAGATTTCTGCTAAACAAACTTTTTGTCAGTTGATCTTAGTTTTAAATTATTGCTATATTGCAAACTCTAACCACCACTTCTCCTGGAGAAGAACCTTCAGGGAAAGGAATCTCCAATACCTCCTTCTGATCTCTCATACTCATTTATGTTACACTCTTGGTAGTTTTCTGTTATTGCTACATAGTTTTAGAATTCTCTCTTGATTTATAGTAGCTTTTCATTCCACTTGAAACACCAAAAATAATGTTATATTATCCACTATTAATTTTTGATACAAACAAATTCCTTTGGATTTCACCAATCTCTACATAACAAATAGAATAAATCAATATACATTTTCCAATATACTTTCACTGCAATTATCTGTAGGATTGTTCTTTTCTAGATACAATAGACTAGTAATCTTAGGATGTCTCTTGAGTTTCTACTCACATTTTTAACATTACTATCATTACTATTGCACCCCAAAATTTTGCTTTTCACTGTACCCACTGAATAGGAATTGATAGTCTCCTCCAGTCTTTGTGGGGGACATTGCTGATGACTGATGCCAGGGAGTAATAATAAACATTTTAAGTTTATATACACATGACATTCTCTTTCCCTCACTGAAGGACATGCTTCTTATTTGTGACTTCATTGAACAAGAAGTGTAGATCGCTAGTTTGGAATGAATTTGTGTAAGGATCACTTTGATGCATCTTAAAGCAGCATAACCTTCTGATCCTCTGATTCTGAGGCTGTGGCTGAGACCCACTCATAATGCCAAATGCTTCTTCAGCTAGGGTAAATGCCTTTTAATTGAGACTATGATCCGTTTTGTTTATAAATAATTGCCTCTTTTATAGTGCTGATGCAATTTTGACTGTTTCTGTAAGCATTTTCTAAAACTAAGTGTAAATACGGTACAGAAAATACTGAAATATATAATGAATGGTCAGCAGGAATATATATCCAATTTCACTTTAAGCTCAATAAAAAATTGCTGCATTCAGAGAAAATAAGTTCTCATAATTTATATTTCATTATACCTTGTGATTATAGTAGCAAGCAATTTGTATTTCAATAGTAAAATTGTAAGGCATTATATCTTACAGCATATTGTTTTCTAAATTAGTTTAATTTTAATTTCACATAATTTTTAATCCACATAACACATTGGTTAGATGATAATTAGAGACATAACAGTGAGACAAAAGTCAATAAACAGTTGTGAATTAAGAAAGAAAAAATTAATACGTTAATAAACGTTTTTGTGGTTTAAATTTGACCACAACTTTGTGCATCTTTAAAAAAATGATTGTATCTTTGTAAGGATGTCACTGAAATTCTGTGTCTGTGAAAAGGAAATTTTCTTTTTTGGAACACCCCAATCAATAATACTTTTTCTCATCAAAATTATTTTTAAATAGCCCCCTTTTATTTTTTACTAAAGCAAGTAGGCACACACCCTGAAGAAGCTATAAGTATCTTTGAAAAACAAGTGAAAGCACATCAATACTTTGTAAAAATTAAGTTGGAAATAAGCAGCTTTGCTGTACTTTTAAACAGGGACAAACATTCTGCACCTGTGATGTATATTGAAGGACTTCATAAGCTAATACTTTCATGCAAATAGCAATATGGTTTATAAGAAAGGAAAAAAATCTTAATTCAAAGAAAGCACTTGGGTGTATAGAAAACAAACAGCAGACTTGAATAAAATATGCTTTTAATAAGCAAAAGAAATTGCCATTGATATAAAATGTTCAAGTAAATAAATACACACATCATTTTAGCTGATCTTACTATATTAAATCATCTTTTTTTATTTGCTCTCTTTATTTATACATTACACTACAGTCAATTTTGACATATGTATACAAACACAGAACATACCTTATCCTAATTAAAATCCCAGTCTTGTGTATGTACATGAAGTTGAGATTCATTGTCATGTAGTCATATACGTTTACAGGGAAGCTATGTCAGACTCTCTCCACTGTCTTTCCTAATTCTATTCCCTCTCCCTTCCCTTCATTTCCACTGTCTGATCTGCTGAACTTCTACTCTAACCCCTGCCCCCAGTGATGTGTTAGCATTCACATATCAGAGAGAATATTTGACCTTTAATTTTTGGGGATTGGGTTATTTCACTTAGCATGATAGTCTCCAGATCCATCCATTCACCATCAAATGTCGTAGTCATTTTTTTTTATGTCTCAGTATTTATTTCATTGTGTATGCGTACCACATTTTCTTTATCCATTCATCTGTTGAAGGGCACTTATGTTAGTTCCATAGTTTAGCTATTATGAATTGTGCTACTATAAATATCAATGTGGCTGAGTCACAGTACTACACTGTACTACACTACTACAGCCACTGCACTATGCTGATTTTAAGTCCTTTGGAAATATACCGAGAAGTGGTGTAAACAGGTTGTACATGTAAGATATGAGGGAGGTGTTTACACCTTTTTTGTACTCTTTTTGGCATCTGCTATTAAATGGTTAGTCTGTCTCAAGTGAGTAGTAGAGAGGGGGAACTTTGGTGCTCCCTTTGGCCTTCTGATTCACAATGTTTTCCATTCCTCAGAAAGAATCCCTCTCACACACCCTGAAAATACTTTACCTTTCTTGAATCAACAATTTCCTCAAAACTTGAGTTCCTGCATTTTTTCATTCCTTGTATGTATATCATTTAGGAGGCCTAGAATCCTGGAAGGCTACAGATTGTGAGTGAATCATCTCTTTTAACTGTTTGTTTATGAGTAATAAAGGAGGCATTGTAGTTAGTTCAAGATAATAAACAAAAGGTATTGTTTTATGAATATAAAATAATTATATATGATGGGAGATTGAGGAAACAGGTCTAAACTAGAATATTTTGAAATCTTATACTGTACCCTAACTGATATCATTTCTGTCTTTGTTCTAGATTATTTATTTAAAAAAAATTAAATAAACCACTCTATTATATCCTTTAATCATCAATAAGTTTCACCTCATAAGCATTTTATTTAAAATTATGTTTGCTAAATGAAATATATATATATATATATATATATATATATATATATATATATATNATATTTATGGTATAAATAAATGTATATGTGCATAAGTCTGCTATTTGAAGACAACTCATGAAAACAGTAGCCTACAACCAGGAACCTGGCCTTTGTCAGGGCCCTAGGATACTATCTGGCACCTTAATCTCAGACTTCTTTCCTACAGAATAAGGAGAAATATGTTTCTGTTGTATATAAGCCCCTCAGTCTATGTATTTGTTATAGACTCTCAAACTATCTACCTATGGGTTTTTATATCTCTTGTCTATCAACTTGACTACCTGTTCACCTATAATCTGTCTATATATCATCATTGTTGCCATCTTCATCATCATTATCATCATCATCATCATCTATCTGTATCTGCATGCTTTTGCAATACAGCAGGTGGTTTTGATTGCTCTTTTTCTCTAGGATCTTGTAGGCTATTCCAGACCTTTAAAAATTCCTATATAAACTTCCAATCAGTTCATTAATGTCCAAAAAAATAATTCAATGATATTTTTATTGGAATTTAGTTTAATTTTTATGGAAGAAGTTGGGAAGAATTATCATTTAATGTTATATTTTTTAAATCCATGTACATTCAATCTCCTCTGTTATTTAGATCTAAAATTTCTTTCAATAAACTTTTAACATCTTCTGCATCTGGACTTTGGATATATGTTGTTAGATTTGTATATGGTGTGTGCATATTTAATTTTTTATATTGTTCTAAATCATCTGTGTGTGGGTACATGGTACTGGGGATTGAACCTAGGTCCTTATCCATGCTAGGCAAACATTCCATCACTGAGCTGCATTCACATTGCTTAATCATCTTTCGAATTCAGGCATCAGTTGTTTATTACTGATATATAGAAAAACTCCTCAGCAAGGCACAGTGGTGCACATGTGTAATCCCAGGGGCTCAGGAGCCTGTAGCAGGAGGATTGAGAGTTCAAAGCAAGGCTCAGCAACAGTGAGGAGCTAAGCAACTCAAGGAGACTCTGTCTCTAAATAAAATCCAAAAAATAGGGCTGGGGTTATGTGGTCAAGTGCCCCTGAATTCAATCCTCAGTACAACCCACCCCTACCAAAAAAAGAAAGAAAGAAAGAAAGAAAGAAAGAAAGAAAGAAAGAAAGAAAGAAAGAAAGAAAGACAACTAGCTTATGAATATTAACTTTCTATGTTGTGGCCTGGCTATATTTTTGTTTTAATTCTGAGAGATTTTTGGTCATTCTTTGAGATTCTCTACATAGACAATCATTTCAAATATGAATGAAGACAGTTTCATTTCTTGCTTCTCTGGCTGCAAACATTAATATCCTTCACTCATCTTAATATGCTAGCAAGGACTTACAGTAAAATATTGCATATGAGTGGGAACAAACCAAATCTTTGCATAATTCATGATCTTTGGAGGAAAATGTCCTATTTTTCACCATTATGTTTCCTCTAAGTTTGGCTGTAGGATTTTTGTAGATGCTGTTTGCCAAGTTCAGAAACTTATTGCTGTTGATTTTGTGGATTACATCTATTGGTTTTTGAATATGCATTAAACTCTACATATTTAAATAAATTCATCTTATTAAATAAGTTCCTTAGCAATGGTTGTAGATACAAAGACGAATAAGCTGTGGGTTTTGTATATAAATTAGAACGTATTTTTTTAATTATTAATTTTTTACAATGTCTATACCTTCAAAACTGTTTTTAACACAGAGTAATTCTGGCCTCAGAGAATTAATTGAGGATTGTCCATTTATTTAAAATCAATCTATCTATCTAACTTTTTTCTTTTCTTTTCTTTCTTCCTTTTTCTTTTCGCATTGCTGGGATTGAACATAGGGCCCCAGGCATGTTGAGCTACATCCCCAGCACTAATGACAAATTTTAAGTGAGCTTCTGGAGATTTAGTATTATTTGTTGCTTAAATACTTGGTAGAATTTACCAATAGAAATGCCAAGTGGACTTCATATTCTTTTTTGGAGAAGGTTATTAATTTAATTTTCTTAATATGGGACTATTAAGATTGTCTGTTTCTAATTATGTGATTCTAGGCTGTTTCTGTGTTTTAAGAAAATGATCCTTAACTTTATCTATGTTATAAATTTGTGGACATAGAGGTTTTTATGTTATATATTATTATAGTATTTCATTATTACATATTAAAACCTCATGGGATCAGAAGTATGATGAAGTATGGCTTCAGAGTAAAATCCTCGGTGTGATCGATAAAGACAGACATAAACAATGAGAAAGGCTTCCTTGGCCATCTCATGGGGGAACTGCCTGCCATCTTCCTATTATTCTTGGTTATAGTTTTCTAGAGAAAATTGTAGTCAAGGATCCATTCCCTTCAACCATTTCAAACCTTCTTCCCTACACTGAATATGTTCAAACACATATTTGCGTCTTTATTTCAGAAGCCAACTTTGAAGACTTCCATATTAGGGCCTGGGCTAAAACATTTTCCAGTCACTTCTGCCAATATCTGTTTTTTAAGGGGGTGACTTAATATATTTGGTGAATAAGAGTAAGGGGGCCTATGAAAAGATAAGTGGCATATCTAGAAGCACACACATACATACGATCTGACGACAAGGACAAAAACAATTGGAGAAAATAGTAAAATTTTACTTAATAGAATCATGATTTTCAAGAAACTTCTCTCCATAAATCAAAATCACAGTGCTATTTATTTATATGTAGGGAACTTTTTAAGAAAAAGAAAACAATCATAGACATAAAAAGAAAGCTACTAAAGTAATATGAAGTTAATTTTCATTTTCTCACTTATGTTCTTAAAACATAACTAAGTTCCAAGAAACAGACTAGAAGAAATAGTATACTTCATGACATTAAATTTTAAAATGTTATCTTTTTTATATGCAGAACTACAATTTTATGTTGGGTACTAAAACTACCTAAATCATCTTCTTCTTCTTCTTTTTTTTTTTCTTTAGCGAACTTGAAATTAGAGTACAATTCTAATTTTATTTTTTATGATGATGTGATTTACTGATGCAGTGAAACTCAGTATAGTATGAATGAGCCTTAAACATGTCAAATTTGATTTAATCAGAGTTTATATGGAGAATTGAAACATTGTAAGGTTCTTCAGTTACAATGAATTTTCAATTTATCTTCTGCCTCAAATTTATCATTCCCATGAAGACCCTTAAATTTCTAAGACTTTGTAAATGAATAAGTTGAGTAATAAGGAGACAATATTACAGTGTATATTTTATAGCATTGGCCTTGGCCTTTGAAAATTGCAAGAAATATAAGCAATGTCAGGGTTGATTTTTATTATCAGGAATTATAACATAAAATAGAAATAATATAGAAAAATAAGAATTATGAGTGTTTCCTAAGTCACAGTCATGTGCTTAGCTTTTCACATACCTGTAGGAAAGCTTTATTACTCCCATTTTATATATGAAAACAGTCTGAGAGAGGAAAATAACTTGAATAAAGTGAGAAATACAGGGTTAAAGATTCGTTGTGTATAAATTTGAGTTCATTCCTTGAACTAGGCCCTTGGTAAGCCAAACTTTCACCATATTGTATAAGAATAAATATTATATTTTGTTATAGTTATTGCCATATCATTAGGTTGTTGATTTTTATACATTTGTGTTTAATTTACGTGAGGTACCTAAGACAAAGTTCTTAATATTTCATTTACTTTATCTTGACCACTTTGTTCAGTGGTTTTTCACAATCTCAAGAGTTTTGAGAGAACTTAGTAATTATACAAAAATTACAGAATTAAACCATAATAAAATCTAAATATAGTTAAATTATAATTAATACTCCATGTAATCCAAAATGCAGAAGACATCTAAAAGACAAATATTTTCTTATAAATTTATAAGGAAATTAATGCAAATCATATTTCTTATTGAAAGTTTAAAATTTAAACACTGTCATTTGATGTGTCTTAATTATTTCAAGACTGAGAATACATCATTTTAGCAATACAAAATGTTTTAAAGATGTAGAAATTAAATTAGAAAACACTAACAATTATTCTTGCCTGCTTGTTTCTTTTTGCATTTGATATATTTTTTCTTATTTGTTGCTGGACATGTTTCACAAACTTCTTCTATAGAATAAATGCCACGTTGAATCTGGTAAAAGAAAATAAAATTAAAATTTCACAGAACTACATGAGAATTCAATTTAATGTAATTTTATTATTCTTAAATGAATATGATTTTTCTTAAGTAGCTGATTTAATATATCAAAATATTATTTACCCAGAAATATGTTTTTATTTTCAATAGATAGCACATTTAATTTTCATATTTTCCTACAATTTTTTTACATCTAAGACATTGTCTATAGAATATGATGAGAAGGATAAGTGCTTCTGTTCTAGATCTGGAATTCATTTTAATGCGCAATATAAGCTCATTTTGAATTAAATTACATAACATTTTTATGTTTGTATATATACGTAATGGATATATATATATATATATATATATATATATATATATTTATTTATTTATATGATATGTATGGCATATAATGACATAAGCACACGCACACACACACACACACTCCTCTATATGTACACACATACAGAGGAAACACATAGCACTTGTTGGAGTTGTTTTGAATAGGATTTAAAACATGAATGGAAAATAATATGCACTTGAAAATATTATCTATTATTATGTGCCTTTGTTCTTTATTTCCTCTCTGTATTTAAAGTAGATGTTCAAATATTTTATTATATCAATGATCAAGAACCAAGGTACTGTTATTACAAAATTAAGTGTGGCTTAATTATTATAAATTACCAGAATTGTGTTCTGTGGCATGAACAAATGCATATAAGAATTTGGATCAATTGGTTTAAAGAAGTCTGTCTTCAGTTTAAGTTTCAATCACTTATAGGTAATTGGAATTAATTATTGGAGAAATTATTTAAATATGAAACAATTGAGCTAGGTGTTTCAAAAAGCGGAATATTTCTTCAACCTGGATTCAGAATCTAGCATTGCAGACATTCACATGAAAGCCACAAAGCTGCAGCTATCAACATACAAGAATGAGGGTGATCATGGAGACCTAAGTACTTTTATCAGAAAATGATTTCTAATAACTTCACATTTTGCCCTTTGTAAGTTATAAAATAATGATGTTTCTCACTATTATAAAATCTATATAATTGTAATAAGTATTTGTAATTCGCTCCAATTCATATCCTTACTTATATATTAATTTTATATGCAAAATTTATGACATCAACTTGTCCTTTAAAAATAACAATTGGATTCAATGCAATTGTTATTTACAATTTATTTTGATCTATATTTGTTGAATTCAGGCTTTCTTATTGAATTTATCAACAAATGAAGCAAAACCAAACTATTCTATGAAGGCATAGTCTGAACAATATTGAATCTTGAATAGACTGCTTTCTAGGAATAGTAAAACTACTAGTTGTCTTATTTCACCATGTAAAAAAATGTAATAGAAATAATTTGTTCCTATTTAAACATTTAGTTTTACTTCTTATGATTCAAGAAGAGAATGCCAAAATAATTGTCTCAAAATATAAATCTAAAATTTACGCTGAGTAAGCATGAATAGACCTATAACCACTAGATCCAGGTTATAAATTAAATAACACAAATTATTCTTTACAGATGCAAATTCTCTTTTGGATCTACCTGTTTATTTTCATTGGTTAGAAAATGTTAATAATTGCATTTTTTCCTAGAGAATTCATGCTTTATTTTATTAATTCCATATATTGAAATGCAATTTAAAAATTTTATTATGTTTTCTAATGGAGTACCTAATATGATTTTCCATTTATTATGATCTGCTCATATTTGTTGAATAAAAATATTCTCATATAATATGCCTTTGAATTAATAAATTATTTTTAAACAGCTCTGTCACATAAATAAATGCAAATAATAAAAGCTGTTAGAATGGAACGCTTGTTAAAGATCATCTCATTTTAGGTTTCATTAACATTGCAATGAAGATATAAAAGTGCTCAAAATCAATCTGGGCACAGTCATCATTTTTTAAATACAAGGTTTTCTACCAATATTTATGACCATAATAAGCACATTGTTTTCAGAGTAATGGATTTTATATGTTAAAAATAATCATTCGGAGATATTTAAACATTGCTATAAAAGTATTTAGCTTTTAAGGTGGACATTTAATAGGACATAAAGGTTTATGAGAAGAGACAGCCAAACAAAACATATAATGAAATACCAAAAAAAAAAAAAAAAAAAAACTGTAGAAGTTTTCTTGCATGACATTCAATAGAGCTGAGTTCACTAAATCATCTACTTTGATAACAAACACTACATTTTCCATTGTAGCATGAATCTATGTTTCATGAATACATTACATATATACAAATGTAGATAGATAGATGATAGATAGATAGATAGATAGATATACAAAGGCCTCCTAACTAGCCAAATAAATATATCAACATTGTAAGATACTACACAGTTGCAAGGAAGAATATGAATACAATAGAGTTACATTTGTTTTCCTTTAGCATTTTTTTACAAAAAGATAGTGAAAAATCATAATATATATCAAGTGAGGAAAAGCAATATTTTGATGCCAAAACAAAAAACAGTAGAAAAGATTATGGGTAAAACCTGGAAGATGCATTACAAATATTTACATAAAATAAAGGTAGACAGTTTTTACAAAAAACACTTTTAAGTAAACCTATGTAGAAAATTTCCAATTATATATAAGATATGTCTTAAGAAGCATCTCAGATTATGATCTGGAACATTTTCCCAGATTTCTTATTGAATTTCAGGGCTGTCAAATAAACATGGAAAACATCTGATGCTTGTTTCCTTTTAAAATGTTTTAAAATATTTGTTCTGCAATTATCTCTTAACACTAAAAATCATATTTGAGATTGGAGAATCAGATTAGAGGAAAAGTCTTTTGAGTAGGTTTTAACTTGCACCACACTGATCGCTAAAAAAAAAAGTATGTTAGTTAAAATGATTATTGATGTTTCTGGTTATTTGAATACTTCAAAGTTCCAACTCATTAGATAAATATTATTTCAGAAAACACAGTTATAATAATAATGATGATGATTGTGACAAGATATTTTTGAAACTAACATGGAAGAAATTGATGATATGCTAGTACAGTAAATGTAATAGTTAACTCTGTGGGTCATCCTGACTGGGCCATGGATAGCCAATTATACATCATTTTTGGAAGTGTCTCTGTTCGATATTAGCATTCAAATGAGTAGACTCAGTAGCTTTCCTCAATGTGTTTGGGTATCATTCACTTTGCTGAAGGTCTGAATGAAAGAAAAGACAGAGGGAGAAGGAATTCACCCATCTTTATCTGCATTTGAGGTACATTCAATCCTATCTTTTCCTGCTCCCAAACTGAAATTTTCACTCTCAGCTCCCCTGGTTCTCAGACCTTCAGACCCTGGACAGAATTGTAACACCAACTTTCCTGGGTCTCCAACTTGCACACATGCAGTCCTGGACTTTTCATTCTCTGTAATCATGTGAGTCAATTCAATTCTTTATCTCAATCTCTGTCTCTGTGTATCTACCTACATGTAGATAGATATAGTTCACACACATGCACACATATACATACACATATACATACATATGTACACACATGATATACATAAGGATTGGTAATGTTTATTTCTGTAGAAAATTGATTGTAAAAATTAGTAAAATAAGTAATATTTTAGCTGTTTTCCTTTAAAATTTTCATAGAGTTTTAGCTACTATTATCTCACATATTAAAATTATGTCAGAGACTCAGTATGTTAGGGATCCTGGGATTGTTAGTGGTAACTTCTAAAGTCTGTATGGTTATAATGATTTTATTGCTGTTTGGCACTATTATGTAAAAATAAATTTAAGAAATAATATATATTTTAATAATATGTATATGTCTATAAGGAAATGTCACTAGAATTATTTTAGATGAAATAGCATTCAGTAAGACTCAGGCTACTTTATTTTGAGACTGATGTAGCTTGTACAGGTAATATTTAAGGCTGGAGTGATCATTGCTTATTTTGCATTTTATTACAGCACTATATAGACAATAGAAATTTAATTTTAATTTTATTTTTATGATATTTGGACTAGATGTATAGTGCTGCTTAAAATATATTAAATTCTAGTGACTTAAAACAATAATAATGATTATTTTACAGTAAATCAGCTTTCTACCCAAGGATTAGGTCAATTTTCTAAGATCTCTCACAGGCTGCAATAAGATGTCCACCAAAGCTGGGAATTCATTGGAAGTTTTACTTGAAAAGTGATCTTCTCCCAAGCTCATATCATTGTTGGCAGGATTCAGTTGATTGGGTATTGTTGGACTGCTGGCCTTAGTGCCTCATTGGCTTTTGGCCACTGACTGCCGTTGGTACCTTGTCATGTGAGCCTGTTTATGGTACAACTCACAATGTGGTAAATAGAGGTTAAACTTTGTTTTATTTTTTATTGTATAAAGGGTACGTAGGACACAATTTACAAAGACTATAACACAACAACCTATTGTAATTTAAAATAGCAAATTGTTTTTTGAAACATACTCATTGTTTTTGTTGACCTGTTATTTCTGCAGCAAACTTATGTTAGCAATTCAACCATAATATGACAAAATCAGACTACAGATTAAGTGCTTAATCACTATTGGATTCAGCACAGAAGTGTTTTATATGCACAATGGGTAAAAGTTCTTTTGACATGACTATAAGCTGATAAGTTCACTTATTTAGTAAGAAAAATGAGAGTGAAACAACTAAAATATGTTTTGGAAATCACTGATTTTTCAATGATATGGAAAGATTTTTGCTGAATGAAACAATCATATTAAATTACTCCAAGAATATTTTAGCATGTGTGTGGAGTGTGTTATGTGCTACTCATAATGACCAAAGACATGGCAGCTTTTAAAATTTAATCTGTATTATTATTAATATTTTCTCATGAATTTCATAAGTCTAGGCTGTCATTAAAATAATGAAGCAAGTCTTTATTTCCAGTTTTTCAAATTCTATTCTAAAAATATTCCAAATATGATTAAAATAGTCCTAATTTCAATCAAGCAATTTGATGTCTCAATGCACAACAGAAAGAAATGCTTAGCCTTGCACCATTGCTTAGCATTTTAAATAAACACTAATAATTTTATGAATGTAGATCATAACACAATAAACTTGACAAAACAATGGTTTGAGTATTTATCACCTTTTATTTAATAATGTGATTGTATTTTCATAAGATTTAATCTTTAATCATGGTTATATTTAAAAACAGGTTCATAAAATCTCTGAAAATCGAATGATTCACTTTCATGGTGTTACTCCAGGATATTACAGGTTCTTTACATCATTTTAAAAATATGAGTTCCCACCAGCAAGGTGTGTGTGTGCCTCCTCCCCCCAAACATCCTCACCAACATTTATTGTTTTCTCTATTCTTGAGGACTGCCATTCTGACTGGAGTGAGAGGAAATCTTAGAGTAGTTTTGATTTGCATTTCTCTCATTACTAGAGATGTTGAACATTTTTTTCATATATTTGTTGATTGGATGTGTATATTTTTCTGAGAAGTGTCTGTTCAGCTCCTTAACCCATTTATTGATTGAGTTGTTTTCTTGGTGTTAAGATTTTTGAGTTCTTTATGTACCCCAGAAATTAGTGCTCTATATGATGTGTGTATAGCAAAAATTTTCTTCCCAAATATAGGTTTTCTGTTCATTTCATTGACTGTTGTTTGCTGAGAAGACGTATTTTGTTTGAATCCATCCCACTTATTAATTCTTGATTTTCTTTCTTATGCTTTAGGAGTCTTGTTAAGGATGTCAGGGCCTAATCCAACACGATAATTTGGGCTTACTTTTTCTTCTCTTAGGCATAGGGTCTCGGGACTAATTCCTAGATCCTTGATCCACTTTGAGTTGAGTTTTGTGCATGATGAGAGATAGGGTTTTATATTCACTTTGCTGTATATGAATTTCCAGTTCTCCTATCACCATCGTTGAAGAGGCTATCTTTTCTTCACTGTATGTTTTTGGCGCCTTTGTCTGGTATGAGATAACTGCAATTATGTGGGTTTGTCTCTGTGTCTTCTATTCTGTACCATTGGTCTATATGTCTATTTTGGTGCCAGTACCATTCCATTTCTGTAACTATAACTTTGTAGTATAGTTTAAGGTCTGGTATTGTGATGCCTCCTGCTTTACTCTTCTTGCTAAGGATTGCTTAGGCTATTCTGTGTATTATTTTTCCAAATGAGTTTCATGTTTGTTTTTTCTATTTCTATAAGGAATGACATTGGGATTTTAATTGGAATTGCATTGAATCTGTATAGCACTTTGGGTAGTACGGCCATTTTGACAATATTAATTTTGCCTATCCAAGAACATGGAAGATCTTTCCATCTTCTAAGGTCTTCTGCATTTTCTTTCTTTAGTTGTCTATAGTTTTCATTGTAGAGGTTTTCACCTCTTTTCTTGATTCCCAAGTATTTTATTTTGTTTGAGGCTATTATGAATGGGGTAGTTTTCCTAATTTTTCTTTCAGAGGATTCATTACTGATGCATAGATATGCATTTTATTTGTGGGTATTGATTTTATACCCTGCTACTTTGCTGAATTCATTATTTAATTCTAGAAGTTTTCTGATGGAGATTTTGGATTTTCTAAGTACAGAATCATGTTGTCAGCAAATAATGGTAGTTTGAGTTCTTCTTTTCTTATCCACATCCCTTTAATTTCTTTTGTCTGTCTAATTACTTGGGTAGAGTTTCAAGAACTATGTTGAATAGTAGTGGTGAAAGAGAGCATCCTTATCTTGTTCCAGATTTTAGAAGGAATGCTTCAACTTTTCCTCCATTTGGTCCAACCAATCTGGAAAGCAGTATGGGGATTCCTTAGAAAACTTGGAATTGAACCACCATTTGGCCCAGCTATCCCACTTCTTGGTCTGTACCCAAAGAACTTAAAATCAGCAGACTATAGTAATGCAGCTACATCAACGTTCATAGAAGCTCAGTTCACAATAGCTAAAGTGTAGAAGCAACCTAGATGCCCTTCAATAGATGAATGGATAAAGAAACTGTGATATATATACACAATGGAATATTATTGAACATTAAAAGAGAATAAAATTATTGCATTTGCAGGTAAATGGATGAAGGTGAAGAATATCATGTTAAGTGAAGTAAACCAACCCCCCAAAAAAACCAAAGGCCAAATTTTCTCTCTGATAAGTGGATGCTGATCCATAACAGGGATGGGGGAGGCACGGGAAAAATGGAGGAACTTTGATTTGGCAAAAGGGAGGGAGTAGAAGGAGGGTTCATGGGGGCAGGAAAGATGGTAGAATGAGATGGACATCACTACCTAAGTGCATGTATGACTGCACATATAGTATGATGCTGCATTGTGAACCACCATAGAAATGTAAAGTTGTGCTGCAATTGTGTACAATGAATAAAATGCATTTTGCTGTCATATATACCTAATTAAAATTAATTAATTAATTAAAAAATATGAGTCTCAAAATGGCTGCTTTGATTTTTACTTATAAAATTTTCTATTAAATAGTAAATTAATGGTCAGTGAATTTGTGATAATTAGGAATTTACATTTATATTTTTATGTAACTAATTTATTTCAACAGAAAGGAGGAAAATCAATGTTTGCTATAATTATTCACAGAAAAGTGTCATGAAAAGTGAAGAAGATAGAAGCTAGGGATGCTTACTCACTCTGCTTATCCTCAAATGATCCCACAGTTTCCTCATTTGCAAAATGAAGAGAATCAATATTCACCTCATTGAGTTGTTGACAGAATGAAATAAGCTTTTTTATTAAAGTAATCATAGTGAAATTACAGATCTGGAACTAAGAAAGAAGTCAATGCCTCAAGCACTATGATGCAATGAGAATTTGAGAAAATCCTGTAGTACATGAAATGATCTGTTTTTGAGATTTGACCCTTCTCCCCCTCCATATGTTCACATCCAGGACAGGGTTATGTGATGGAGTTTGCAGATAGGTTATTCCACATGAAGCCCAGGGAGTATGGTTCATGCTCAGAGTAGATCCTGATACACAGAGCAGTTTAGAACACTTGGGAGAAACACTTTCTTCAATGTAGTGAAAAAGGCTTAACAAATATTCATGGAATTTAACATTCCTTCCCTAAAGCAAAGTAATTCAACCACGGTAAAATAAGCAATCTGTTATTACATTGCAATGGCAATAAATATCTGTATCTTGAAAAATTTCCTGTATAATTCAAAATATACAGCTGTAGTAAATCAGCTCTAATTCCAAATTTATTTGAAGTAAACTTCAACTTGTCATTGCTAAAATGTTCTGTAAGCATCAAATTAAAAATTAACTGTAAAATTTACATACTATCATTTTCCATGTAGTTGAGTAAAACTTATTATCTTAAATGCTTACTTTTTATTCAAGAAAAACTAAAGTAGTTTCAACAAAGCTATACTTCAGAGACTGTTTTACCACATCTGTAAAGTTTAGGGCTCTTGAGAAAATTTTTTAAAAATTTTTTAACAGATTCTATTCTATTAACTATCTGAACATTATTTATTACTATTATTATACAGAAGGTTTATACAGAAGGCAAAATCACTGTCCACAAGCAAATGCTATACTAACTATAGCATTAAATCATATTGCAAAGTTGTGCAATTGGTAATCCAAAGTCAATGACATAGAAGAGTAATACCAATAAACTTGTTCAAATAAAAAGAAAGTGAAGAGTCACAAGAATAAAAAAATGAAGAAAATGAAAAAAATATTAACTCAATTTTAGGAAAGCAACAAATACATGTTTTACTCTCAGTCAACAATGATTATCATATAAGTGTGGTAGCATATTATGTACCAAGCAGGAAAAACAATCTATGCCCCCACAATTTAAGATTAACTTACAGCATCCGTGATGCAAATTCTTAGTAGATTATTGCCAATTCTGTAGAAGTATGGACTACATTCTTCCCACCAATTTCAGAATGTAGTGTGTTGTGACTTAGGTCTCAAATCTCTTAACTCATTGATTTGGACAAGTGTTTAAGTGTATCTCTTGATATGTAAGAAACAGATAATGATAGCATTTCATTTAGGGTGTTAATATGAAGCTTAAATAAATTAGTAAAAGTAAAGTTATGTAGAAAAATGCATAACATTAGTTACATAAGCCAATTCATTTTAATCAGTTTCATTGCTGGTACATAAGACTACCAATTAGTCACTCATTTTGAATCATTTTATCCAAGACCTAAAGCAAAGCAAAATACAAAGTCATTCGACTTCAAAATATAATCCCATATATATTGCCACATTAGGATTCAATCTGAATTCTTTTTAATATAAGAGTTTAAAATTAAAAAATTCTATAGATTTCATATAATGGATACCTTTCCTCTAAAATAATATAAATAATATAAACAAACAAAATAACCAAGAACAGTTCTATTTATGTGAGAATAATCCAGGAAATGAAGTATCCATGGAGATAAGTTGGAAAAAATGATTTTAAAGTATAAAATTAATTATACAGATAATCAAGAAATAGGGATGAGAAGGTATTGCCCTCTCTATATATTAATGAATGTATAGAATTCAGAAAAAAAGTTAACTACTACAATCTTCTCCAAGGCAATAATAATCGTATATCAAACCAAATAAAAAAATAAACAAAGATAATATTTACACCACATACCATTACTGAGAATCTTTATGTTATATCAAGTATATACTTTGAGATTCAAATAAATAGAAATGTCTATAAAGTTATTTGCAAGTAATACAAAAATATTTTGTACCAAATGATATAAACATAGTTCTTCAGTATGTGAAAAGGTTATTCATCTCAGTAATAATTTGAAACATAAATTAAACTATTCAGTTGTTTTTTAGATATCAGTATCATAAATCAAAAAGTTGATTGCATGCTCTACAGCAAGGCTGTATATAAAAATAACAAATGTGTTGTTGGTAGAAATTACTTTTGCAAATCTACCCAAAATAAGTGTACTTTGCGCTAGTAATTTCACTTATGGGAATTTATCTTCCAGGGATAGATTCATATAATTATTATACTCAGTTATGGGAAATCATCAACTGTGGACACGATATATTCATGAGATACTCAGTAATTCATTGAACATTGTTTGAATTGCAAAACTGTGAAATCCACCTAAATCCCTCAACTGTGGACAGATTAAATTAGGGTTGATATATCCACATGATGATATACAAAACAGCTAAAAAATGAATGGCACAGCACTTTGGGTAGTGAAATGGAAAGATCTCTATCTCTCCTGTTATCCTCAAAATGTGTAAAATTTTCAGAATAGCATGCTATCTTTTAATAATAGTGTTTGCAGAGGAGTAGGAGATAAGGATACATGCATAACGCATACATGCATATATACATACACATTATACTCACCTGTAAATGTGTAAACTCAGAAAATCAAGATACACATGAAAGTGAACACTGTGGTTACCTATATCAGAGATAAATAGTAAGAGTATAAAGTAGCAGGGTGTAACAGAGGTTGTGCACAGTATGATAAACACACACACACAAATACACATTTATATACACATATATGCCTACAATTTTATGAAGCTCTCCATTGCTTTTAAATTTAAATTTATTTTTTTCTATTTATTTATTGATTGACTTATTATTACTCGGTATGGACCCCTCCATGATCTAACACTGAGCTATATCTCCAGAATTTTTAATTTTATTTTTGAGACTGGGTCATGCTAAGATAACCTGGCTGGCTTCAAACTTGTAATCTTTCTGTCTCAGCCTCCCAAATCACTAGGATTACAAGGATGTTCTTCAGCATTCATCTTGAAACTAAAAATTAAGCAAGTGAAACTTAAAAGAATAAATATGCATGAATATTCAATAAAACAACTCATAAAGTGAGTGAGGCAAGATTTGATACATTGATTGTTTCTTATCTAATCCCTTCTGGATTTTCAGAACAGGGTATTTCTTTCCTAGTAAAAACGACATAAATTCTCCTTTGTATAAATTGTTGAAAGGTATATTTTTTATGTTTATGGCATGATTATTCCAATTTAGGCAATTAGCTCTTGCTCTTATAACTTTAACACACTTCATACCATTTCATTATAAAACATTTAAAATATGTGTCAATTTACAGAATAAATATGACATATGGACTGACAATATAGATTTATCAGCATTATTTATCTCCCCATACTTCCTGAACACTTTTTCCTAAATGGCAAATTTCAGCAAGATAAAAATTAATATATTTTTTTCTCTTTTTGCTTGTTAATTTAATGTAATAGCTTTAATTTCCTCTATGAGTATATTCTGTTGATGTTTCAAAATATTTATGCCTTAAAAAATGGCAGCTTGAAGTAGAACAAGGACCTAGGCATTAGACCAGAAACTTTGCACCTACTAGAAGAAAAAGTAGGCCCAAATCTCCACCATGTCCACTTAGGACCTAAATTTCTCAATAAAACTCCTAAAGCACAAGAAGTAAAATTAATGATCAATAAATGGGATGATATTAAACTAAAAAGCTTTTTCATGGCAAAGGAAATAATAATGTGAAGAGAAAGCATACAGAATGGGAGAAAATCTTTGCCACCTGCATCTCATATAGAGTTATATCTAGGATATGTTAAGAACTCAAAAAACTTAACAACAACAACAAGAAACAGTCTATAAGTGGGCAAAGGAACTGAACAGACACTTCAGAGAAGAGGAAATACAACCAGTCAACAAATATATGAAAAAAATATCAACATCTCTAGGATCTTGAGGAATGCATATTCAAACTACACTGACATTTCATCTCACTCTAGTCAGAATGGCAATTACCAAGAATACAAGTATCAATAAATGTTTTCAAGGATGTAGGGGAAAAGGCACACTCACACATTGTTGGTGGGACTACAAATTGGTGCAACCACTCTGGAAAGCAGCATAGAGATTACCTGGAAAACTTGAAATGGAAGCACCATTTCACCCAGTTCTCCCTCTCCCGGGCATTTAAGTCTTAAAGGACTTCAAATCAGCCATACTATAGTGATGTGGCCACATAGGTGTGTATCGCAGCACAATTAATAATAGTTAGGCTATGGAACCAACCTAGGTGCCCTTCAATGGATGAACTGATAAAGAAAATGTGTTATATCTATACAATGTAATACTGCTCAGCCATAAAGAAGAATGAAATTATGGTATTTGCCAGTAAATGTATGGAACTGGAGATTATCATGCTAAGTGAAATAAGCCAATCCCCAAAACCTAAAGGCTGAATGTTCTCTCTGATATGCAGAAAGAAAAAATGAATAATAATAATAATAATAATAATAATAATAATAATACTTGCTGCTAGAGCTAAAAGATATTAAAGCAGAAAGAACAAAGAAGAAAAGATAAAGAGATATACTGTACTGTGGAATTGGGAAGGATGATTCTGAAGTACAAAGAAGGAAGGAAAGAAAGAAGAATGCTAAATTTCATAAAGAAAATGCCAAAATTATTAATATTCTTATCCTTGCAATATAACATACCCACAAATATTTATAATTCTGGCACATTCTAACTAACAGAATAGTAAATGAAAGTAGTAAAACTGTATGTGAAAGATAGTACACTGGAAGGTAACAAAGGAATAACAAAGGAATATAATTCTCATAATGATTATTTTAAGAAATATTCTATTTTGAATTCTTTAATTATTAAAAGGTTGAAAAGTGTTTTTTGGTAAATGAGTTTTGTATAAAGTAGGGAATGTTTTAAAATAGCTAATGCAATTGAAATCACGATTCCAACAATGCTTTGATATAACTTGAACATTATTCCCTATAATGTACACTTAAGAAAAAAGGGCAAATTTTAAAGATAATTTTGGTGAAGGTGAATTAAATGCTGAAACTCAACTAACAGATTTGAAATCATGAAAGCCAAAGTACTATGAAGATAGGCAAATGCAATGAATAATTAGAATCAATAACTTGGAAAGGGAGTGGAAAGTATAAAGAAACCCATTACATTAAACTTGGCATCACAAATACTTTGGAAAATGACTAGTGTAGAACTGAGAAAATCAGTATGCCAAATGGAAGTAAAGATGAACTTAAGGCTTTGTCTCATCCTATATACAGAAATACAGTGAAGAGAGATTAAATATTAGATGTAAACGTTGAACTTGAGAAGAAATAGAAAACATTTATGACTGAGGCATTGAGAGATTATTTAAAACAACCTAAAGAGCAAACATCACTAAATAAAATATTGATGTATTTTAATTACTTATCCCTGGTTTTTAATGTTGTATAGGATGTTAAGTAATTTGGCTTAATCCCTAATATATTCAGACTTAAGCCTAATTTATGATATACTGTTTTTTAATTAATTATTTGAGTTATTGTAATAACACGTCTAGGCTTCCTGAGTTCCTTTTTTAGTTTTGAGATTTAACTTTATTAGTGTTTCAATCGTTGTGCAAATTCCTACCAAGTTCACTTTTAAAATATGTATGGATATATATTTTTTGCAGCTGGGATCAAACCCAGGATTTTCTCCTGCTGGGCAAATGCTGAACAACTGAGCTACATCCCCAGGCAAAGTTCACCTATTTTATTAGCTCTTGTTTCATTGAAAACATCAGTGTGTTAATGTTGATAAGACTGTTTTTTTTTTAATTGAACATCTTTTAATATCATTTCATATATGCCTCATATCACACTAAACTTTTTATTTCTAACAAACATCATTTTAAATCTCAATAATTGGTATGGGACAAAATTAATTGTGCTCCCATTGATTTTATATTTATTTTTACTTTTAATTGAACAAATAATTTGAGAACTTGGAGTTGAACAAAATGCTTAGAAATGGTTTAGAAATTGTCAGAATCAGAGTTTTATGTGCTGAGGTTTAGAAAACTTAAAGGAATCCCACATATTCCAAGGGAAAATCCATCCCTACAGGTCTCCGTGATTTAATTTTTTTTATACGCTTTTGAATCTCTCTAAGTCCCAAATCATCAACCAAGAGATAGTTCTTCTGAATCTTTATTTATTTTTTAGTTTCTCATCTCTGTGTTTAGGGAGGATAATCTTGGGGTTATAAAATTTAATTCATAAATATTTCTGTATGCATCTTTATAGTATGATATTTTTCTATAATAACAATAACACTATAAAACTTAAAGATTAAAATTCTTTATTACTATAAAATATCTAACCCAATTGAATAAAAAAAAATATATTTCCCTGCTTTTTTTTTGGAATCACAATCTCATCACAATTAACTGTAGAACTGTTGATAGGCCTTAAATCTTTTTTTTTTTTTTTTATCTCTATATTGGCCCCCATCTCTCTCTCTCCTCTTGTAGTGTGTACATTTTTCCTTTTTTCTTGAAATGTACTTACTGAACATATCCATTTGTTTCTTAAGGAAAAATTTGTTCAAAATGTTCAATGAATTATTTAGGACTAACAAAGAGAAATAAAGAACACATAAATTCTGGCTGATTTTGTGTCTACTTGATTGGGCTAAGTGATGCCTTGCCTAGATAACTGGTAAAACATTATTTCCCGAGCTTCTGTGAAACACTAGCATGTCAATCACTGTACTTAGTAAAGAAGATCCAATCTCACTACTGCAGCTAAATGTCATTCAGTTTATTGAAGGTACAAAAAGAATGAAAGTTTCTCTCTCTGAACTGCAATATTCATTTTCTCCTTTCCTCAGAATTGTACTCTATGTGTGCATGTGTATGTGTGTTGGTGTGTGTGTAAGTATACACACACTTGCCAAGGACTCATGCCTAGCCTGTTAATTCAGAAACCTGAGAAGGGGCAATGGGGGATGAAGAAAAGACAAACAGACATATATAGAGAGTAAAAGGTGGGGCCAGGGTTAGCCAACCTCTGATGCAGTTTGACTGACTCAGAGCTAGCTCAGCACATTTATTATATAGGTTTCATCAAAAGGTGATTTGTGTGAAAGTTTCAGTGAAGTCAACAATCTGAAGGATGCAGAATTGGCAAGACAATAGAGTCATCTTGCTTTGCTCTGAATTCTCTATTCCTAGGAGTTGATGTCTAAACCCAAGGCCTCAACTGATAACTGGTACGTGCCTTTGCATGCAGCCTCCCCCAGGCTGGATTAACTGTGGCAACTGGGCCATCGTGACCTACACTTGGGGATCCTGCCCACAGAATGTAAAATATATATTATAAAATATCTTACCCTTTATAATTGTGTTAACCAAATCATAATAAGTCTCATGTGCACAAATATGTAGTTGAATTCACACATATATATTCACATATATGCATATATGCTTATACATATACTTTATTATGGTGCATGTATATTACTTATTTACTCATGTACATTTTTATCTTTTATTCAAGCACATTTATCATCCATACAAATTAATCATAAAATAATAACAGCAGTGAAAATTATGATTACAAATTATTTGAGGTTCATAAATAATATTTAACTTGTGATACTTCACTAAATCTAATTGGAAATTCATTAGTTTCCATTTTTGTTATAACCTAAGATAATATTAGAAATGTTTAGACATAAAACCATTTACAGATGATCACGTAAGTTCTACAAACACATATTTGTTAATAAATATGATGTAGTGAGAACATTTTGTATATTTAAGATGTAAGTGTAACCAAAACCTAAAAGAAAAAGTTTTACAAAAAATCTAGCAATATTTTTTTTCTTGTTAAGCTTTTATTATTTCAAGGCTCATTTAATATAAATTATTTAAACCTACTCTTGTTGCCTTGGGCAATTGTTTTCTGGTGACATTTATACAGAATTACAAACAAAAAGAAATAACACCTAAAATATCAGCATGGAAGTTGGGGTGCAGCTTAGTGGCAGAGCCTAGGATGTGCAAGGGCCTGAGCTTGATCCCCAAGACCAGAGAATTAAATGAATAAATGAATAAAATGTCAACACAACATGAGTCACACAAAATCATTGATTTGTTGAAACTCTAAATGAATGCGTTCAGTAGATTAGGTTGACCAAAAACAAATTTGTAAGAAAGGTTGTCTTTTCAAGGGTTTAAAAAGGACTAGTAGTTACAGAAGCAGAGCAAGATGGTAAGATCTTCCATCAATCATATCCCCACAGATACTTTAAACTGAACAGCTATTCACACAAGGAACCACTTTCACAAAAGCTTAGGAAAACAGATGACTGTACAATAAAAATAAGAAAAGATTGTATTGACAAAGGAAGAAAAACTAATTGCTTGTGTCAGTCTTCATGGACTTTTGTACATGCAGCACTGAGTGAGATGGCACCTGTTTGGGAAAGGACAGAGGGATTTGAATGTAGGCTTTAGACTTGAAATCTAGTACAAGACCCACCACATAAAACCCAGTACTAGACAGAGCCCCCTTGAACCCTGCCTCTAAGCCCCTGCTGTTGGATGGAGCCTCTTGTTTGCTGTAGCATGCTGACAAAGCCTGTTTCCATTATCTCTCACAGCCTGAGCAGCATAGCTTGGTGTGGGGAGCCACTTCAAATGCACCATGGGGATCTGAAAGATCACTGTAGACTGGCACAGTAGTGCCATGGCTAGTGATGCACTTTCCCTGGCTTGGATAACAAGGTGTGGCTCTAGGAGTAGGCAGCACCCAAAGAGGCTGAGCTACACTCACCTATTCCTCTGTAATCCTACTCCTTTGCCCTGTTTGTGATAGAATGTTCCATGGAAACTCTCTTTGTGTGTCCCTTTTCTTGCTCTGCCTTTGACCATGGTCTTTCTTCCTAGATGTCAGTCAATCTGCTAACAGTAAACATCAGGAAGCTAAACTCAACTCCCTGAAACCCATCCCTTTACTTCATTTGAATGGCTTCTCCCCAATAAAAGGGCTCAGCATGTACTCTCTCTCTCTCTTTTCCCATGGACTCCTGAGGTCAGAAGAGCCATCACAGGACCCAAAAAAAGGTATTTCTCTGTCTCTGTGTGATTATTTTGTGAAGCCCAGTTCACCTGGAGTGACCCTGAGTGTTTTAGTAGTGGAACGTGACACCTTAGAGAAAGGAATAATCTTGGAACTCAAAACTGGGCTGGTGAAACTGAATTCTTTGCACATTCAAGAAATCCTTATCCCAAGGCCACTGCTCACAGACAGTCTCTGAACCCACTCTGTTGTCAAGGTGTGATTGATCCATACTCATAGATCAAAAGAAATACTTTGCCAGATATGATATTTGATGTTGGAATTTTGATCTATCTGGCAAAGTATTTCTTTAGAAACAAATTATAAATATCCCCCCCCAAAAAAAACTAATTGAATTAATCACCACCAGACCTATTCTAAGAAGTATGCTAAAGGCAGTTTCTCAAATTGTAAGAACATGATACTAACAAAGAGAGAACATGAGAAGATATGGAATTCCTTGGTAAGATAACAAGAGAAATTTAGAATGCTTGAGTTTTGTAAATATACTGGATAAACCATTCATATTTTAGTATGAAGATTAAAAGGAAAAACAATTAAAATTATAATTACATTGATATAGAGAGTAAAATAGGTATTTTAAAATGAAACATCAAAATGTTTGGTGACTCAAATACTAATATAGAGGATGGAGGTATTGGCTTAAAACAGATCCATCAACCAATGAAACAAAATTTAGAGCCTAGAAGGAAACCCACAAATCTACAGACAACACATTTTCAACAGAGATGCTAAGAGCATGCATTTGGAGGAAAGACAGTTTCTTCATTAAATGGTGCTGTCTAAATTGAATATTCACATTAATAATGCAACTAAGCCTTATCTTTCTTCATATATAAAAACCAACTGGAGAATAATTAAAAAATATAAAGGTAAGAACAGAAACAATGGAAGTAGTAGATAAAAACACAACAAAAATATTTCAAGACATTAGTATGGGCAAATATTTTTTTGGGGGGGGGATGTCCCCAAAGCACAGAAACAAAAACAAATAGAAAAATGGAGCTAAGTCAAATTAAAACTCCTCTGCACAGCAAAATATCAAAAGACTAAAGAAACAATCTACAAAATGAGGGAAAATATTGCAAATTATTCATTTGAAAATGGGTTAATATGCAGAATACATAAAGGACTGAACTCAATAGCATGAAAACACAATCTAATTCAAAAGCGGGCAGTAAACCTAAATTGACGTTTCTTAAAAGAAGATATACATATGACCAAAAAAAAAATAAGAAAAAAAAATTTTGACCTCACTAATTACCAGAGAAATCTAAGACAAAGTCCTAATTACATCTTGCCTCGCTCCAGGTAGAATAGCTATTATCAACACTGCCAAAGATAATAAGTGCTGGTGAGCATGTGGAGAAAACAGAACATCTGCTCATTGTTTGAGAGAATGTAAATAATTATAGATATGAAAAACAGTATGAAAGTTCCTCAAAAAAGCCTAAAAATACATTTACTATAGAAACCAGCCATCCCACAACTTGGCATATATCCCAAGGAAATAAAATGAGCTTATCAAAGACATACCTGCACTCCCAAGTTTATTGTGGCACTACAAACAAAAGCAAAGAAAGTGAAACAATCTAAATGGTTATCAATTGATGAGTAGGTAAAGCAAACATGGTCCATATATACAATGAAATATTGTTCTGTCATGAAAATGATGAAATCCTATCATTTGCAAGAACATTGATGGGGTCCCATCCACGTGACACATTGATACATGTATAAATTGGGCATTGTTCATCCAATTCTTAAATATTTATCATATCTTTGGGAAAAAGTATTCAATATCCTTTCTTTTTGCTTCTTAGAAATGTACAGAGTATATCTATACCCACCTACTGTTCAACAGAGTACAAGAACTTTTTTTCTCCTACAACTATAACTTAGTAATGTTTACTCACCATTCTTCCTCATTTTCCTCTTTATTATCCCCATCTTGTATTAATCATTATTTCACTCTCAAATTCTATGTGATAATTTTTTTATATTCTAAATATGAGTAAGATCTTGCCACATATCATTTTCTGTGCCTGAATAATTTCACTTAATGCTTTCCAATGCTATTGATGTTGTGCAAATTACAGTATTTTTGGAAACAAATTTTCACTTAAAATATCAAAATATTCTTTGTGAAGAAGTTAACCTAATGTGAGAAAAATATTTCATATATGCTATCATGAATCATAACAGACATATTAATTTTGGCAATCAATTATAAGTAGGAGTCTTAAGATTACTTTTCAGTGATCAATTCTAATTATAAATTCTCTATAAATAGTTTAATTCTAATTTTCATTTACCATATCGATATAAAATCTAAAATGTCACACTTAGCCAATTATTCATAATATTGATTTGGGTTATTGCACAAGATAAAGCATATTTAAAAGTAGCCTTTTTTTCTTTAATGAATTATATTTAAGTCTATGCCAAATATAGGGTAGATTATTTAGTCCAAATTGCACTTGGAGTGGCTACATATAATGCATTAATTAAAAATATTGGATAAGTTTATGCCCACTTAAAACCCCAAGTTGTGAAATTAATGAGTCTATCACTTAAATTAATTTTGAATGTAATTTTGAGTTATTGTTTAGCATGCCTTAGTAAACCAACAATATATTCCTGAAAACAAATCATATCAAAATACAGTTTATTTTAAAACAATTCCATTTTTTATATTTGTTACAGAAGATATTTTTTTCCTAAAGAAGAATCAAAGAGATAAAATTGAAATGATTGCATTCAATCTTATTTTCATTTAAATCATAAACTGATGCTTATTTGCCTTGAAATAGATCTGTGAGAATCTCTTTCTTGGGGGAGAGCTGGGGAGTTGGGGACTAATGTATCATCATGGATGTGGGCTTTGTGTAAGCAGGATCCTGGGAACTGGACAGCAGCTCAGGCAAGCCATTGAACAAGACTCAACGAAGATTTCTTCTCCTTGCACTGTTAGAGTCTGTAAACAAGTCAAAATAACACCTGGCATTTTGCCAGGGGAATGTTAGAGTTCGTAAACAAGTCTGGATGGTGCCTGGCAAAATGCCAGAGGGAGCGGTTTGAGAAGTAACAAAAACAAGCCATTAAGTGTGGAGATTCCTGATTGGTTGACTGATGTATCTAGTTTATGCTAATTGGATAAGCTGTGTGGAATGTATAAATACTGCTCCTGTCCTGCGATAAACGGCTCCTACTCCTGCTGTATCAACGTACACAAGTTATTCGTCACCCTCCGCTTATTTTGCCCAGCCAGCCGGGCTGCGGCAGATGGTGGCCCGTACCAGGAGCCCCGGGACACTCGGGGGTAAGTGACGAAAAAAAGCTGCCTGTCCATAGATAGGACGGGAGCAAATCTGCTCGTCCCTAGGCAGATAGGGCGAGANTTGCACTACCTCAATTTCTTAAAAGCTTCAATGTACTTAGCACCTTTCAGTGGTACCCTGATGCTGGTGGTAAACCTCGCATTCTGATGAAGCCAACTGTGTGCCTTGATGCTGAGATTTACCCCCAGCCCAGGTCACACTGAAAGGAGATAACTCCTCTCTAACAAGGCCTTCACCTAATAAATGGAGAGAAACCCACCACAACAGATATACAAGGAAGATGAGAGAATCACAGGAATCGTGACGAAGACACAAGCCAACAAGATGCCTCCAAAAGTTCATAACTCCCCCACAAACGAATCCATAGATACTAAAGTGGATGAAATGCAGGAAAAAATTAAAAATGTTAATTGTTAAAATGATCAATCAAACATTGGTAAAATAAGCAATAAAAGAAACATTAAGAAATTCTCTAAGAGAAAATACATGATATTAAAATTATTTTAATGTATTTTACCTATTTAATTATTATTTTAATAAAGACTTTGAAAAAACTTCAAAGTGAAAAAAATTAGGAAATAAAATACAAAGTTTAGTGGAGATACTCACCAAAAGACCAGATCAAGGAGAAGATATAATATCAGGGCACAAAGACAAGATGGGTGACTTAGGTCATTTAGAGATTAACAAAGAAAAAAATAAAAATTATGAGCAGAATAAAAGAACTCTGGGACAGTAAAACACCAAACTTTAGACAATATATACATATATATTATTTAACTTTTACTACTGAAATTCTGTTGATTTCCTGTTATACTTGTACATGCAACAAGTTGTTATACTGAATTACTTAAGTATTTCTCAGAATTTGAGATATTTACTTAAAATTACTATAATTTTATGATATTATAAAAGCCTCTTCAAAACATCACATAATTCTCAAAAGTGATAGGATAATGAAATAACCATCTATGATTATATGTATGGACTGTGACTCAGTATAGACATTATGATTACTAAAAATTTGTGTTTTAATTTTTTTATACCTTTATTTTTAGGGCCTCACACATGCCAGGTGGGCACTCTATCACTGAGCCACAACCCCAGCTCCGTGTTTTATTTTTTATGCTGATGAATTAAACTGGAAGGTAAAATACTTTTTTTTTCCCCATGAATAAAGCAAACAACTTTTGGAATTTTAGTCCTGAAGAAAACTCAATTGTTCAATTAATTTTCCATCTTAACTTAAGGGATTAACTGACCCTAAATTTTGAAAATCTTAGTATTATGTTTTGCTTATTAAAATAAATGGAATGCTACATTACAGAAGTCAGGTAGATACACAGAAGGATAAGTTGAATTTTTATATTAATATAGATCCATTCTAAGAACCACTCCATTTTTATTTTGTCATCCAAAAAATGAAGGAGATTCACGATTTTAACAAAATAGTTCTTATTGAGCTATCAAAAATTTTGTAAGTCCCAATATAAATTTTACATCATATAACTCCATTATATTCATTTTGATAATAAAAGGAAATGCTACCTTTTTAAATTTCCTGATAATAATGTGAGACATTACAATGTTTTAACTTGTATTTAAACCACAATAATGACATAATCATTAACTGTTCAAGCAGTATATTTGTTTGAATGTTTCATATTCAATAATGTTAATATCTAGTATAATTTCCAGATATTTAAATTGTCATTTAAAAATTACAAACTCAGATTAATTTTCGACAATACACTATATAATTTTTTCCTTGATTAGTTTTGTTTTGGAACTTCATGTCTAACAAAATGTTTTGGTGGCAGTTCATAAGAAGCTACGGAATACTTTCCTTGTCTTAATAATTTCCTTGTTCTCTTGCTTTTATTGCAATTCATGCAAAAGTAAATAGGCATTTTTCAGAGTATATATTTTCAGAATATGAAAAGCAGAAACATGAAATAGCTGCATGTAGGAGCGGCAGGCTGAGATGGAGTGGAGTGTAGGAGCTGGGTTAATTCTCCTAACACCTGGAGAAATCACTAAGATAGCATCACAGAATAATTATGTTGTCCACTTAATCTCTGTTTCAGAACAGTGAGTATCTTTATCCATCTCAATAATTGGGGTTGGTGAGGTTTATATGCAATATTACAAAATCCAAATATAAATATGTCTTAATTTTACAAAACCCTTTCATTTATAGACACTAAATGAAAAAGAAAAGTCTATTAATGGTTTCCCCATATTCTGTTGTAGTACATCTAAAGAAACATGATTTTTCAAGATTGTTCTAAGGACCTAAATAATTTGCCAAGTTGGCTATGACTACTAAGATATCTGATTTTTAAAGGTGATTTTAAACATGAACACATTAAGAATGAAAAGCAAAATCATACTTAGAACAACAACAATCAATATGAACCAAACATGGAAGAGCTAATATTTTGGAATTAGCAAGTACAGTTTTTTACAGAGATAAAAGATGTTCTAAAATAAGAAATAAAACTTTTTTTAACATGTAAGACAACATGAAGTAACTCATATAGCTGCAATTATAGTACCAGTAACAGAAAAAAAATGAGGATGAGACAATAAATAAATAAATAAATAAATAAATACATAGTAGAAGAGATAATGATTGGAATATGCCTAAATTTGAAAAAATAAATATATCTTAACTTCACATCTAAAACATCAATTGACCTTAAGCTAGGCAAAAGCAAACAGGATTACAACATGACACATCTGAGTCAAATTAAAAAAATAAAATCTTGAAAGCAGGCAGATGGCAAATACATATTTCATGTAAATAAAATATTATATTAATGTTGACTACCTACCCAGAAAAGTAATGGAGGAGGAGAAAACAATGGAATTACATATATATAAAGTGCCAGGGAAACATACAGACACACACACTAGAGCACAGATACATACACAACTGTCAACTGCAATTCTATAATCACAGAGATCATTCTTAAATCACTAAATCATTTTCAGACAAATGAAAACTGATGATGTTCCCTTAATCCCTGAGCTTTGGACTGCTGTTTTCCTATGTTTATATTTACATCTATCATTTCCCAATGATGCAATGTTATAATTTATGCTAGAGTCAGTTGTCCTTATATGACACTATTTTTCACGTTTACCCACAAATTTAATTTTTATTCATTTCTGCTTATGATGTCCATAGTCCAGTAGTGCTAGGGCAGTGGGAAGAATGCACCAAGACCAGCAAAGATACCCCCAAAATGGGTGGGGGGAGACAATGTGTACAGGGAAAATTTTAAGGGGAAGGTCCAGTGGCAATGGCCATGACAGCTAGACATGAGCACCTCCGTCCCTCATGGTGCTTTGCCAAGTGTTAACTACTGTCCCTGAGGAAATCACAGCATTTTGCCCAGTTATGGCTGGCTAGATAAGTGACACACATTCTTTGCACCATTCCCTCAATTTTTCACCAGTCCAGAAGCCAGAGGGGTTTTATAAGTCAGGCTACAAAAACAGTGACATCATCAGCATTATATTGTTCAACTTGCTTTGTTCCCTGTGTGACCAGTATTTCAAGGAGCAGCTCTCTTGTCATATGTGCAAGAAAAGAGTTTTTCTTTCTTTCTTTCTTTCTTTCTTTCTTTCTTTCTTTCTTTCTTTCTTTCTTTCTTTCTTTCTTTCTTCCTTCCTTCCTTCCTTCCTTCCTTCCTTCCTTCCTTTCTTTCTTTCTTTCTTGGTTGTTCAAAACATTAACAAAGCTCTTGACATATCATATTTCATACATTAGATTCAAGTGGGTTATGAACTCCCATTTTTACCCCAAATACAGATTGCAGAATCACATCGGTTACACATCCACATTTTTACATAATGCCATATCAGTAACTGTTGTATTCTGCTACCTTTCCTATCCTCTACTATCCCCCCTCCCCTCCCCTCACATCTTCTCTCTCTACCCCATCTACTGTAATTCATTTCTCTCCTTGTTTTTTTTTTCCCATTACCCTCACAACCTCTTATATGTAATTTTGTATAACAATGAGGGTCTCCTTCCATTTCCATGCAATTTCCCTTTTCTCTCCCTTTCCCTCCCACCTCATGTCTCTGTTTAATGTTAATCTTTTCCTCCTGCTCTTCCTCCCTGCTCTGTTCTTAGTTGCTCTCATTATATCAAAGAAGACATTTGGAATTTGTTTTTTAGGGATTGGCTAGCTTCACTTAGCATAATTTGCTCTAGTGCCATCCATTTCCCTGCAAATTCCATGATTTTGTCATTTTTTAGTGCTGCATAATACTCCATTGTGTATAAATGTCACATTTTTTTAATCCATTCATCTATTGAAGGGCATCTGGGTTGGTTCCACAGTCTAGCTATTGTGAATTGTGCTGCTATGAACATTGATGTGGCAGTATCCCTGTACTATGCTCTTTTAAGGTCTTCAGGGAATAGTCCAAGAAGGGCAAAGCTGGGCCAAATGGTGGTTCCATTCCCAGCTTTCCGAGGAATCTCCATACTGCTTTCCAAATTGGCCGCACCAGTTTGCAGTCCCACCAGCAATGTACAAGAGTACCCTTTTCCCCACATCCTCGCCAGCACTTGTTGTTGTTTGACTTCATAATGGCTGTCAATCTTACTGGAGTGAGATGGTATCTTAGGGTGGTTTTGATTTGCATTTCTCTGACTGCTAGAGATGGTGAGCATTTTTTCATGTACTTGCTGTTCTACAGATAATGCTAAGTTTTCCTAGTTCCCAGCATAAATGAGACACAGTCGAGGCCCTTCAAGATGCCACTCTCTAAGCATTCTGGCTCAGGTCTGCTCTTAGATTCAGATTTTCTTGACTTGCCCAGGTTCCTAGGAACTAAAAGAGTCATTCCAGGGACATGAAATCTTACTTTCCTTTGAGAATGGCAAACTGTGGACCCAAATTGAAACTGGAGACATTTTCATTCAGTTTGAAGAACCTCATTAAGTATTTCTTCTACTTTAAGTCTTCATATAATAGACTATCGTATAAATTTCAGTGTTTAATGATTTATATTCAAAATTATTTTTAAAAATATATGGAGAAGATTAGTAGAATAAAAGAGTGTATTGAATGCTTGAGGTTATTTTAAATTTATATAAAATTATTTTGAATGAATTGAAATACTTAAGTACAATGTGAAATAGCAAAATCAAAGCTTATCTTGAATTGAGGTGGTATCTTTCTCATTTTTTCAGGGTACTGACCCAAAGTACCTAACTCCAAGTGTTTCTCTAATTGACTTTCATTGGAAAAAGCCACCAAGCTAAATGAATATCTCGAACTTTTATCCTATCCTTGCTATACCAAGAAGTAATCTCAGTAAATAAGATAGCATGGGAAATTACTTAGAAATTCTTAAGTCCAAAGTAGACTTTGGCTACTGCAAAGTAGGCATGAGATCATGAAATACACATTGAAATTATTTTCTGCAAATTTACTGCACATTTCCATCTCTCTATATTTTTATTGATATTGAACCCTTACTAATATTAGACTGACAGTTATAGAATAAATGTTCTTCAATATTATTTTCAAATGCAGAAAAACATATCTCCTAAAAACAACTCCATAATCAATTTCTGGATTATCCTTATGTTTTCCTATTATATTTTTCCTCCTTCCCTTCAGGCCTTTTTAAATCTCAAAGGCAAGAATTTTCAGATTTCCTGGCTGATTACTTGTATGCAGCAATCTTGTTTCTGCTTGTATTTTGAAGCTCAACCTGAGGAAATGGTTGCCTAATATTTCTAGGTTTGAAGGTTTGCACTTTTTGACTCTATAAGGTCAAAAACTACACTCTCTGGTGTTTTAATATCTACCAAATACCTAGATTTTATCAGACTTTAAGAAATTAAATAGAATAAGTATACTCCAGTACTATTCTCAAGTGTGGAAAAAAATATATATATACAAATATTATTGTAGTAAGAGAACTTAAGGGTTTATTCAGAGAAAAATCTATTTAAAACAATCAAACTAATTATGGTTTGGATTTTGGGATTTTTTTTTTTACATTTTTATAGACAGAAATATCACTATGCTATTTTTACAGGTAATCAGAATCTTTTTAGGAGTGGCATGTGTGTGTGTGTGTGGTACTGTGTGTGTGTGTGTCTAATGTACCTTGTTCTTTGAACCAAAGATTGGACCTTGGTTTTTAAATAAAGGCAAGCACTTCATATATATGATGTAAATTAATGGATATACAGTTCTTTGCATTTTGAACTTTAAAATTGTGCAGTTCAGGAGGTGTCTCACACATCATAATTTTTTCTCAATAGATTTCCCACCTAAAAAATTCTATACAAGCAGTTGAACACATATTAATAACAGCAGGATTTATTGTCACTATAATACTTAGCAGGTATTTTCAAAACAATTTCTCTGGTTCAAAATGTTTTAAATTTTATAGATTTATACAGAAAAAAATTATATTACATAAATAGTAACACAAATGTATTACAGTTTTAGAAATTAAATCAAGTATATGTGTATCTACAGCAAGATTCCCTAATTCATAACTCTGGTGATATTTAATATTCACATATTTTATATTTACAATATTAGATTCATTTATTTTGTAAATGTTCAGTATCTCAAGTAAATGAATGAAATGTATGATATTACTCTTGGTTAAGATGCATTAAATAAATATATATTAATAAGTTAATATCTTGAAAACTATTTGCTTAATATCCTCAATCAACATAAAAAGTAAAGTTTGTTTTGGGTTTAGTGTAATAAGTTAAGGAAAATGAATCTAACTTAAAATTTCTTTCTTTGAAGAATGATGATCTTGAAGCAGGTGACATATGATCAGCTATGCATTGTGGCAGTAACAGTCTTGCAGCATTTCAGAAGTTTGCTCACTTGGGAGGATGGAGACAGTAGATATTGTACATTTTTAAAGAAGGGACTACAGCAATAATTGTTGTCAGGAGCAGTAAAGATGAATTAATTCAAAAGGGAAAACAAAATCATGCTTTGGAGTGGTGTGTGGTATTAGAATCTGAAGAAATTTATGTAGATGCAGAGGGAGTTTACCAGACAGGGATAGATGGTCACCCTGGCAAAGGAAGCGTGTAACCACACTCTAGGTGGTGAGAGGTGAAATATTAATTGTCTGGATGAGTGATGTCCATGTGGGCCCAGAAAACAGAAGTGTGTAAAATAAACTTTGATTTGGAAAGTCATTACATCAGAAATGTCTGGTGAAAACATAGCAAAGTTTGCTTCGAGGACAGGAAAACATTAAGGATATACTAAAAGGTTCTAAGGGACAGCAGTTAGAATTTGTACACAGAAAGAAGATGTGAAAATTATATACTTACTAAAGGAATGGACCAACTAAGGCAAAGTGGTTTCACAGATGTTTAGTGAAAGTTTTAATTGCTGATAAGAATGATAAGTCTCTGACTCAAATATAGAAGGTGGTATGATTGTCACTATAGGAATTACTAACTTCATTGTCCTGGAAATTGATAAATTGTTGCTTCTGGAAGTTGTGGAATGATATGTATAAAAACTGAGCTTCTGAAAAGGGAATCTTTCTCTAACAGCAATTTTGAAAAAAAAAAAATGACTTGAAACTGAGACTTGCCATTAGGAAACAGCAACAACAGGGAATGAAATTGCATTTCTCTACTGATTCAGCTGGTAGCAACTATCCCTAGAAGCCACTAGAGGCCAGGAAAAAAGCACATATACAGAAAGGAATTTGCTTGCATGACTGTTTTCAGGATAGCCTGACCTTCAGGGCTCAGATTATGGCAAGGGTTCAATGACCCAACCACCATGCGAAAGTTCAAGAGATTTTAGTAGTTTAGTACTTATCTTCAGTACACAGCATGCTCTTGAGTCACAATTGGAGATTAGGAAGCAAATTCAGGCAGAACAAAAATGATTCATGGCCTAATTATTTTATTGGGTCCATTGTATTATCCAAGTAGGGTTTTCTGCAGGGAATTTTGATTGGTTGGCTTAAAGAAAGCATGTTAAAGAAAGCAAGTTCTAGGAGGTTGCACAGTAACTGAGAAGAAATTGCTGTAGATCATGAAAGGCAAGTGGGGCCAGACAGGTAGGTTGTTGAGAGCAACAACCAAATCAAGATGGTGCTGGCATTTTGCCAGAAGGAGTGGTTGAGAGGTAATGCCATGGAGCCATTAAGAGGATGATAATTAAGTTAAGCTGTGTATAATTATTAAGATAATGACTGATTGCTGTAACTGGATGATGTTAAATTGAAACAAGCTGTGTATTCAGTTGTGTATATAAACCTCTGCTGTTCAGCAATAAGGCGGCTCTTGCTACCTCGGGTGCCCACTACTGTTGAGTTCTCTCGAAGTTCCCTTGAGTTCCCATTGGTTCTCGCGGAGTTTCCGTTGAGTTCCGCTGTAGTTCCCCTGGGCTGGGGGAATAAAGTAGTTCCTGTTTGAACCTACAAGTGGCTTGTGACCTCCTGGTTATTTGTGCCCAGCCAGACTGCAGCAGTAGGTGGCATATGTCTGTCCCATAGGGAGTGATCACCAGAAGAAAGGTGCGTAAGGCAGCTATCTGAATAAACCATATTGATAAACAAAGAAAGATGTAGAAATGGAATTTTGTCAACAGTGGCTGATCCTGGCATCTGATAAGAGAGTCCAACTTATATTTAGAATGGATGCTGAGGAATTACACTATTATAAGAATCTACTACAGGGAACATTTTCAAAATCATGAAGTTGATTGATGAGCTGGAAGACCATACCATTCAAATGTTCTTAGTGGAAGAAGAGCTACCATCTATTTTTGTTGTCCAAAGAGAAGGGGGATTAGAATGATTTTTTCTTTCATTAGAATTTTTATTTTATTTTGTTTTTGGGTACTGGGGATTGAACTCAGGGACACTCAACCACTGAGCAACATGCCCTTCCCTATTTTGTATTTTCTTTAGAGACAGAGTCTCACTGAGGTGCTTAGCATCTTGCCATTGCTGAGGCTGGATTTGACCTTGCGATCCTCCTGCCATAGTCTCCCAAACCATTGGGATTATAGACTTATTTTTAAACAACATTATTCAGTTATAATTGAAATACAAAACCCACAAACATTTATTTCATACTATTCAATGAATTTGAGCACATGCATACATGTGTCATACTATCACCACAGTTGGTAGTAAACATGTTTATCACCTCCATCTATTTCATTGGGATCTTTCTTTTTTTTATTTTGTTTTTATTTTGGTTAGAAAACTTAACATGAGAGCTAGATTTTTTTTTTCTTCCTCACTTCTGAGCATCAAACCCAGAGTCTTGTGCTCACTAAGTAACTGCTCTTCCACTGAGTTATACCCGCTGCTCTTTTTATTTTAAGACAGAGTCTTACAAAGTTGCCCAAGCTGGGGATGGTGGGGGGAATGCATTTACTAGGTCAGAGTATTTCATTATATCCGTATGGATGATGTACTTTATCTGGTGAGAATCTAAAAGAAAATGAGAATAAGAACTCAAAATAAATCTCTATTGCCCATACCAGAGAAGAGCAGTAGCAAAGGCCTAGGAAGGAACACTTCAAAGTAACCCACCTGGCCCAGCATCATGAAATCAGCAGAGGGCTTCTCATTTACAAGTGGTCAGAGCAGGCATAGGAGACCACTGAAGAGCTCAGTGGAGACCACTGAAAGAGCTCTGCTCTCTCTAATTCTTTTCTACCCCAACATCAGAGTAACAGTAGGATCTGAGGTGAAGAAACAGGAGAGCTTGTGAAACAGAACACTCCAAGCCTACAGCAGTACAAACCTATTAAGCTTCAGACAGAATTTCAGAGTTAGTTTTAATATAAATCGAACTGAATATTTGTCAAGAACTAACACTGCAATATTAAGTAAAGTTGGCTGTAAAATTAAAAAACAAGACCTCTTTGTGATTAAAGGACATTTTAGTAAGTGGGTGGGATTAAGGGAAGATTCCACATATAACAGAAGAAAAGAAACAAATACTAGAAAATACAAAAATAAAACAGAGCCAGAATTATGAACTCCATATTTAGAGATAACAAAGTTAATACTGAGATTTATAAATTAAAGTACATTTTTACTATTAATTGGTAGCATAATTTAATTTATGTTTATTTTTGCAAGTTCTAGGAAACCTGATTTTTAGTATTTTAACTTCAATCTTGTTAGTACTTACCTGTTAGTAAATTAAAAAAACAAAACTAAACTAAAACAATAGGAGGACTTTAATTAAATAAATCACTTTTTGTTCAGAGGAATTATTTCACATTGAAAACAATCACCCTTTAATTAATCTGCTTTGTAACTCTATAATTTAGTACTTAGAAGTGTTTTCAATTAGCTGAAGTGTAATCTGAGTTAATGAGATAATTATATAAAATCTTTATTTCAATTCCCCTGTGTAGTGGTGGACACTAGCAATGTATTTCTATTTTCAAACACTGTCACTTTGATAAAATTTCTCTAGTACTATCAAACAGCTGATTCTTATTCTAATATTTAAAATTGTCAAAGCCACATCATTCAATAGTTTACTAATAAGTATTTAACCAAAAAAGTACACATTGAAAAAGCATGCAAAACTATTTTCAATTGCAAAATTGTAAAAGAAACTTTGATGTTTTACAAATTTCTACAAACTTTATAAAAATGAAGATATTTATTCTTTTTGAATAAAACCTTGAGTCAATCACAAGTCTGTATTTTACTCTGCCTCAATAATAAAAAGATAGACATTTCTTGAAAATCCTTGGAAGACTTTATATAATCACATTATTCCTTTATTTTCTTAGATTTCCTGATTTTCATTTTAATTTTTTTAATCTGTTCATGTATAGACTTATCATACATGTGTCTACTTAAATATCTACCCAGTACCTATGTTCTCACCTGTGATGCCCTGATCCCAAGGAGAGCAATGTGGTATCATTGCAGTTACATGGTTTCCCAATTATACAGTAGCTATTATTTAGTCAGTCTCTTCAACCATTTTCAAATCATGCTTGATTTTAGAACCAGTTTTTATATTAAGCAGCTATTAATACATTTGTATTAAAAAATCTTGTTTTGGCATTAAAAAATAATCTCTCTTATTATTGTCGCTATAGAAAACTGACAATCCTATATTTATAGTTTTGTCATCATAGGTAATTATAAAACTAACAGAATCTGTGAAATTGTTAAAGTGTGTCAAGTACTGTACTAGGCATATTATGTAAATAATTTTATTTACATTATATATGTTACTATTGTAATCCCCATTTTACAGAAAAAGAAATTAAAATGCTGAGTATTCACAAAATACATCTAAATTACACTAGTAAGTGGTAATGAAACCTTAACTTCAACCCACATTTTCTCTCTACAGAGTTTAGGATACAAAGAGTTCTGCTGTACTTCTTTGTTATTTAATATGCCTGAGTCTTAGTTTTCTCAGCTAGAAAGTAAATAAATGCATTCATTCATGTAATTTCTGTCTACTGTGTGCTAGATTATATTTGAGTGTAGGCATAGTATTAACTAGTAACCCAACTGACTATCTGCCTTTATAGTCATTACTTTCAGGTAGAAGAGTAATGGAGTAAACAGAAATGAATGAGCTTTTATGAAAAATAAAGTAGGATAAGGAACAAAGTATCATAATTGAAATATTTTTATAAAACATGAGGAAAACTCTTCAATAAGGAGACATTTGAGTATTAGTAGCATCCTAGGCAGAAGAATTTTTTTTTTTTTAATACTGGGGCTTGAACCCAGAAGCACTTTAACACTGCACCACACCCCCAGCACTTTTAGTTTTTATTTTGAGAAAGTGTCTCACTAAGTTGCTTAGGGCTTGGCTAAATTTCCAAGGCTAGCCTCGAACTCGTGATCCTCCTACCTCAGACTCCCAAACTGCTGGGATTACAGGTGTGCACTACCACACCTGGCCCTAAAAATATAATAAGATCAGAATGATGTTCTCAGAATAATATGTTCATCAATGTGTCCATAATGAAATGAGCAAGTAGGAGAATGTTAGATAATCCTAGAGCAAAGCCAAGGACTAAATACTGTAGGTCCATGGGAGACATTGTCAGCTATTGTCAAACCAGGAGTCTGAAACCATACATTAATTTGAATAGAGTGTTGTGGGGCAGTTCACTCAGAAAACACATCAAATTCCAGTTTTGTCCAAATTGAAGAGTCTTTAGCCGGCTGGCAGCTACTGCTCCCCGCAGGACCTATAACTGTCTCCACAAGGAACAGCTAGAGCCTGAGCATTTTATGATATTTAAAGGCAAAAACCACATCCGGGTTTACATAGGTGCAAGCAAGCAGGCACAGAAGCTGAATTGGGCAGTTAGTGAGACAATACAATGGGTACATTGGTATTTCCCATGGAACTTTCCAGGTTGGCATAGCATCAAGCAAGCAGAAGAGAAGGGGGTCAAAATGACCCTGGTTCAGCACAAGTTAGAGAATGGTTAATAATGTCTAGACAAGCAATCTCTGACAAGGTACATTGCCCCCCAAAAAATGAAAAACCAAAGCGAACAATTTTACATTATATAAGAATTGCTACTTTGTGTTGCCACGTATGCTATGCTAGGTAACTGTTAGTGGGTACAGATGCATTTCTTAACATGATATGAAGTCTCAGGGTAAAAATGGAGTCTGTTTTGGCCCATATAGCCTGGCCCATAACAAGAGTAAGCTTTTGTTTGTTTTTGATGCTAGGGATTCAATCCAGGGCCTTGTGCATGCAAGGCAAGCACTCTACCAACTGAGCTATATCCCCAGCCCCTGAATAGAGTAAGTTTAATGTAAATAGCTGTTAACAATTATTGGGGATTATCTACCAAAGGGTAAAGAGATCACTAAGTAATGACATCAGACAGAGAGAACTCTCAGTGCTTCCCTAGGACACCAGCAAGTAATTGAGGCAGGAATAAATCTAGAGGAACCACACCTTCTAGAGCTGAGATCCAGATATGTTTGAAGAGGATGTGCCTATGGCTGTGGGAAGCCATTCTCACACGTGATTTGAGTTACCTCCCTGGCTGGGTGTGAGGTGCTTAGACACATAGGGTCAGAGCCTTCCCCACCCTTCCCCAGGTGCGAGGGCTTGTCCCTGTGGGGGTGTCCCTGACCTTGGAATGCTGCCTCCCCTTGATCTTCATTGGATGGAATTTTCCCCTGAATTTTTTTGTTTCCCAATAAAAGCTCACTCCCTGGCGTGTTTCTCTCTCTCTTGCCGGCCTCTTGTGTAAACCCCACTACTGTATCAGGTGGCTAGAGGCAGGAGCTGGGAGGAGCCATCTCTGAGCTGGGCATAAAAGGTAAATTGAGAGTCATGTCTCTTTAATTTGAACTCACTAGTTAATTTCTATGTTTCGAACCTCTATTATGAAGCTGGTCACGTGGCCGATGTGGCCTTCTCAATAAAAGAGAATTTTGCTAAAAATTTTAGCAAAAAACATGACATAGTTTTCAAAAAAACATGTTTAGATCAGTGAGAAGCTCCCTAGAACCCTATGGGAAGCTGACATCAGATATGTGATGTGCACTATCAGCCACTGTGATGGTAAATTTTGGTTATCAACTTTAGGGATTGAAGTATGCCTTAGAGAATTAGGCAATCATCACTTCTGGGTGTGTCTGTAAGGGTGTTTCCAGTTGATCTGTGACTCATCAACTTAGTGGGGTTAAAAAATATGATTGGTACCACCAATAGGATTGGTGCCACCCAATCAGCTTAGAAACTGGATGCAACAGAAAGAAGGAAGAGGGGAGATGTCCTTATCTCTCTGGCTCTTCCTTCTAGAGTGGACATATTTACTGCTGTTGCCACCCTCAGAGGTCACAGTCCATGCTTTTGAGCTCTTGGACTCTGAAACTTGCATGTATGACCCTTCTTGGGCTCTAAAGCCCACAGACTAAGAGTTAATCATTGCTCTGAGGCTTCTGGCTTCCCTGGATCTACAGCTCCCAGAGAGCATGTAGAACATTTTGGGCCTCTTTGATTATATGAGCCAGTACAGAGAATCTCTCTTATATAAATGCATATTCTATTAATACTCTTTGTCTGGAGAATCTTAAGCCAAGTTACACCATAAGATCAAGATGAAAGGAGCACACAGAGACCTGGAAGAGCCCCATCCCTTTCTTATGTCAATGTAGCAGACTCCACTGAGGAAGTTGAAGAAAGTGTCACTGATCAAGCAAAGCAAAACTGTTTCCGTATCACAGTAAGGCAAAAACAGGTAGGTTTGAACTGATGGTAGATAACAGATTTAGTAAGAAATCTGGGTTTTGCTCTCACTTAAAAATTTGAGCAAAGGAATGACATAATTTACAGTAGATTTTTGAAAAGGTAGCTAGTTGAATTCATGGAAAGACAAATATAACTAACTAACTTACTAAATAAATAAATAAATAAGAGAGGAAGTAAAAAGCAACCAGAAGAGGTTAATAATCAAGACCTGAAAAAAACTGATGATTTGGAAAGGGTAGTAATAGGGCAGATGTAACAGGTTGCTTGTATTCAAAATATTTTAAAAGAATCATAAATAGTATCACTGATAAATTGGTTCAGAACATAAGATAGAGAACTAGCCACCATTATTCTAAATTTCTTACTGTGAATTTTTAGAAGAATGGAAGTGGCATTTACTAGACAGTTAAATATGAAGAAAAATAGTGTACATATAATTATATATTATTATATATCTCATATATATATATATATATATATATATATATAGTACTTCAGAGAAAACTAATTATAGCTGATATTAATAACAAAATTAAGTTGCACACGGTGGCACATGTCTATAATCACAGTGGCTCCAGAGGCTGAGGCAGGAAATGATTGGCAAGGGAAGTGATTGGCAATTACAAGTTCAAAGCCAGCCTCAGCAGAAGCAAGGCACTAAGCAACTCAGTGAGATGCTGTCTCTAAAGAAAATGCAAAATAGGGCTGGGGATGTAGCTCAGTGGTTAAGTGCCCCTGGGTTCAATCCCTGGTGTTTCACTTTTCGAGTTCTTTATATGCCCTAGAGATTAGTGCTCTATCTGATGTGTGAGGGGGGAAAATTTGCTCTCAAGATGTAGGCCCTTTATTCACCTCAGATTTTTTCTTTTGTTGAGAAAAAAACTTTTTAGTTTGGATCCTTCCAATTTAGTGTTTCTTGATTTTAATTCTTGTGCGATAGCAGGAAGAGTAAAACAGGTAGCATCCCTATACTAGACTTTAAACTATACTACAGAGCAATAGTAACAAAAACAGCATGGTATTGGCACCAAAATAGACTGGTTGACCAATGGTACAGAACAGAGGACACAGAGACTAACCCACACAATTACAATCACCTTATATTAGGCAAAGGAGCAAAAAACATGCATTGAAGAAAAGATAGCCTCTTCAACAAATGGTGCTGGGAAAACTGGAAATCCATATGCAACAAAATAAAATTAAACCCCTAATTCTCACCATGCACAAAACTCAACTCAAAATGGATCAAGGATTTAGGAATAAATCAGATACCCTGCGTCTAATAGAAGAAAAAGTAGGCCCTAATCTCCATCATGTGGGATTAGGCCCCAACTTCCTTAATGAGATTCTTTTGGTGCAAGAATTAAAATCAAGAATCAATATATGGGATAGACTCAAACTAAAACATTTCTTCTCAGCAAAAGAAAAAACTCTGTGAGGCGAATAGACAGCCTACATCTTGGGAGCAAATTTTATAAAATAAAAGTGAAGAAAGTTTTCCAAATTGGCTGCACCAATCTGCAGTCCCACCAGCAATGTACAAGTGTACCCTTTTCCCCACATCCTCGCCAGCACTTGTTGTTGTTTGACTTCCTAATGGCTGCCAATCTTACTGGAGTGAGATGGTATCTTAGGGTGGTTTTGATTTGGAGATTTCTTGGAAAGCTGGGAATGGAGCCACCATTTGACCCAGCCATTCCCCTTCTTGGTCTATTCCCTAAAGACCTAAAAAGAGCATGCTACAGGGACACTGCTACATCGATGTTCATAGCAGCACAGTTCACAATAGCAAGACTGTGGAACCAACCTAGATGCCCTTCAATAGACGAATGGATAAAAAAAATGTGGCATTTATACACAATGGAGTATTACTCTGCATTAAAAAATGACAAAATCATAGAATTTACAGGGAAATGGATGGCATTAGAGCAGATTATGCTAAGTGAAGCTAGCCAATCCCTAAAAAACAAATGCCAAATGTCTTCTTTGATATAAGGAGAGTAACTAAGAACAGAGTAGGGACGAAGAGCAGGAGAAGAAGATTAACATTTAACAGGGATGAGAGGTGGGAGGGAAAGGGAGAGAGAAGGGAAATTGCATGGTAATGGAAGGAGACCCTCAGGGTTATACAGTGGAGGAGGTAGAGAGAGAGGAGGGGAGGGGAGGAGAGAGGGTGGAGGATGGGAAAGGCAGCGGAGCACAACAGACACTAGGATGGCAATTTGTAAATCAATGGATGTGTAACTGATGTGATTCTGCAATCTGTGTATGGGGTGAAGGTGGGAGTTCATAACCCACTTGAATCAAAGTGTGGAATATGATATGTCAAGAAATTTGTAATGTTTTGAACAACCCACAATAAAAAAAAAAAGCTAAAAAAAAAAAGTGAAGAAAGTATCCAAATACATACATGGAAACAAACAAACAAACAAAAAACCGTGTTTTGCCTTTTGAAAACATGGTATGTGTTTGTGAAAGCAATGTCATAGAAAAATGCCTAGATAATATTTGAAACAGCATGAAATAAGATGTCAATTAAGATATTGACTTAAATAAGTTATTAAATAAGATATTAATCATCTTATTAATAATAATATGAAGTCCACTTCGATTAGAGCACTAATCTCTAGGGTATATAAAGAACTCAAAAAGCTAAACACCAAAAAAAAATAACTCAATCAATAAATGGGCCAAGGACCTGAACAGACACTTCTCAGAAGAGGATATTCAATCAGTCAACAAATATCTGAAAAAATGCTCAACATCTCTAGCAATTTTAGAGAAATGCAAATCAAAACTTCTCTAAGATTTCATCTCACTGCAGTGAGAATGGCAGCTATTATGCAGACAAACAACAATAAGTGTTGGCGAGGATGTGGGGAAAAAGATACACTCATACATTGCTGATGGGACTGCAAATTGATGCAGCCAATTTGGAAAACAGTACGGAGAATGCTTGGAAAACTTGGAATGGAACCATAATTTGACCCAGTTATCCCTCTCCTTGGACTATACCCAAAGGACTTAAAAACAGCATACTACAGGGACACAGCCACATCATTGTTTATAGCAACACAATTCACAATAGCTAAACTGTGCAACCAACTTAGATGCCCTTCAGTAGATGAATGGATTAAAAAAATGTGGCATATATACACAATGGAATATTACTTGGCAATAAAAGAGAATAAAATCATGGCATTTGCAGGTAAATGGATGTAGTTGGAGAAAATAATGTTAAGTGAAGTTAGCCAATCCCCCCCAAAAAACAAATGCTGAATGTTTTCTCTGATATAAGGTAACTGCCTCATAGTGGGGTAGGAAGAGGGAGCATGAGAGGAATAGACAACCTCTAGATAGGGCAGAAGGGTGGGGAGGGGAAGGGAGCGGCAAGGGGTTAGCAATGATGGTGGCATGTGATCAACATCATTATCCAAAGTACATGTATGAAGACATGAATTGGTGTCAATATAATTTATATACAAACAGTGATATGAAAAACTATGTTCTATATGTGAAATAAAAATTGTCATGCATTCTGCTGTCATGTATTTAAAAAAATAAAAGCAATTAAAGTTTTTTTTTAAAAAAAAGATCAAACAAAATGGCTTAAAATTATGTCATTTTCTTATAAAATTAGAGTTGAGAATTTATGGTGAACTGGAAAAATCAGATAGAACTAGAGAAATACAATTTATAAACTTCTTAGGTGTTTTATGGTGCTATGAAAAGGCAGCTTGTGTTTGTCCAGAGTTTCTTTTACGAAACAGCTGGTGTTTGATTACTGACACACATGTGTATTTCTTTTTTTTTCTGGGAGAATTTCATCATCTTTTTTTTTTTTTAAATGAAGCAAATGCACTGTCCTCTCAGTGTCAAACGTGTCAACTATAGCTAATTGTTCATGAACTTGACAAAAAAGAGAAAAAGAAAGAAAGAAGGAAAGAAAGAAAGTAAAGGGAAAGTAAGGGAAGTATAGAAGAAAAGAGAAAAAGAAAAGCAGACCAGCCGCATATAATGTTCCAATATAACACTTATATATCTGCTGGTACCATTGGCCTAACTGGATACATTAAAATAATGTCCTATAATCATTTAGTCTTTGTTTATGACAAACGTTATTACTTATGCAACTTGCAAGTAAAATCTTAATTAAAAAAAATTCAAATTCTTGAAAGATTTATTGATAAAGCAAGTCTTGTGAAATAATGATTCTAGCCATCCAATCGACTATTTGACCTATAAATATTATATGGATGATATTTGATTTTTATTGAAATAAATGAATATAACAGTTTATACTATGTAGTCATAGATTTATTCTATTTAAAATTTAATCAAAACTTTCAATACTCCAACATCAAACTCCAGACATTTTTAGCCATTCTGCTTTGGATTCAGTGATTTGGAACCAAATTTAAGTGAAATAGTAATAATTTCATGGCAACCACTCCATTTTTTCCCAGAATTAGAAAAACAATAATACATTTTAACTTTGTTGGTTATTATGGAATATTTTCAGAAACATCATCTAATACTTAAATATTTTTGCAGATGCAAATAATGAATATTTGTATTTTAAATAAATAAGATTATCTTGTTTCAAAAATCATGTAAGTTCCAAGCATCATTAGCTATCTGCTCATTTACTAGAGCACTTGAACATGAGAAAGTATGATTGGAACATTCCCAGAAAGGCACATTTAATTAGCTGAGTTCAAGACCTGTGGATTTTTATCCCAGAGATAATATACAAACAGTGTTTCAGTAAAATAGCAGTTTCAAATTTTGGACAAGGTTTCAATATTAGAATACTCTTTTGAACTGTACAGTGATATGCACAATTGCTTTTTACTTTTTTCCTGATTTTTTTTCTTTCTCACTTTGTTAAGAGTTTAACATATTGTGCTTATTTTTCTGTTTTTTTCACCCCTAAGGAAAAAAATTCTAGAGACAGAGTTTTATTTCACAAAATAAGGCAATTTAACCACAGCTAGGTTTTGAACTTAATTCTACAGTACATGTTTCACATCCAATGTCTGTGTATTAATGGTGGGCCATTTCACATACAGGTGGCAGAGCAAGTTTGAGGACCATTGAACGCAGCTAATTTTGCTAATGCATCACAATTACAGAAACACCTGTGCTAAATAACCCTGTCCTATTTTCACGAAAATGAATAGTGTTCAATAACCCTCACAATATCTTATTTCATGCTGATTCAAATATTATCTAGGTATTTTTCTATGACATTGCTTTCACAAAAACATACCATGTTTTCAAAAGGCAAAACACAGTTTTGTTTGTTTGTTTGTTTCCATGTATGTATTTGGATACTTTCTTCTTCATTTTTATTTTATAAAGAAAATAATTTAGCTTGATGCTATCATCATAAATACTCTATTTTTATCCCCAGAGGAGGGCAAAAGGATATAATTTGGTTTCAAACATCAATCCAAACCTTGTTACTCTGTTTATATAGGAGTTATTCACTGTTAAACTGCACATAGGGACCATGAGTGACTAGAAATGACTTGAATCACAATTTCCTGTTTTAAACGCTGCAGAAGTAACTCATACCTGGTGATGTGTGTTAAATAAGCAAAGCTTTCAGTTGGGAGATAGAAATTAGAATTTCATTTACTTTTTCACTGTATAGTGATGTATATACATTTGTGCTTCTGAAACCTTTATCCACTTCATTTTATTGCAAAAAAAGACAAAAAACATATAATCTCCAAGAGAGTTTTGTTTGAAACCAATAAAACTATGTGATATTTAATATTAAGAATTACTTATAAACAGTCAGATACAGGGGCAAATTTAATATAATATGCCTTAGATATGGATACCTAAAGACATGATGATTAAATCTAGTAAAAGTCCAATCCATTAAATATATTGAAGAAAAGTATTGACAATTATATATGAGGATGTCATGACGGTATTTACCAACAAATTCAAACAATGTGGAGCATGAAATTACTGTACCACTCTGTCTAACAGATGTGGAAAGCCTTGGCAATATGTTGTGAGTATACCAATTTGTATGCCTGACTTCTAGGAGGTTCTCAAACATATTTAACCAACTATCTGACAGAATGAATGAATGTGTGCTGTAAGCAAATCCCTCTCAGGCATGAAGCAAATTATTTTCTATATGAGGACATCAAATCCTCATTTTGCTTGCAAAATGCAAAATGCAAACAAAGTTTTCAATTTGAGCAAAATACAATTTTTGCTTAATTTCCACATTTATCTTATGTTCTGGTACAGACATTAGCTTGGAAACACAATATAATTATCTGCAGCCTTCTGATCAGGAAGTAAGTAACATATCAATTAATATTCAAGGATTTGAAAATAGGATACAAAACAAGAAAAGAGAGGAAAACTGTTAAATTATCACAGTAGAGAATGTACAACACCAAACTAAGAAAACTTTAAGATTTAACATATACTTTTATAAATAAAAAATGTAACACTGAATTTACAGAATTGCATAATCTACAAATTCTTCTCACTTAAGAATGAAGTTACATTAAAGACTAAATGATAAAGGCAAATATGATGTTTTTATTTTTATTAGTAAATCCTAAATTTAGGTGAGTTAATTAAATCAAATAGAATTAATTAAATTGGATGAACTAAATCTACTTTTTAAGCCTACCTGCTTATCATCTTTATTAAAATACACACACTCTTCTATTCATGATTATGTTTGAGCCAAAAATCTTAAAGATTTGGAAAAACAAATTCATTCTAAAATCAGGGAAAAACAAATTCATTCTAAAATCAGGGATCCTCTGCTTAATGCCAAATATACAATCTGTTTTTTTCTCCTCCAAGAATGAACCTTCTGGAAAAGTCTCTGCATTACATAGTAAACTGCACTTGAGAGAAATGTGACATTTTAATCAATAGTTGTTGAGAAACAAGCAATTTGACAGCACAGGCACTAACAATCAGAGACTGTGACTGAGGGACTTAAGTACTAACAATGAGCCAGCTTGCAAACACAAAGAATTCTTGGAAATGGGAATTTACTAACCAAAGAGGCTCTTTTGCTACTGATTTTTAAGAAACCAATGTTAAAGTTAAATTATGATTAAATATTTTCAACTTCTGCCCTTCTAATTGGTTTATTTTTCCTTCCTCTCCTTTTTTGTTTTTTTTTCAACACCTACGTATTTCACTAACTACTTTTCCTTTTCTTATCTGTCCCTGATTTTCCTTTCCTGCAAGAAATTTCTCAACATTCTGATAATATACTTTCCATCATCACCAAACTCTGAGTTCTGTTTCCTGTCATCTACTTTATGCTTTTGCACTGAGATATCATGGGATTTTTATCCTATTATTTTATTCACACTATAGCAATTTCAACTTGGTTAGGTTTGTTTTCTAGTTGATTTTTTTTTTCTTTCAATTTTAAGCGTAACAAAAGCAAAATGTGCTTGTTTTGCCAATGCTTTCCTTCTCAGGAGATGGTTTCTTGTTGCACTATGATATATAAAAAGCCATATGCAGTTGTCCTTCAATATCTATGGTGGATTGATTCCAGGACTCTCCTTAGATACCAAAACATGCATGCATTCAAGTCCCTAATGTAAAGTGGCAGAGGATTTGCATACGATTTATACACAGTTGCCTGTATATTTCAATGAATCTGTAGATTACTTATAACTAATGCCATGTAAATGCTATGTAAATAGTTGTTACACTTAGCTGCTTAGGAAATAATGACATTAAAAGCTTATGCAAATGCTCAGTAAAAACTTTTCTGGGGAATATTTTAAATCTGTGGTTGATTGAATCTGAGAATATAGAACCAGAGATACAGAGATCTGACTGTATCAGCTTTGGCAACTTACATTCAAAACTTTCTTGTTTAGGGTTGACAGAGAACACATGCTTAAAAAATACTTCTAACAAAAATTTCATTAATCTTTTCTTTGAAATAGCAATTGCTTTTCTTTTTGCCAGAACATATATTCTCTTCTGTTATCTTGAGACGGTCTATATGTCAAATCTTTCTTCTTCCTGTTCCCCATAAATTTCTTACACTATACTCACTCAGAACTATTTAGAGCTCTATGCAATTATCATGCTCTTTTATAATAATTAAGACAAAAAGAATATGGGACATTATAGCAGAAACAGAATTCATTATTTCCTGAAACACACACACACACACACACACACACACACAGGAATGCACATATCCTGGGTTGAATAAAGAGCCACAGAAAGTAATGTCTTCCTGCATCCAAAGAATGCTAACTTATTTTGAACCAATTCTTCTATGAAGATGTACTTAGTTAAGATGAGGTCATGTTGTCTGGAGGCGGATTCTAAATCCAATGACCGTTGTCCTTATAAGAAGGCCATGTGAAACCCTGGGAAGCAGGCCACGTGGCAAGGGAGATAGAACTTAGAGTTATGCTGCCTAAAGTCAGGAAATGTCAAAGACTGCTGGAAAATATCAGAAGTTAAAGAAGTTTTTTTTTTTTTTTTTTTTTTTTGGTTTTTGTTTTCCCTGAGAACCTCCAGAAGAAATCAATCACAACAATGCTTTGCTTTTGGGCTTCTGACCTCCTGAACTGTGTGACAGGATAACTATTATATATAAGCCACCCAGATTGTGCTCATTTGTTATTTGAAAACTAATAAAACATGATAGGAGAAAAAAAGAAAATTGCAAATAAAATGTTATTTTATCTTTAAAATACTACTTTGACAATAAATGAATATACTTCTTAGGTTTATGTACAGAACACGTATGCAGATCAGGACATACGTAGTTCCATGGTATGTACTATATTATATGATCAGTAAAATCTTAATATGAATTTACTAAATGAGTCAAGGTTTCCTTTACAGAACTTTAGGAATGAGGTCATGAGCCTTGTGACTGTTAACATATTTAACTCTTATTAGTTGATATTTATTATTTATTGAATACTAAGTTTCTTAAATTTTCCTCTATACAGATAATGTTTTGTTTTTCACTTGTTCAAATTTACAACAACACACATTTTGTTATTTATGTTTTAATGTAAATTGTTTCTTAAATGTAAACTTCTTTACATTAATTACATGCCAAAAATGCCTACTGATATCTTCACAACAGCTTCCCCATTTTAAACCAATACCTATTTAAATTTCTCATTTATATAGGCTCTAAAGGGATAATCTTCAACATAAAGTGTGTTCAAAAATTTCTGTTTGGTGTTATAAATAATGTAGGATGCAGATTTCTCTTCTTTGTGCCTCATCCATTTACCATTTAGATTTTAAAATGTTTAAAAATAAACCAGAACAAAATGCTGCAATGTGCACTGTACTGTGGATGGAATGGGAGATTTACTACTGAACCTGGCAAACACCTACATTGTCATCAATAAGATTCTATTTTAGATATTATTGAAATGAAATTGCTGCGGTGTTTATAAACAGCATTGAATTATATTCATACGAGTGTTTACATTTTAAAATGAGGAAAATCAAAGAAAGAAAGTGCACAACTGAATGTGATGATTTGATATTTCTATAGGTGTTTTAAAATGATTTGAGTGAAACAATACTTTTAAAAATTCCTCAACTATTAACTACTTATTTTTCTAATCTGCTCAAGAATGATCACATTGTTGCTGTTATTGACAAAAGGCCTTAGGTAATTCTTCATAAATGTGGTAGGAAAAATATCTGCTATATCTCTAACCATTCACACAAACCCTGATACACCTGTCCCTAAACACATGGACGAACGGGGAGACAATGACTTTTTGTGTCTGGCTTTTTTTACTCTCAAGTTCCATTCGTTTTCCTGAAAATGACACAATTTCTTTCTTGTTTTTGTCTAAATAAAACTCTGGGGGAGAGAGAGAGAGAGAGAGAGAGAGAGAGAGAGAGAGAGAGAGAGGGAGGGAGA